>NC_086453.1:162357484-162708317 GCF_028390025.1 Pseudophryne corroboree | reverse complement strand
CTCTTCGGTGTGGAAGTATTTCAACAGAAATGCGGACAACATTTGTCAAGCCGTGTGTTGCCTTTGTCAAGCTGTAATAAGTAGGGGTAAGGACGTTAACCACCTCGGAACATCCTCCCTTATACGTCACCTGCAGCGCATTCATCATAAGTCAGTGACAAGTTCAAAAACTTTGGGCGACAGCGGAAGCAGTCCACTGACCAGTAAATCCCTTCCTCTTGTAACCAAGCTCACGCAAACCACCCCACCAACTCCCTCAGTGTCAATTTCCTCCTTCCCCAGGAATGCCAATAGTCCTGCAGGCCATGTCACTGGCAATTCTGACGATTCCTCTCCTGCCTGGGATTCCTCCGATGCATCCTTGCGTGTAACGCCTACTGCTGCTGGCGCTGCTGTTGTTGCTGCTGGGAGTCGATGGTCATCCCAGAGGGGAAGTTGTAAGACGACTTTTACTACTTCCACCAAGCAATTGACTGTCCAACAGTCCTTTGCGAGGAAGATGAAATATCACAGCAGTCATCCTGCTGCAAAGCGGATAACTGAGGCCTTGGCATCCTGGGCGGTGAGAAACATGGTTCCGGTATCCATCATTACTGCAGAGCCAACTATAGACTTGATTGAGGTACTGTGTCCCCGGTACCAAATACCATCTAGGTTCCATTTCTCTAGGCAGGCGATACCGAAAATGTACACAGACCTCAGAAAAAGACTCACCAGTGTCCTAAAAAATGCAGTTGTACCCAATGTCCACTTAACCACGGAAATGTGGAGCAGGGCAGACTCAGGACTATATGACTGTGACAGCCCACTGGGTAGATGTATTGACTCCCGCCGCAAGAACAGCAGTGGCGGCACCAGTAGCAGCATCTCGCAAACGCCAACTCTTTCCTAGGCAGGCTACGCTTTGTATCACCGCTTTCCAGAATACGCACACAGCTAAAAACCTCTTACGGCAACTGAGGAAGATCATCGCAGAATGGCTTACCCCAATTGGACTCTCCTGTGGATTTGTGGCATCGGACAACGCCAGCAATATTGTGTGTGCATTAAATATGGGCAAATTCCAGCACGTCCCATGTTTTGCACATACCTTGAATTTGGTGGTGCAGAATTATTTAAAAAACGAGAGGGGCGTGCAAGAGATGCTGTCGGTGGCCAGAAGAATTGCGGGACACTTTCGGCGTACAGGCACCACGTACAGAAGACTGGAGCAACACCAAAAACGCCTGAACCTGCCCTGCCATCATCTGAAGCAAGAAGTGGTAACGAGGTGGAATTCAACCCTCTATATGCTTCAGAGGTTGGAGGAGCAGCAAAAGGCCATTCAAGCCTATACAACTGAGCACGATATAGGAGGTGGAATGCACCTGTCTCAAGCGCAGTGGAGAATGATTTCAACGTTGTGCAAGGTTCTGCAACCTTTTGAACTTGCCACACGTGAAGTCAGTTCAGACGCTGCCAGCCTGAGTCAGGTCATTCCCCTCATCAGGCTTTTGCAGAAGAAGCTGGAGACATTGAAGGAGGAGCTAACACAGAGCGATTCCGCTAGGCATGTGGGACTTGTGGATGGAGCCCTTAATTCGCTTAACAAGGATTCACGGGTGGTCAATCTGTTGAAATCAGAGCACTACATTTTGGCCACCGTGCTCGATCCTAGATTTAAAACCTACCTTGGATCTCTCTTTCCGGCAGACACAAGTCTGCAGGGGTTCAAAGAACTGCTGGTGAGAAAATTGTCAAGTCAAGCGGAACGCGACCTGTCAACATCTCCTCCTTCACATTCTCCCGCAACTGGGGGTGCGAGGAAAAGGCTCAGAATTCCGAGACCACCCGCTGGCGGTGATGCAGGGCAGTCTGGAGCGACTGCTGATGCTGACATCTGGTCCGGACTGAAGGACCTGCCAACGATTACGGACATGTCGTCTACTGTCACTGCATATGATTCTCATTGAAAGAATGGTGGAGGATTATATGAGTGACCGCATCCAAGTAGGCACGTCATACTGTATACTGGCAGGAAAAAGAGGCAATTTGGAGACCCTTGCACAAACTGGCTTTATTCTACCTAAGTTGCCCTCCCACAAGTGTGTACTCCGAAAGAGTGTTTAGTGCCGCCGCTCACCTTGTCAGCAATCGGCGTACGAGGTTACTTTCAGAAAATGTGGAGAAGATTATGTTCATTAAAATGAATTATAATCAATTCCTCCATGGAGACATTCACCAGCAGCAATTGCCTCCACAAAGTACACAGGGAGCTGTGATGGTGGATTCCAGTGGGGACGAATTGATAATCTGTGAGGAGGGGGATGTACACGGTGATGAATCGGAGGATGATGATGAGGTGGACATCTTGCCTCTGTAGAGCCAGTTTGTGCAAGGAGAGATTAATTGCTTCTTTTTTGGTGGGGGTCCAAACCAACCCGTCATTTCAGTCACAGTCGTGTGGCAGACCCTGTCACTGAAATGATGGGTTGGTTAAAGTGTGCATGTCCTGTTTATACAACATAAGGGTGGGTGGGAGGGCCCAAGGACAATTCCATCTTGCACCTCTTTTTTCTTTCATTTTTCTTTGCGTCATGTGCTGTTTGGGGAGTGTTTTTTGGAAGGGCCATCCTGCGTGACACTGCAGTGCCACTCCTAGATGGGCCAGGTGTTTGTGTCGGCCACTTGGGTCGCTGAGCTTAGTCACACAGCTACCTCATTGCGCCTCTTTTTTTCTTTGCGTCATGTGCTGTTTGGGGAGTGTTTTTTGGAAGGGCCATCCTGCGTGACACTGCAGTGCCACTCCTAGATGGGCCAGGTGTTTGTGTCGGCCACTAGGGTCGCTTAGCTTACTCACACAGCTACCTCATTGCGCCTCTTTTTTTCTTTGCGTCATGTGCTGTTTGGGGAGTGTTTTTTGGAAGGGCCATCCTGCGTGACACTGCAGTGCCACTCCTAGATGGGCCAGGTGTTTGTGTCGGCCACTTGGGTCGCTGAGCTTAGTCATCCAGCGACCTCGGTGCAAATTTTAGGACTAAAAATAATATTGTGAGGTGTGAGGTGTTCAGAATAGACTGAAAATGAGTGGAAATTATGGTTATTGAGGTTAATAATACTTTGGGATCAAAATGACCCCCACATTCTATGATTTAAGCTGTTTTTTAGGTTTTTTTGAAAAAAACACCCGAATCCAAAACACACCCGATTCCGACAAAAAAAATTCGGTGAGGTTTTGCCAAAACGCGTTCGAACCCAAAACACGGCCACGGAACCGAACCCAAAACCAAAACACAAAACCCGAAAAATTTCCGGTGCAAATCTCTAGGTGCAACTTGCATGGGTTAGAATTTATACATTTATCAGTTGTACTCCTATCGTCATTAATACATTTATTACATTTACTCTTATTGTCATTAATACATTTATTAAGTGCACTATCATCGTCATATACCAGTATGCAATTCTCTGTAGCCATTTTCTCTCCTGTTATGTATGGTGGTGGTGGTGCTGTTGCTATCAGTTTCCTGCTAGGGTTGGAACCAGCTGCTTGAGCTAATCCCTGTTGTATCTCACCCTCCTGTTGCCATAACTGTAAATAATCATAATGTCTAATCCGTTGCTTTACGGATGTTATCAGACATATCCTTCTCCTTAGATTTTGCAACACCTCAGGATTAAAACTGCCTACCCTAGGGAACGCTTCCCTATCGTCCACAGTCATACGTTCCCACTCATTGCAAAAGACATCTGCGTGTGATCCATATTTCTCACACATTATGTACCTCGCCGACCCTTTGAGCCGACAAATATCAACTTGAACCCTTGTTGATCGTCCCTTACTTGAGCAACTGGCCCCCATTCTTTGCAGGTATTGCCTTCTCAGCTAATCCTTACAAAAACCAAATTACTCAGTGGTAAGGCGACGGTGAAAGTTCTCCGAGCGCTTTCACCCACTCACGCCCCTATTGGCCAATACACCAAACACTGTGCCCAATGCCGGTCGTACCCAACCTCGGGCTCCTGTGTAACCTCTATTTACTGAGAGCGTGTGGGAGTATGCTACCCCTCCCAGTAAATATCAGTTGTTGGAGATTTCCTGAGTGAACAGTGAAACTCCCTTAAAATAAAAAAAACTATTACACAAATCACGTCACGTGTACAATTAACGTCTATGATCCCACAAATTGAGTAGGTATCAAGGTGAACTAACTAATGCACACAGTAACATGCGGTACAGTCGCACTGCGTATAAGTAACTATTACTTATCCGCCGAACAACCAGCGGAATCGATTGTTTAGGCTGCGAAACCTCAGCCGGAGCATATTCTCAAAACGGGCCTATATGGGTACTACGCAAACCCCCGGGGCTGCGCTCTCTACCTCTGACCTTCCCCAGGCCAGGGTTTTCAGAACTTCGCTAGGTCTGGTAAGCGGATTTCTGACTTCGCCGACCTTTTGGTCTGCTGTAATACTAATTGCTCCTTTAAACCTTATACAATGTTAACGTGAGAAAGCCACTCCCACGCCACCAAGTGCCCACTCACAAGATGTGGTCTCCGACGGGATCCCGAATTCTGGGTTCACAAAACCTTTATTTGCACACTCACTCTTGCTCACTCATATACACTTTGATTTTTCTGTACAGAAAATTACTTTCATTCAGGTGAAACAGGCTAATCCCAGAGATGTCACAATAAGAGAAGGTTCTTTTAAACTAAAATTTTGGAAACTGAACAAATTTGTGCTATTATCGCGTGGCTACCGTATCGCCTAAACTAAAACAATGCTATCGTGTGATTTGTATTTAGTGGGCGTATCTGTACGCACACTGCGTAATATACGCCACGTGTGTAGGCCTTTGCGTTGCGTACGCAGTCTCGCACGCGGTCCGAGACACGTGTACAAAGGCCGGATACGTCCGCAGTAACACAAATAACATGCTTCTATAAATGCAAACGATATTTAACTATAATCGCTTACCAAGCACCACACAGTATCTCCTGTATAAACCTTTATAACTGGGTCAGGCTGCGTGTGTGTTTTACAATTACTCCCTTAAATATTACTCTTTACTTTTAACTAAATAGCAACAAATTTCCCAGCACGTGATCAATGCTAATGGCAAACAAAAGGGTAGATATGCGAAAATACACAAATGAAATACAAGTGTGTGTGTGTGTGTTGCGTGTGTTGCGTGCGCAGTTGGCACCAAACAGAAATTTAACACACAAAAAAACACAAAAAAAACAATAGCTTTACGTTCTTACCTTTCGGATCCCATCAGCATCCCTTCGAACCAAGCGGAGCAGACGCTTATCTAATCAGCACTAATGTATCCCCAACCACAAAAAATGGCTAACAAGGGGATACTACCTTCCCACCCTTTGCTGATAGATAAAAGTCTGCCTTGTCCTGCTAGGCTGCGGATATGAGGAGAACCGGACGATTGCCCCCAATTGATAATGTCAAATATTACCTTTAAACATAAAGCTATATACTATTACAGACCACGTACGCTATTTGCGCACTGAGTACCGTAGGGGTACGCACTTAGCGTATCAGACGCTGCGCCGTGAGAATGAAACACGAGCGGTGCAGACGCTCACAGAATGATATACAGTAAACCTTGTTAACTAAAACACAGTAAGAATATGCTTATACTCTAAACCTTGATAATCAAATACTGTAACGATGTAACGCTTAAAACCTTTAACAATGTGTATGCTGTTTGAGCGATTCAGACGCTAAGAGAGCCCTTTGCAGGAAAGTGAAAACACAACACTGGGTTTGGTTAAAAACCACAGCAGCTCTAACACTGCCGTGGATTATTCAGAGAAAAAGGGAAAAACAATACAAGTTATACACTACAAGCTAACACAGAAATCTAACATAATAACAGAGAATAAAACGAACAATGGCGAACAATGGCTACAGAGAAATATACATACGTGAGAATGTTTCGCCAACGCAACCTGGAATCCACTCCTCAGCTATCAGGGAGAAAGCCTTCAGAGTCTTGTCTGACCAAGCCTGCTGCAAGCTCTATTTATTCACTAGCTCAAGACATAATACAATAGACACTGTGTGCTCTTCTTCCATTGGTTAGGGGGTGGGACATGTCCTGCACCGGGGACCATTGGTTAGTTCAAGAAGTGGGCGATGGCTAGGACTTGTTAGTATTCTAAATTCCTATTTGTCTGGTTTTGTTGTGGAAAGCTATTGTTTCTGATCTTCCAAACATATTCTGCCCCTGGGCATTGTTCACCCTTGTTTGTCTCTTTCTTTCAGTTGAGACAATGGCAACTCAGCACTCATTATTCTGGAGAGAAACCTGGCCCTATTCATAAACAAAGGTGTATGCCCTCTTCATAGAATCTCAAAGCTTAGTGTAAGTAAGGCCATTGTATCTCAGTCTGTGGGAAATTAATGTGTGACTGAATTCCATTCTCGTCCCCTCCCCATTCATAATATATTTTAAATACAATTTTATATCTATTTTCTACTTCTGCACATAACTATGCGCAGGAACATGCGATTCTTTCCTAACTAACATAGGAATATTACCCTTAAAATACCCTACAGCTGGATACTAGACACCACCTTTCAACCTTTATCTGACCCTTCCTATCATGCAAAGAGGAATCTCTCTGTCCAGGAACAGTTTAAACTAATCATACTCGCTGACATGGTCTAGGGGAATATTAACTACAAAATGCACTATGTTGGTTAAATATGCTACGATCGAGTCGCACGCTACACGCTCACAAACTCTACCGTAAATGCGCATACCACGTGCCAAGGCGCATGGCCGTGGAAGCTCCGTTACGCAAAGTGCGGATATGCGTACGCACAGCAGAGCGAGTGCACGCGCAGCGGGCATGTGCATGGGGTTAGTACAAAAGGATATGCATCATGATATTTTTCGACTTTGACTATATATATATATATATATATATAGCAGGAAATAGGAGGTACGGCACTCCATGCGACTTGAATAATACACTCTTACGCCAGCATGAAGTTTATATATTCTTTTTTTTTTTTTTAAAGCAAGGGCATTGTCCATTGTCTGGTTATATTAGGCCAAACAAGACAAGTGTTTGAAGTTAGACATATGTCAACATTAGAATGTTTATATCTTAATCTTAGGACAATGGCGTTTAACATTGTGTATTAATCTATATAATCTATGTTAAACATTGTATATATATATATATATATATATATATGTTTTTTAACTCTTTATTTATTCAACAAGAGCCAAATGGACATACATAGAAATATATGCAGATATCAATAAACAGATAGATCTCAATTTTACAAAAAAAAAAACCCCATAATATAACACAAATTGAAAGTGAATGAGACATAAGAAAGGATAAGAAAGGGGAGGTGGGGGAGGGACAAAACAAAAAAAAAGAAAAGGGAAAGCAAGATATCAGAAAAGACAATTTCTGGCATTATAGCATTCAGTAGTAGCTTATAAGAAAGACAATGAGGGGATCCATGGGGAGGGCCCGAGGGCAAATTGTCAAAGGTTCAAGAAAATTGGAATGAAGGAGATGCCGATTCTAAACTAGGACAGGGCTATTTAGTTGACAACCAGGGGTCCCAGACTAAATAAAATTTATAAGGGCAGTCATGGAGATAGTACGTAATCCTTTCCATATTGGCAATAACCCAGACATAATTGGTTAGTGCTTGAATGGTAGGGGATGATGGCTAGTTCCAATTTCTGGTGATTAAGGATTTTGCAGCGGCTAAGACATGGGAGAATAATTTGTTCAAAATGGGGTCAACATCTTGGAAAGGGTGGGCTAGAAAATATACCCAATGGTCCAAGACAAGCAGAATGCCAGAAAGAGATTTCAACAGATCAAGGACCTTATCACAGAAGGAACTATGGCATGGCAGGTCCACCATACTGTATGTGATACAAGGTGCTTCTCTGACCGCAGCCCAGCCAACAAACCAGAGTAGCAGAAAAAAAGATTTTAGACAGTCTATCAGGGGTATAATACCACAGATAATACAATTTTCTCATACGTCCTAGAGGATGCTGGGGATGACATCAAGACCATGGGGTATAGACGGGATCTGCAGGAGACATGGGCACTCTAAAGACTTTTCATTGGGTGTGAACTGGCTCCTCCCTCTATGCCCCTTCTCCAGACCTCAGTTTTAGAAATGTGCCCAGGTCGACTGGATGCACTCTGAGCTCTACTGAGTTTCTCTGAAAAGACTTATGTTAGGTTTTTTATTTTCAGGGATATCTGCTGGCATGAGACTTCCTGCTTCGAGGGACTGAGGGGGCAGAAGCAGAACCAACTTCCTCAGAGTTTCATGGCACTGCTTCTGGCTGACAGGACACCATTAGCTCCTGAAGGGAACTGAATGCTAGCCGTGTCTAGATGCTCACTCCCACAGCACGCCGTCACCCCCGCCCCCACACACACACACACAGCCAGAAGTCAGAAGACAGGTGAGTATAAGAAGAATGATCTTCTATCAAGTAAGTAATGGCTGAGGTGCGGCGCGGCTGGCGGGAGCGCAGTGCGCCATTGCTGCCCACACACACAGGCACTACAGGGTGCAGGGCATGGGGGAGGCGCCCTGGGCTGCAAGAAAAATACCTCAAAACTGGCTAAAAGGGGGCATAAGTTGCTGCTGGCACAGCCCTACCCCCGCCAGTATAAATATTACAGTGTTTATATGAGTGTAAGGACGCGCCATTGCAGCCAGCACACTACTCAGCACCATTTTCTCTCTCTCCTCAGGCTGCAGAGAACACGCTTGTCCTCTCCTCCACTTCTGACAAGTACAGGGTGCTATTAAGGGGGGGGGGGGCACAAAGCGATTGTGGTGCATTTAATAGTGTGAATTACTGTTTAAAGGCGCTATTTGGCTGTGGACATTCTGTGTTCACAGGGAATACTGACGCTGGGGTTGTGAACTGGCTGCTCCTATCCTGTGTCCCTCTGACAGATTTTACTGTGGGTCTGTCCCCAAAATAAATCCCAGTGTGTCTGTTGGTGTGCTGTACACGTGTGAGGCATGTCTGAGGCAGGGAGTTCCTCCCCGGAGGATGCCATTTTAGGGACACAGAGTTGTAATGTGGTGGCGCTACCGGCACACCAAGAGCCTGCATGGGTGAAAGAGATACGTGACAGTATGCATCTGATTAACTGTAGATTAGATAAGTTTGAATCTAAGGCTGCATGATGGAGAAAATCTGTGGAAGATGTGATTTTTCAGGATGCTGTTATTCCTTATGCAGGCGGCCCCTCTGGGTCACATAAGAGACCATTTGCAAATGTTGTAAACACTGATACCGACACGGATTCTGACTCTTGTGTCGACGATAGTGAATCCAGAGAGATAGATCTTAAATTGGCAAAAAATATACAATATATGATTGTGGCTATAAGGGACGTGTTGGAGGTTACAGAAACCACTCCTGTACCTCAGGAGAAGGCGTATTTATGTATGGGAAAGAAGTCCAAAGTCACGTTCCCGCCTTCACACAAACTAAATGCTCTGTTTGAAGGGATGTGGGTGAATCCTGATAAAAGATTTCGTATTCCCAAAAGGATTCACATAGCTTACCCTTTCCCGGCTGAGGACAGGAAAAAGTGGGAGTCACCTCCTCTGTTAGACAGTGCACTTTTCAGGTTGACAAAGAAGGTAATTCTCCTTGCTCCTGGTATAGCTTCTCTTAAAGAGCTGGCAGACTGCAAACTGGAAACGACATTGAAATCCATTTACGTTACCAATGGTACACTGATTATGCCCACTATTGCCTGCGCATGGGTGAGTCGCGCTATTGAAAAATGGTCAGAAAGCGTGTCATCAGAAATTGACATGATTGATAAAGATGAGATACTACTTAAGTTAGGGAATATCAAGGACGCTGTTGCCTACATGCTGGAAGCAATGAAGGATATTGGACTCGAGTTCACAGGCCGCTACCATGGCAGTATCGGCTAGGCGGGCATTGTGGATTCGCCAGTGGAACGCAGATGCAGATTCCAAAAGAAACATGGAGGCTGTCCCATATAAAGGTGAGACCTTATTTGGCGATGGCCTGGATGCGTTAGTCTCGGCGGCTACCGCAGGTAAGTCGACATTTTTGCCCTCTGCACCTGTACCGGCAAAAAAGACCTATCACCCGCAAATGCAGTCCTTTCGGCCCAATAAATACAAAAAGACGAGAGGTTCACCCTTCTTTGCAGGTAGGGGAAGTGGGAAGAAGCCCACAGCGGCTCCAGGTTCCCAAGAGCAGAAGTCTACCCCTACTTCTGCCAAATCCCCAGCATGACGCTGGAGCTACCTTGCGGGAGGCCGCTCGGGTGGGGGCACATCTCAGACTCTTCAGCCAGGATTGGATTCTGTCTGGCCTGGATCCCTGGGTATTGCAAATAGTATCCCAGGGGTACAAGCTGGAGTTTCAATCCAAAAATTATGTCAAGACTAGGTCATAGTCCTGGTACCGTTGTCACAACTAGGGAGGGGTTTTTATTCAAGCCTCTTTGTGGTTCCGAAGCCGGACGGCTTGGTCAGACCGATCCTAAATCTAAAGGATCTGATTGCCAGTCTGGAGGAGGGGGACTACTTGGTGTCGGTGGACATAAAGGATGCTTACCTGCATGTCCCCATTTATCCTCCTCACCAGGCTTATCGTTCGGTCTCTCAACGGCGCCGAGGGTATTCACCAAGATGGTGGTGGAGATGATGGTTCTCCTTCGTCAGAAAGGAGTCAATATAATTCCTTATCTGGATGACCTCCTGATAAAGGCGAGATCCAGGGAGCAGTTGTTACAAAACATATCACTCTCTTTGTCAATACTCCAACAACATGGGTGGATCATAAATTACCCAAAGTCACAGTTGTAACCGACGACAAGGTTGTCTTTCCTCGGGATGATTCTGGACACAGAAGTTCAGAGAGTATTTCTTCCGCTGGAAAAGGCTCTGGAAATCCAGAAAATGGTAAAACAGATATTGAAACCATCAAGTGTGTCGATCCATCAGTGCATTCGGTTGTTGGGGAAGATGGTGGCAGCCTACGAGGCCATACAGTTTGGCAGGTTCAATGCCAGAGTATTCCAGTGGGACCTGTTGGACAAGTGGTCGGGGTCACACCTACACAAGCACAGAAAGATAATCCTGTCGTCAAAAACCAGGATTTCGCTCCTGTGGTGGTTGCACAGCTCTCACCTGCTGGAGGGACGCAGGTTCAGGATTCAGGACTGGGTCCTGGTAACCACGGATGCAAGTCTCCGAGGCTGGGGATCTGTCTCTCAAGGAGAAAACTTCCAGGGACGTTGGTCACAACAGGAAGCCTGCCTTCACATAAACACTGTAGCGAAGAGCCATTTACAACGGCCTTCAACAAGTGGTACATCTTCTTCAAGGCCGTCCCGTGCAGATCCAGGTGAACAATGTAACAGCAGTCACATACATAAACAGGCAGGGCGGAGCAAAAAGCAGAGCGGTAATGGCAGAGGCGACGAAAATCCTCCGCTGGGCAGAAAAACATCTACAAGCTCTGTCGGCAATATTCTTTTCGGGAGTAGACAACTTGGAAGCAGACTTCCTCAGCAGACACGATCTCCATCCAGGAGAGTGGGGCCTCCACCAAGAAGTCTTCACAGAGGTGACAAGTCTTTGGGGAGTTCCTCAAATAGACATGATGGCGTCTCGTCTCAACAAGAAGCTTTAGAGATACTATTCCAGGTCGAGAGACCCTCAAGCAGTAGCAGTGGATGCACTGGTGACCCAGTGGGTGTTTCCGTCAGTGTATGTCTTCCCCCCACTTCCGCTGATTCCAAAAGTACTCAGGATCATAAGAAAAACAAGGGTTCCAGCAATCTTCATTGCCCCAGACTGACCAACGATGGCTTGGTACCCAGATCTTCAGCAGTTGCTCATAGAAAATCCTCTGCCTCTTCCTCCTCGAGAGGACCTGCTGCAGCAGGGGCCGTGTGTGTACCAAGACTTACCGCTGCTACGTTTGACGGCATGGCTGTTGAGCGCCGGATCCTAGCCAGGAAGGGTATTCCCGAGGAGGTCATCCCCACCCTTTTTCAGGCCAGAAATGGTGTAACGTCAAAACATTACCACCGTATTTGGAGAAAATATGTGTCTTGGTGTGAATCCAAGAAGGCTCCTACGGAAGAATTTGAGTTGGGACGTTTCTCTGTTTTTTGCAGGATGGTGTGGAGGCGGGCCTCCGATTGGGATCAATCAAAGTCCAGATTTCGGCCTTGTCAGTGTTCTTCCAGAAACAATTGGCATCTCTTCCAGAGATTCAGATCTTTGTGAAAGGGGTTCTGCACATCCAGCCTCCATTCGTGCCTCCAGTGGCACCATGGGACCTTAACGTGGTATTGCGGTTCCTTCAATCGGATTGGTTTGAGCCTCTACAAAAGATAGAGTTGAAGTTTCTCACTTGGAAAGTGGTGATGCTTTTGGCTTTGGTATCCGCAAGGCGGGTGTCTGAATTGGGGGCCTTGTCTCACAAGAGCCCTTACCTGATCTTCCATGAAGACAGGGCAGAGTTGAGGACTCGTCAACATTTTCTTCCGAAGGTGGTTTCATCTTTCCACATAAACCAACCTATTGTAGTGCCAGTAGTTACTGACACATTCACTGATTCAAAATCTCTAGATGTGGTTAGAGCTTTGAAAATCTATGTCACTAGAACGGCTCGTATACGGAAAACAGAGGCTCTGTTTGTCCTGTATGCTCACAACAAAATTGGCTGTCCAGCTTCCAAGCAGACTATTGCACGTTGGATTAGAATTACGATTCAGCAAGCTCATACTACGGCTGGTTTGCCGTTACCGACGTCTGTAAAGGCCCACTCCACTAGGAAGGTGGGCTCATCCTGGGCAGCTGCCCGGGGGGTCTCGGCATTACAACTTTGCTGAGCAGCTACTTGGTCAGGGTCAAACACATTTGCTAAGTTCTACAAGTTTGACACCTTGGCCGATGAGGACCTCAAGTTTGGTCAATCGGTGCTGCAGGGTCATCCGCACTCTCCCGCCCGTACTGGAGCTTTGGTATAGACCCCATGGTCTTGATGTCATCCCCAGCATCCTCTAGGACATATGAGAAAACAGGATTTTGATAACCTACCGGTAAATCCTTTTCTCTTAGTCCGTAGAGGATGCTGGGCGCCTGTCCCAGTGCGTACTTTACCTGCAGTTTAGTTATTAGAGTTACACAAGTTGTGTTTTCTTGGTTTCAGCATGTTGCTGCAATTGGTTCATGCCTGTTGGCGTGTGTTAGGTTGAATGCCATGTGTGCGGCAAGGTTGAGGGTGTGAGTTGGTAGATATCTCACCACTAGTTAAGTAATTCCTTTCCTCGAAATGTCAGTCTCCCTGGGCACAGTTCCTACAACTGAGGTCTGGAGGAGGGGCATAGAGGGAGCAGCCAGTTCACCCACAATGAAAAGTCTTTAGAGTGCCCATGTCTCCTGCGGATCCCGTCTATACCCCATGGTCTTGATTTCGTCCCCAGCATCCTCTACGGACTAGGAGAAAAGGATTTACCGGTAGGTTATCAAAATCCTATTTATAGGAGGTTTCCTTTATACGAGTTGATGTTGAGCTCTTAGCTATTCCCTCTCTCACCTCCTCCCAACATGATTCATCCTGAGTGGGGCCGAGATCTCTCTCCCACTGCAGCTCATGGCGGGTCCGAATAGGAGAGGCAGCCTCAATCAGTATCAAGTATATGTGAGAGCTCATACCTCTACCAAGAGGACTGTCCAAATAAATATGTTCAAAAGGGGTGGGATCCTCACTCGTATCAGTATAGGAGAGTGATCGAAGGAAATGTCGAATCTGTAGAAATTCAAAGAAAGGGGCCACCAATGAGGGGAATTTAACTTTGATTTAATCGAGAGAAACCCATGCTTCCTGAGAGTGGAGATCCGACACCAGTCTAAAGGCCAGTACTCACTGGCCGATGCGGGAGAGATGTGTGCTGAGCGAACCGCTCATCACACATCTCTCCCACCACTCAGCACAGCGCGATGTGTGCTGAGCGTGCGGGGGGAGACGGGGGGGGGGGGCGCTCATTTCGCCCAGCAGGTGAAATGAGCGACCCGCTAGATTGGCCTGCACGGCAGGCCAATCTAGCACCACCGATAGCGATGCGCGGGGCTGCGCATCGCTATCGCTGTAGGGGGTACACACGAAGCGATCAGGCTTAAAATCTAAGCAATCTAGTAAGATTGCTTAGATTTTAAGCAGCGATCGCTCCGTGAGTACCCCCCTTAATACCTGCCTTGTACCACAATTGTGCAGGAGAGAGACCAGGAGGGAAAGCCAGATTATCCCACAGGTGAGTGGAGAGGGAGAGGAGGACATCTTAAATTTATTGGATGAGTAGTCCCAAAGTGAGAGGGAGAATTTAAGGGAGTGGAGCAAATGAAGCAGTGATCTTCTAGAAGTTTTATCTAAACCCAAAAGGGAGGCTAGGGAGTGGACTCCCAGTGTGTAGGTCTCTAAGTCAATCCAGGCAAAAGCACCCAGAGGAGCAAAGGAAGTCTCTATATGGCTCAAATGGCTGGCCAGATAATACAGTTTAACATCAGGGAACCCCCTACCGCCCAATGATCTAGGAAGCTTGAGAGTACCTAGAGCTAATCTAGGGGGTTTATCATTCCACACAAACTGTGAAAGATATGATTATATTTCCTTCAGCACCCTTACAGAGACTTTAACAGGGAGTATTTGAAATACTGTATGTCACGATCCGGGTTATTAGCCCCCATTATTTACCTGCTAAGTGCATTCTGAGACTGGCCCGGAGTTCCAGGCCTGGGTTCCACCTGCGCTGTCTGCGGGCAGCGTGCTACATATCTGTGTCTCAAGGTTCTCCTCTGTGATCGCAGCAGCGCTGACATGGCAACATTATATTAAACATCCATCTGTTTAAAGTATGGCGTCTACTGCCCTCTGCGGCCTCCGCCGCCATTACCGCCGATTCACACATGTAAAATGCAAAACGGACTTTCCATCCAGTTTGAAACATGGGCGCAGCCATGTTTGTTTACATCACATGTTGTTTTCAGCCTATCTGTTGCAGTCTGTACTCTGCCTTAATTATCCAGCCAATCCTTGCTCACCAGCTGGTACAAATATCCTGCTCCAGGGCTGGATAATCATCAGTGCTTTGGTTGTCAATCCTGCATACATGTCTCTCCTGTTTGGTGAATTCTCAGCTTGACTTTCCAGGTATTCCAGCTCCTGTGATTCAGCTTCTCCAAGAAACCGGCACCATTTAACAGCCTGACTCCTGCAGTGTTCCAGCTCTACTTCCTGGCTTTCTACTGCGGTCCTGACATCGGCTTCCAGCGTTGGTTCTATTCTGCTTCCAGCGGTGTCTGGTATCATTATTGCTTCCATTATCTATGTCACCGCTCACTAGCTTCTGTGGTAAAGTGTTACTGGCTTTCAGCTTCCAGCGTGTCACTTACTTCGCTTTCAGCTTCCAGGAGTGATTGGTGTTACCATCTGCCTACAGCGGTGCTTCACGTCATTTCCAGCGGTATTCATATATCGCCCTGCATATCATTCCACACAACATTGGACCACAGTATCCATCGATGCTCACCATCAAACTGTTGCTCCAGTGGTGAGTTCAGCACATCTTTCCTCACACCTGTTCTGTCTGGTAGTCTTTGGCAATCCTATCTACATCTCTTCAACCTCAGTGTGTCAGTGCTTATCCCAGTCTCCTGTCTACCACCTACTGGGCAGTACTTGCTCATTCCTCATTACAGCGGTTAGCTGTGGCCACAGACTTTCCAACTCCGGATTTTGGCAAGGACTTTGTTATCTTGTTCTGCATAGCCACAGTCTCAAATACCAGTTGCATTTCCCAGGAACTGTACTGCATTCTCATTCTGCTCTCACCGTTGAAGATATCTCGATGCAAGATTTATACTGTGTGTTCAATAAACTGACTGTTATATTTTACTCCATTGTTGTGATCACGCTTTCGGGTTCATGGTGTTCTAACATCCTGTATGGCTAGAAATCTAATCTCACCTCCATGGTTCACCTACATGCCAGCCCCTACATCTGAGGCTTCCCTCATTCAGCCTCAGCCCTCAGTTGTGACAGTAAGCACTGACCTAATGGATCCAGCCAGAGACCAGGCCCAAGCGACTATCCCGATGCAACAACTTGCAGCCTGCCTTGAACATCAGGAGGCTGCACAGGGTCAAGTGATTCGCTGTCTCAAGGACCTCTCCTCCTGGCGGGATGGGATTCAAGTAACACTCCGTGGTTCAGGGGCATCCAGTGTGCCGAATACAGTACCTTTGGTGGTAACCCCACCCACCATTCCCGCTTCTGCTCGTCTTCATCTACCGACACCAGCCAAGTTCGATGGTTCCCCTAAAGCCTGTCGAGGTTTTCTAAACCAGTGTGAAATTCACTTTGAGTTGCAGCCTGGCAACTTTCCAACCGACCGCACCAAGGTTGCCTACATCATCTCCCTCCTCAGTGGTCCTGCTCTGGATTGGGCCTCACCTCTATGAGAGAAGTCTGATGTCCTGCTTTCTTCTTATTCAAATTTCGTGGCGACCTTCAGGCGCATCTTCGTCGAACCAGGACGTGTGACATCTGCCTCCACTGATCTCCTCTGGCTACGTCAGGGAACACGGACAGTAGGTCAATATTTAGTACAATTCCAGATCCTTGCTTCTGAACTCTCATGGAATAATGAAGCTCTCTACGCAGCTTTCTGGCAAGGGTTGTCTGAGCGAATTAAAGATTAAAGATGAGCTCGCTACTAGAGACTTAGCTCCTAAAATTGATGAGCTCATATCCCTCTGCATCAAAGTTGATCTCAGATTCCGTGAAAGGGCAATTGAATGAGTAAGGTCCACACTTCCTAAAACCTCCAGTTTTATACCTCCTCGTCAGTTGTCTCCACCCAAAGATAAGCCCATGCAGATCAACCGCTCTCGTTTGTCTCCTGCAGAGCATAGAAGACGCTTATCAGAACACCTGTGTCTATATTGTGCTGCTCCATCTCATGTCATCAACGCTTGTCCGAAGCATCAGGGAAACTCCTAGCCAATCAAGAAGAGGTTCGGCTTGGAGTAATGAATTCCTCTCCATCTTTATGTGACTGTAACCTTCCGGTTTCTCTTCAGGTATCTCAGCGCTTCAGGAATCTCATCGTTTTTTTGGGATTCTGGAGCAGCCGGAAACTTTGTGACTGCAGAATTTGTTTAGAGGTGGTCCCTACCCACCGATAGACTCTCGTCCTCCATATGCCTGACTGCGGTTTATGGCAGCAGGATTTCCGACACAGTCATTAATCTCAAGACCCTGCCTATCCATCTGAAGGTAGGAGCTCTTCAAAAGGTACTTCCAGCTCGCACCTTTTCTTCCAATTCTACAGATGTTCCACCTCCACCGTACCAAGATTTCACTGATGTTTTTAGTAAATCCTCTGCAGATATTCTTCCTTCTCATAGGGAGTGGGATTGTCCCATTTATCTCATTCCAGGGAAGTCTCCACCTCAAGGACACACCTATCCGTTGTTGCTTCCAGAGACCCACTCAATGGAGGAGTAAATAAAAGAAAACCTTGCCAAAGGTTTAATTTGACCTTCCTCCGCTCCGGCTGGTGCAGGCTTCTTCTTTGTGAAAAAGAAAGATGGTGGTCTGCAACCCTGTATTGACTACCGTGGGCTCAACGACATCACAGTGAAAAAACAGTATGCTTTGCCTCTTAACACTGAGCTATTTGATAGTGTCAGTGGAGCCACCATCTTTTCCAAGTTGGACCTGAGGGGTGCGTACATTCTCATCCGTATCCGGAAGGGTGATGAGTGGAAGACTGCGTTTAACACCCGTGATGGACATTACGAGTACCTCGTCATGCCTTTCGGACTCAGTAATGCTCCAGCAGTATTCCAACATTTCGTGAATGAAATTTTTCATGATATCCTCTACCGACATGTTGTGGTCTACCTCAATGATATTTTAATCTTTACCAATGACTTAAAGGAGCATCGTCATTGGGTCAAGGAAGTTCTGTCCCATCTCCGTGCCAACCATCTCTATTGTAAATTGGAAAAATGTGTCTTTGAGTTCAAGTCAATTTCATTTCTGGGGTACATCATGTCTGGTTCCGGATTAGAGATGGATCCTGAGAAACTCCAGGCTATCCGTGATTGGCCAATACCCACAACATTCAAGGGTGTTCAAAGATTCCTGGGGTTCACCAATTATTACAGGAGGTTCATTCGGGGCTTCTCTACTATTGTGGCACCTATCACTGCTCTTACAAGAAAAGGTGCTAATCCCTCCAAGTGGTCGGAAGAAGCTACTCAAGCTTTTTATCTACTCAAACAGAAGTTTGTCTCCGCTCCAGTTCTGACAAACAGCCTGATACCAGCTTACCCTTCACCTTAGAGGTGGATGCCTCTTCAGTCGGAGTCGGCACTGTGGTCTCTCAAAGAGCTGAGGATGGCCACTTACATCCCTGTGGCTTCTTCTCACGGAAGTTCTCTCCTGCTGAGTGTAATTACGCCATTGGTGATCAGGAACTTTTAGCTATTAAACGCGCTCTTGAAGAATGGAGATATCTACTGGAGGGAGCTTCTCATACCATCACTATCCTGACAGACCACAAGAACCTTCTGTACTTAAAAGCCGCCCAATGCCTCAACCTTCGTCAAGCCAGATGGGCACTCTTCTTTTCCAGGTTTGATTTTAAACTTTCGTTTTGTCTAGGGTCACAGAATCATAAGCCTGATGCTCTTTCCCGCTCCTGGGAGCAAGAAAATTAGTCTGAGTGTACTGGAAAATATCCCATTCTCGATCCAGTGGCATTCTCTGCTGTGAGAGTGGACTCTATGCCTCCACCTGGGAAAAGCTTTGTGAAACCAGCCCTTAGAAGGAAGCTCTTGCAATGGGCATATTCCTCTCGATTCGCTGGACATGCGGGTATTCAGAAAACCTTTTAATTCATTTCATACTGGTGGCCAACCCTGAAGAAAGACACTACAGAGTTTATTGCAGTCTGCCCTAAATGTGCCCAGCACATGGTACCTCGCCAGTTGCCAGCTGGACAACTGGTACCCCTGTCTGTTCCTCATCGCCCATGGACCCATTTATCTATGGACTTTATTTCAGATCTTCCTGAATGTAACAAGTATAATACCATCTGGGTGGTAGTTGACCGGTTCACCAAGATGGCTCATTTCGTTCCTCTCACCGGTCTTCCATCGGCTTCCAAGCTGGCTCAAGTTTTTATTTAAGAAATCTTCAGATTACATGGTCTTCCAGAAGAGATTATCTCTGATAGAGTTGTCCAATTCGTAGCCAAATTCTGGCGAAGTCAGTGTTCAGCACTCCAAGTCAAGCTAAAGTTTTCCACAGCTTATCAGCCCTAAACCAATGGGCAAACCGAAAGGGTGAATTGGGACTTGGAGTCCTTCCTCCGAATTTATATATCCTCTTCTCAAGATGACTGGGTTCATCTTCTTCCATAGGCCGAATTTTGTCATAATAAGCAGTACCACTCTTCATCCTCTTCTACGCCATTCTTTGCCAACTTCGGTCTCCATCCAAAGGTTCTAGAGTTTCAACCACTTCCAGAAACAGCAGTACCTGCAGCTGATGTCACCTTTGGTCAGTTTTTTAAAAAACCGGAAGAATATCCGGACAGCTCTCTTGAAAGCTTCCTCAATGTACAAAAAGTTTGCAGACAAGAAGCGTAGGGCAATTCCAGCCCTCAAACCAGGTGACCGTGTTTGGCTATCTACTAAAAATCTGAGATTAAGAGTTCCAAATATGAAGTTTGCTCCTCGGTACATCGGCCCATTCCAGATTGAACAAGTCGTTAATCCAGTTTCTTATAGAATCAAGTTGCCTCCATTCCTGAAGATTCCTAGGACATTTTACATTTCTCTTCTCAAGCCAGTAGTCCTGAATCGTTTCCATTCTGCACTCCAGATAGCACCCAAGGTTTAAACTCAACGAGGTGTGGGGTATGAGGTCCCCAAGATTGTGGACTCATGCTTCTGGTATGGTCATCTTCAGTACCTAATTGATTGGAAGGGCTATGGCCCTGGGGAATATTCCTGTACAAATGCAGCGGATGTCCATGCTCCCAAGTTGGTCCAGGCTTTCCATGCCAGATTTCCTCGTAAGCCTAAGAAGTGTCCTGGGTCCACTCCTAAAGGGGGGGGGGGGGGGGGTGCTTCACGGTCCGGGTTATTAGCTCCCATTATTTACCTGCTAAGTGCCTTCTGAGACTGGCCCGGCGTTCCAGGCCTGGGTTCCACCTGCGCTGTCTATGGGCAGTGCGCTGCATATCTGTGTCTCAAGGTTCTCTGTGATCGCAGCAGCGCTGACTTGGCAACATTATATTAAACATCCATCTGTTTAAAGTATGGCGTCTCCTGCCCTCTGCGGCCTCCGCCGCCATTACTGCGGATTATCACATGTAAAATACAAACAGACTTTCCCTCCAGTTTCAAACATGGACACAGCCATGTTTGTTTTCATCACATGTTATCTTCAGCCTATCCGCTGCAGTCTGGACTCTGCCTTAGTTATCCAGCCAAACCTTGCTCACCAGCTGGTACAAATATCCTGCTCCAGGGCTGGATAATCATCAGTGCTTTAGTTGTCAATCCTGAATACATGTCTCTCCTGTTTGGTGAATTCTCAGCTTGACTTTCCAGGTATTCCAGCTTCTCCAAGAGACCGGCACCAATTACCATTCTGCAGTGCAGCCTGACTCCTGCAGTGTTCCAGCTCTGCTTCCTGGCTTTCTACTGCGTTCCTGACATCGGCTTCCAGCGTTGGTTCTATTCTGTCTCCAGCTTCCAGCGGTGTCCTGGTATCGTTATTGCTTCCATTATCTACGGCATCGCTCGCTAGCTTCTGTGGTAAAGTGTCACTGGCTTCCAGCTTCCATCATGTCACTTACATCGCTTTCAGCTTCCAGCAGTGATTATTGTTACCATCTGCCTACAGCGGTGCTTCACGTCATCTCCAGCGGTATTCATATATCGCCCTGCATATCATTCCACACAACATCGGACCACAGTATCCATCGATGCTCACCATCGAACTGTTGCTCCAGTGGTGAGTTCAGCACATCTTTTCTCACTGCTTTATTACCGTCCGGTAGTCTTTGGCAATCCTATCTACATCTCTTCAACCTCAGTGTATCAGTGCTTATCCCAGTCTCCTGTCTACCACCTACTGGGCAGTACTTGCTCATTCCTCATTACAGCGGTTAGCTGTGGCCACGGACTTTCCAACTCTGGATTTTGGCAAGGACTTTGTTATCTTGTTCTACATAGCCACAGTCTCAAATACCAGTTGCATTTCTCATTACCTGTACTGCATTTTCATTCTGCACTCACTGTTGAAGATATCTCGTTGCCAAGATTTATACTGTGTGTTCAATAAACTGACTGTTATATTTTACTCCATTGTTGTGGTCACGCCTTCGGGTTCATGATGTTCAAACATCCTGTATGTCTAGGAACCTAATCTCACCTCCACGGTTCACCTACATGCCAGCCCCTACATCTGAGGCTTCCCTCAGCCAGCCTCAGCCCTCAGTTGTGAGAATGTAGAAAAAGGAGTTGGGAAAAAACAGTAATTTTGATGGAGATAATTCTGCCCAACCAAAAAATTATATAGGATTTCCAGATCTTAAGATCCTATCTTAGTTTATGTATTAGTCTGGGATAATTTTCCATGAAGAGATGATCATAATGGGATGTAATATAAACTCGTAGATACTTAATTTTATGTTCTTGCCATTTAAAATGATATGAAGAGGATAAAGAACTCTTTAGATCATGGGTAATGTGGAGGGGCTGAGCCTCAGATTTAGAATAATTTATTTTGTAGCCAGATAAGTGGCCATATTCATTGATAATATCATAAAGAGTAGTAAGGGAAGATTGAGGATGTGTGAGCATCAGCAAAACATCATCTGCAAGCAACAAGATTTTGAAAGTCTGGGGACCCGCTTCCACACCTCGCACCTTGTCAGACAGTCTAATCATGGTGGAAAGCAGTTCAATGACCAGAGCAAACAGGAGGGGTGAAAGTGGGAAGCCCTGTCTAGTCCCATTATTAAGCAGAAAGGGAGCTGAAAGAATACCATTACTCAAAACTCTTGCCATATTGCCATATTGCCATAAGGGATGAATATATTTAGAGGTAAGTCCAGAATAAATTTATAGAATGTGATAGTATTAGGAATGTTAGGGACCCATGTGATGAAGTCACCTGGCCGTGGTACATGGGCCCACATATTTGCGCAAATGTGTGCTAAGAATTTCAATTATACTCCATGTTAATTGTGAGGGTGTATTTAAATAATTTTTACCATCAGTGTTCTTAGTGCTAAGAGTGTGCATCTGTATCTCTCTTCCTCCAGCATAGTATTAGAATCCTCAGCATGATAGCACCTCTTGATATCTTTAGTAATAGGATGTGCATTCCAGGTCCCCCCCTTTTTCCATTATATTGTGTATATATTGTACACTGGAATGCAAGGCTTCCTTCCTCTGGTATTGGCACTCCTCCCATTCACCCTCAGGTGTTTTAATTAGCTAGGTTCCTGCATTTCAGATCACACATCGATTTAGAGGTAAGTCCTGAATAAATTTATAGAATGTGATAGTTTTAGGAATGTTAGGGACCCATGTGATGAAGTCACCTGGGCGTGTTACATGGGCCCACATATTTGTGCAAATGTGTGCTAAGAACTTCAATTATACTCCATGTTAATTGTGAGGGTTTATTTAAATTATTTTTACTATTAGTGTTCTTAGTGCTAAGAGTGTGCATCTGCATCTCCTGTCTTCATGGATTACCAAGAGAAATACAATAGTTTCTGATCGTGGAGTCCAATTCATTGCAAAGTTCTGGACAACTCTTTGTGCTTCTCTTCAAATCAAGTTGAAGTTCTCCACAGTTTACCATCCTCAGAGTAATGGACAGACTGAGCGAGTTAACCAAGTTTTAGAGACATTGTCTGCATGTTTCTTTCCTCCTCTCAAGATAATTGGGTCAACTTACTACCCTGGGCCGAATTCTCTCACAATAATACTTATCATTTCTCTTCGGATTCAACACCCTTCTTCACCATTTTTGGGCAACATCTACTGGTCCCAGAATTCCAGTCCATACCAACTCTGGATGTCCCAGCAGCTAAAGCTGCACTTAAAGACTTTTCCTCAATTTAGAAATCAGTCCATTCTGCATTAAAATAGTCTTTCAAGCGATACAAACTAGTTGCGGATCGGAAGAGAAAAGCTGTTCCTCATCTTCAAGCTGGTGACAGATTGTGGCTTTCCACATGAAACCGTCATTTCGATTACCATCTATGAAATTTGCACCCCAGTACACTGGTCCATTCACCATTCAGAAGGTAATCAACCCTGTCGCATTTCATCTCAAACTTCCTTCTTATCTCCGCATTCCAAACTCCTTCCATGTCTCCCTACTCAAGCCTCTGATTCTGAATCGGTTCTAGTCTCAACCTCCCTCTGGTCCTAAGGTGTACACTCAATGTGGTGTCGAGTTCAAAATTGAAAAGATCCTGGACTCCCGAATCCGCTATGGACCTCTTCAATACCTCATTGACTGGAGAGGATATGGACCTGAGGAAAGATCTTTGATCTTCGCGGAGGATGTCCATGCTCCTCTACTTGTTAATAGATTCCATTCCATGTTTCCACAAAAGCCAAAGAAGTGTGCAGTGGCCGCTCCTAAAGTGTCCCAAAATGGAGGTTTACAGAGCTTCCCAGTCACACTTTGACCTACCTGCAGCGCAGTCCAAAGCACTGTCCACCATTTGCTGGTCCATACGGTGTCCCGCACTGTCAGTTACAGCATCCATTTCAGGATAGTTAGGCTTCAGCTCCTTCCCGGCCTACTATGCCTCAGTTCACTCTAAAGTCTAGTTTGGAGTACTACCAGTGGCCCTCATGGGGCCAGAAGTAGCAGCAGGAGCATGTCAACTCTGACCATGTGATGAGAGGAGGTAGCGCCCAGGTCCCAGGTCACTGGTAAGGAGGGAGGGCAGACTGCAGCACATCAGAGTGCTGTGGTGGGACCCACCGGAAATTGAGGTCCAGGTCCGACGCACAGGAAGAGGCCGCAACCTTACGGGGACAGAGTTGCTGACCACAAGCTACGCAGACCAGATCACACAGCTACAGGGGTGTTGGGGTGACTCATGGGGGTCAGGCCAATGGGGGTCAGGAAGCCAATTCTGAACAAGCAAAAAAAAAGGTTCACAATACAGGGTCCACCAGCGCTTTTTGGAAGTTATTGTTTAAACACTGTTTATGCTAGAAAACATTTAATGGTGCAATACGTAAAATGAACAAGAGAGTGAATTTAAATATCTTGTGGGCAGAATTGTCAGGCCTCGTACCACTTTAGGTGGTCTATCAATTGCGGATAGACATGTGACGCCTATTGATAGAGAGGGTAATTCCCATGTGAATACTGGTCTTGAGGTCTCCCTATTCCGTCCAGTCACCACTTCATTGTCCACAACTCATGTAAGAGAAAGATAATCTCCAATGGCGCAGTATAATTTATAAAAAAACAAAACATCATGTAATATAACAGAAGGGTTGGTCTCTCACCATGTGCATTGGTCTACAACAACAGTAGACAAATGAGCGCAAAATCGAAAACACATATCCCAAGCGTCCCTGGAACTTGTGGAGCTAGATGTGCGGAAAGGTGAGAATACGTCCCCCCATCAAACAGAGTACTCCTTTAGCCTTTTCTGCCCCTTCAGACAGCGGCAACTGCAGATTAGACAGACGCTGGGCAGGAGCTCTGTCTATACACGTCTTCCTTTATAGCCAGCCAGGCCATGCCCCCTCGACAGATTGTGTTTGTAAAGACAATTTGATGTGATAGCTGAAAGGTGCTATTAGTAACATATATAGTTTCTGAGGTTTAAAAAAGATAATTTGTCCATCGAGTTCAACCTGTTAGTGATCTCCTATACTGTGATATTTTAAAGCTAATATTAACTGTGGTGAAAGTTTTAACTGTTTTGCCCATGTGTCTTTTATTTAATGTTTGTTTTTTACTTTAGTGCATGACTTACCCCCCATAACCCTGTATATCCTTATCAGTCATTAATTTATCTAGCCCATTCTTAAAAGTAATGATTGAGTCCGCCAGTACAACACTCTCAGGTAGGGAATTCCAAATACGTATTGTTCTTACTGTGTAGAAACCTTTCCGTCTCAGGCTGCGAAGTCTCCTCTCCTCTAACCTAAACGGGTGTCCGCATGTCCTTTGTGTTGATCTTACCAAAAACAAGTCTTTTGCTAGCTCTGTGTATTGTCCCCTTATATATTTGTAAATGTTAATCATGTCTCCTCTTAATCTCAGTTTTTCCAGTGTGAACATGCCCAACCTAACAAGCCTTTCCTCGTATTCTAGTGTCTCCATCCCCTTAATCAATTTGGTTGCCCGTCTCTTAACCTTTTCTAGTTCCATTATATCTTTTTTTTGTATGGTGCCCATAATTGTGCACAGTTTCCGAGATGTGGCCTCACTACTGATTTATATAATGGGAGTATATCACTCTCATCCCTAGCATCAATTCTCCACTTAATGCATGCTAGTACCTTGTTAGCTTTTTTTTGCTGCATTCCTACTTTGGGTACTACTATTAAGTATGTTATCTATGTGAATACCAATATCTTTTTCCAATACAGAATCCCCTAGTTTTTCCCCATTTAGTGTGTAAGTGGTATGTTTGTTCTTGCTTCCAAAGTGCATTACCTTACATTTGTCTATATTGAACCTCATTCTCCATTTTGCTGCCCATGCTTCCAGTTTAAAAAAAATTGTTCTAAAGAGACTCAGCATCCCCCTGCCAGTTTATAACCTTACACAGTTTGTTATCATCTGCAAAAATTGACACCTTGCTCTCTAGTCTTACCTCTAGATCATTTATGAAGATGTTGAACAATAGTGGTCCAAGTAGAGAGATCTCTGTGGCACACCACTTAGTACTTCAGTCCATTTTGAAAAAGTTCCATTTACCACCACTAGCTGCTCCCTTTTATCCAACCATTTTCTAACCAAATTGCATATTGTGCTCCATTGCCCAAATTCTCTTAATTTAAAGATAAGTCTCATGTGCGGTACTGTATCAAAAGCTTTAGCATAGTCTAAAAAGTTTACATACACCTCCTTACCCGGATCTAGGTTCACTCTAACTGTTTCATAAAAGCCTATTAAGTTAATTTGACATGATCTATCCTTCCCAAATCCATGTTGGTTCCAATTAATAAAATTATTGGTTTCAAGGAACTCCTGTATACTATCCCTTAAAATACCCTCCAGAACGTTCCCCACTATAGATGTAAGACTGACTGGTCTATAAATACCAGGTTCAGATTTACTTACCTTTTTAAATATCGGCACTACTTCCGCTAAACACCAGTCTTTGGGAACCATGCCTGTTGTGAGTCAATGAAAATAATAAAATGTATATATAATAAAATAAAATAATATATAGGGGTCTTGCTAATTTAGAGTGTAGCTCCATGAGAACGCTTGGGTGAATTCCAATCGGGACCAGGTGATTTATTAATTATAATATTTTTTTAATTGGCCACAGACTACTTCCTCACTTAAATAAGCATTTAGCATTGGGACATTATCATTGCTGAGGTTATGCATCAATCCCACCATCTGGTCCTCTCTTGTGAATACAGATGAGAAAAGCCTATTTAATTTTTCCGCAATGTCAATGTGGGTAATTCAGAGTTGATCACAGCAGCAAATTTGTTAGCAGTTGGGCAAAACCATGTGCACTGCAGTGGGTGGGGGCCGATATAACATTTGCAGAGAGAGTTAGATTTGGATGGGTTATTTTGTTTCTGTGCAGGGTAAATACTGGCTGCTTTAATTTTACACTGCAATTTAGATTTCAGTTTGAACACACCCCACCCAAATCTAACTCTCTCAACACATGTTATATCTGCCCCTCCTGCAGTGCAGATGGTTTTGCCCAACTGCTAAAAAATTTGCTGCTGCAATCAACTCTGAATTACCCCCAATGTCGTTTTTTATTAAGACACCCAACTTGTCTTTTAAATGACCTATGCTCTCTTTTTTAGTTTACTGTTTACTGTTGATGTATTTAAAAAACTTTTTGGGGTTTGATTTACCTTCTTTTGCTACTAACTTTTCAGTTTCTATTTTAGATGCTCTGATTTCTTTTTTGCATATTTTGTTACATTCCTTATAATACTGGAATGACTTCCCCTTCCCATCTGATTTATACTTTTTGAAAGCCCGCCTTTTTTTGGCCATTAGTTCCTTAATCTTTTTGTTAAGCCACATTGGTTTGGAATAATTACTCCTTTGTTTAATGCCCATGGGAATTAATTTAAGAGTATAACTATCGAGCAATGTTTTTAATGCATCCCATTTTTCTGCTGTATTCTTGACTTGAAACAAAATTTCCCAGTCAATGTCTCTAAGAGCTTCCTTCATCATTTCAAAGTTGGCTTTGTTAAAGTTCAGAGTCTTAGTTGAGCCTATATAGGGTTGCTTGTGAAAACTGATATTGAATGTGACCATATTGTGGTCGCTGTTACCCATGGGCTCCCCTACTATAATATTTGATATCAATTCCCCATTGTTTGTTAATACCAGGTCTAAAATTGCATTGTACCTAGGGGGTCATTCAGAGATGATCACTTACTAGCTGTTTTTTGCAGTCCTACGTTCGCATAGTCACCACCCACCTGGGAGTGTATTTTAACTTTGCAATTGTGCAATCGCATGCGCAGCCGAGCTGTACTAAAAAAAATGTGTGCAGTTTCTGAGTAGCCCAGGACTTACTCAGCCACTGCGATCACTTCACTCTGTCCGTGACCAGAATTGATGTCAGACACCAGCCCTGCAAAAGCCTGGAAATGCCTGCGTTTCTCCAGACACTCCCAGAAAAGTCAGTTGCCACCAACAAATGCCTTCTTCCTGTCAATCACCTTGCGATCACCCGTGTGAATGGATTCTTTTAACAAACCCATCGCAGAGCAACGAACCGCTTTGTACCCCTGCGACACACCTGCAAATTGCGGTGCATATGCATGCGTAGTTCTGACCTGATCGCAGCGCTGCAAGAAATGCTAGCGAGCAATCAGGTTTGAATGAACCCCCTAGTTGGTTCCTTGTTTAGTTGAAATAAGTAGTGATCATTTAGTGTGTTTAAAAACCTATTACCCCTAGCAGTATCACATGAATCATTTGTCCAATTAATCTCTGTATAGTGACAAAGTCAAATATTACCTTTAAACGTAAGCTATATACTTATTATGGACTAAGTACGCAATTGGCGCAGTGAGTACTGTAAGGGTACGCACTTAGCGTAGCAGACGCTAGGCCGTGGGCGCGACGCACGAGCGACACGTACGCTCACGGACTGATACACAGTAAACCTTATTAACTACACACAGTAAGGGTATGCTTATACTGTAAACCTTAGTACTGTAATACTACAATGATGTAACGCTTAATAACCTTGATAATAAGAAAGCTGTTTGAGCGATTGAGACGCTCAGCAAACCCTTTGTAGTGACTAGTGAATACACAAGACCTGGTTTGGATTTAAAAACCACTCCGGCTCTAACACCTTCGTGGATGATTCTTTAGAGTAAAAAGGGGAAAAACAATACAGGTTATACACTACAGTCTAACATCAAAATCTAAACAGAATAACAAGGAATAATATAAACAATAGCGAACGATCGCAAACACAAGCAAACAGATATGAGAACAAATGGCAAACACAGAGGATAACAAAATGGCTACAACATGGCTACAACATGGCTACAACATGGCTACAGAGAAATATACATACGGGGGGATGATTCGCAAGCGCGTCCTGGATTCCAGCCCTCAGCATTCAATGAGAAAGCCTTTTGGAGAGAGTCTTGTGTGTCAAAGCCTGTTGCAAGCTATATTTATTCACTAGCTCAAGACATAATACAATAGACACTGTGTGCTCTCTTTCCATTGGTTAGGGGGTGGGACATGTACTGCACCGGGGATCATTGGTTAGTTCAAGAAGTGGGCGATGGCTAGGACTTGTTAGTATTCTAAATTCCTCTCTGTCTGGTTATATTGTGGAAAGCTATTGTTTTGGATCTTCCAAACAAACTCTGTTCCTAGATATTGTTCACCCTTGTTTATGTCTCTTTCAGTTGAGACAATGGCAACTCAGCACTCATTATTCTGGAGAGAAACCTGGCCCTATTCATAAACAAAGGTGTAGGTCCTCTTCATAGAATCTCAAAGCTTAGTGTAAATAAGGCCATTGTATCTCAGTCTGTGGGAAATTTATGTGTGAATTCCATTCTCATCATCTCCCCATTTGTAATATATTTTAAATACAATTTTATATCTATTTTCTACTTCTGCGCATAACTATGCGCAGGAATATGCGAATCTTTCCTAACTATCATAGGAATATTACCCTTAAAATACCCTACAGCTGGATACTAGACACCACCTTTCAACCTTTATCTGACCCTTCCTATCATGTAAAGAGGAATCTCTCTGTTCCAGGAACCATTTACACCAAACATACTTGCTGACATTGTTTAGGGGAATATTATCTATAAAACACACTATATGGGTTAAATATGTTGCGATCGAGTCGCCCGCTAGACGCTCACAAACTCTACCATAAATGCGCATACCACGCGCCAAAGCGCACGGCCGTAGAAGCTCCATTACGCAAAGTGCGAATATGCGTACGCACGGCAGAGCGTGTGCACGCACAGCGGGCATGTGCATGGGGTTAGTACAAGGCATGTGAATCATGATATTTTTCGACTTTGACAGTCCACCCTTTGGCAGTCAACAATAACTGCCACTATCTAAACAATTAAGCAGAAAAATATATAATACCATGAACTATCTATTTATGATTGGGAGTCGGGAGGAGAGGAGAAGGTGGGAAATGTATGACCTAGTGAGATAGTAAAAAGCATGTGTGTATGAAATACATGTCTGAGGGGTCATGTATCATCGTGCCGTACATGTTTTAAAATAAGCTTCGAGGTATTGCGAAGTATACATTGAATCCTTCTTATCCTGTATTAAGGGTCTGTAAGTGGGCTAACAAACTCTAACGAGCTCTTTTCGGCTTTTAGTTCCAACAAATGGGGTGCACATTACTTGATGATACATGAAGGGGGAAAATATGTGAGTGCTAATATATGTGTCTATATCACCTGTCGACTATGTGTGCCACTACCTGAAGATAAAAGAGATGAAGATAAGAAACATGCGTTATAAATGCATTCGTATGATTATATATATATGGTCGTCCTTGGGCGTCTGTTGGAGTCTTGTTGAAGTCTTGTCCGGATTGCTGTATCTTTGCTGTGTGGCAAGCAAAGCTCTTCAAGTGTCCATAAAAATTAAAGTCTCTAAGGGTTCATCAATTGTCGGTGAAACAGTTCATCAATGGTCTGTATAATGGGTCATCAAATTCTTCTTCCGAGTGGATGTCTTTTTACCTTGGAGAAAAACAAAGTAGAAACGGGTGAAAAAAACGGACCGTGGAATCACATCTTATCACAGCATTGTCTCGCTTGATGGGTCATAAATTAAACTAGTTGTTGTTACAATGCCCTCGCTCCTCAAACTCATCAATTTGGTACTGCGCTTGCAATTCATTAAAATCCGAACACATCTGAATATCAAACCAATCATTATGACAACTCCTAGGATACATAAGAGGAACTTCCCTACAGTAACAACAACATTTTGAGCCCATTCTCCTAAACCTGAGAACCAATTACGTGGGTTCAACCATGATACCCAGCCGGTCAGTTCATTACTCACAGAAGCAAGGGTAAGGTTGTGTCTCCTTCGGAACTCCCACTTCAATTGCAAGATATCGTCCATCTTTTGATCTATGACCTCTGTTGGGTCCTCAGTGCTGTTTGTGATATACGTACAACACTTCACACCATACTGAGTTGCTAGGGTGACACAATACCCTCCTGTCACGGCTGTGATGTAATTGAGAACCATCCTGTGCTGGATCAGTTCCGTTTTGTAAGCTTGCAATTCTCTCCCAGTATACCTGAAGGTGTCATCATACATCTCAGTGATATTGTCTATCAGGTTCGCTAGCGCGGTAATATACCTAAAATATATAACTCCTCTGGCAGTACGGGTGATATCTAGCGTGAGTAGGAGTTGAATCCCGGTGGATTCGTGGATCAAATCAGAGGCTGCATGCTCTGTCCTATCTATAAGGTGTCTCTTTACAATGTGTTCGTAATGGGTGTGAGTGTAAGGAGCTTGAGCATTGCGGTGAACGTCTTTCATTTTATCATGGGTAATGGTCATTACTTCCGGCAACACTCTTCCAATGTAACACAATCCCTCTGAGTTTGGGGCAAGCCACTTATAAGCCTTCCTCCCACATATGAAATATGCATCATCGGGGAGGACATATGGGACAAAATATGACATCACCATATTACAAACCTTCCAGGTGAAAAATCCTATCCCTAACTCTCTCATTTGTCTAGTACACGTATCAGGTTGTATGATATGCGCACAGTATCCTGGTGATACTTCTCCAACTCGCATGGTCCTACTTCCTAGAGTGTACCTATATTGGAAATATCTTCCACTGTTGGCTATTTGGCGTATAAGCTCTGAGTCTACGGGCATTCTATCGGCTCTGTGTGAGAATGTCATGGTTTGGTTGTTCCATGTCACCTCCCAATTTCCCGGCTTTCGGGGATTGGAAATGTTAAAACATATGAGGGACCTATCCACATGGTATTGGTGGAGCTTCAAACTAGGAGGCCTAGAAATATTAAATTTCTTGTCCACCGGTCTCCCACCCCTTAAATCAAGTACCTCATCTATCGTTAAAGAGTATGGCACTAGTCCTGACTTTCTATGACCTTGAGGTACTTGTGAGCACACCCAGCATTCCGTTTGGTTTAAAACCTTCCCCACTAATGAGTGATAGTCACTCAATGGATGACGGTCCATATTGATATTAATGCTGGACTGACATCTCTGGATGCACCCGTCCTCAACTATGTTGTCACAATTTCTACAGATACAATTCTCTTCAGCTAACAATCCTTCACAATGTCTGTTAGTGTCATGGCTACCAGATCGTTTTCTGATACTCGCCTTTGCTCTGTGATTGTGTTGCTCTTGGAATTCTACGAATCCATCCTGATCATCAGAACCCATTCCAGATCCTTTCTCGACCTCACTGGTACTCTCACCGAAACAGACTGCTCTGGTCAACAACAGGGTCAACAGGAATACACGGACTGCAGTCTCTTGGGGCGAGTCCATCTTACAGGAGGAGAAAGAGAAAGTTGTAATGGGGGTACCGAAAATAATTGAAGGGAAAGAAAAATGTTACGATAATTGTCCTATAGTCTTGTTGTTCTTCTTGCTCAGATGTCGTCTCAACAGTGCTGTCTCTCAGTCTTCCCAAAACGAACACTCCAGTGATATGATATTCTTTCCGACTCAGCGATCTTTCTGTAAGGAGCATAAATCTTGCATTACCATTTGTCTAACTGTTGTGTGACATACCATCCGTAAAACATGAAAGAACAAAGAGAGAGAACAATAGAAAAGAAACATTGTCAGATTTCCGTTCACCATCAGGCTGTCACACCAACATGTCCATCGGTTTCTCTGCACAGTCTCCCCCACCAGTATTTCCACTCTCCACCCTTTGTGTTTGGCCAGACACAACAATGCTGGTAAGATATACTGGGGTTGGGTAGACCTCTGAAAAGACCAAGTAGACATGTGACGTTTGAGCTGTAGTTCTGCTGGTGAACGTCAGAGATGAAAAGGAAATATTTAAAGATAAATCACAGGGTTTACCTGGCCGCCCTTGTGTCTACAAGGAATGACCTACCAATTACATTGACTGTAACCTCAGGCTTACTATCAAGGCTAATAATCAACTTCACTGGCTGCAAATTACAGGTGCGGCCCAAAATTTTTCCTATCTGATCCCTGATTACAATTACGTGCGTTATGTCGTTGTCTAGGGGGTTTATATACCTTATGTGGGTCTCTAAACATACAATTCCGTGCATAATGCCCTTCCCTCTGGCAGTTATAACATTTTATCACATTCGACTTACCCACAGGGGTCTGGGGCTTAAGCTGATGTGGCTTCGTTGTCAGGGCCTGTCTACTTATTGTCATTTGCTTACCGCCCTGTGACTCCCTGTGTCTTATGATGTTCCGACCATGTTCAATAGCGGTCTCTCTCCAAGCAGCCACCGACATACCTTTCCAATTAGGTTGAGTGGTCTGTACCCTTGTTCTCAACACTTCCCTTAAACCGTCCATTAATACAGAAACCGCTACCTCTCTATACTCTACAATGTGAGGTGCAATTGTCTGTGCATAACATACAATACCGTACTTACCTGTGGACACGACCTCACCTGACCCTCCGTAAGGGGGCTTGACTACTGCCTTTACCGATTGGGCCGTGCCCACCTGGGTGTCTCGTATGATGGCTGCTGGAAAAAGTGCCGACATCGTGCTGGGCTCACTTTCTTGCTTGTAACCCTGAGGGAAGTTTAACATGGGGTGCAACTTGCACGGGTTAGCATTTGTACATTTATCAGTTTTACTTCTATCATTATTACATTTATTACGCTTACTATTATCATCATTAATACATTTATTACGTGCACTATTATCATCATATCCCAGTATGCCATTCTCTGTAGCCATTGTTTCTCCAGTTGCCATCAGTTTCCTGCTAAGATGGGAACCAGCTGCTTGAGCTAATCCCCTTTGTATCTCCCCTTCCTGTTGCCATAAATGTAAATAATCATAATGTCTAATCCGTTGCTTCCCGGATTTTATCAGACATATCCTTCTCCTTAAATTTTGCAAAACCTCAGGATTAAAACTGCCTACCCTAGGGAACTTCTCCCCATCGTTCACAGTCATACGTTCCCACTCATTGCATAAAACCTCAGCGTGTGATCCATATTTTTCACACATTATATACCTCGCCGACCCTTCTGGCCGCGGAATTATATCAACCTGAACCTTGGTTGATCGTCCCTTACTTGAGCAACTGGCCCCCATTCTTTGCAGGTATTGCCTTCTCAGCGAATTCCTACAAAAACCACGTTCTCAGAGGTAAGGCGACGGTGAAAGTCCAACGAGTGCCTTCACCCACTCTCGCCCACGTCGACCAATACGCCCACACACTGCCTTAGCGCTGGCGTACCCAACCCAGGGCCCCTATGTAACCTCTATTTACTGGGGCGTGTGGGAGTATGCTACCCTCCCCAGTAAGTATCAGTTGCTGGAGAATTCCTGAGTGATCAGCGAACCTCCCTAAAAAAAAACCTACACAAATCACGTTAAAATGTACAAATAGCGTTTATGATCCCGCAAAGCGTACGCAAATTGCGTAATGGGTATCAAGGTAACCAACTAATGCACACAGTTACATGCGGTACAGTCGCATTGTGTACAAGTAACTATTACTTATCCGCTGAACGACCAGCGGAATCGGTTGTTTAGGCTGCGAAACCTTCAGCCGGAGCGTATTCTCAAAACGGGCCTATATGGGTACTGCGCCAACCCCCGGGGCTGCGCTCACTACCTCTGACCTTTCTTAAATCAGGGTCTTCAGAGCTTCGTATAGGTACTTTTAACGGATTTCTGACTTTCACGGACCTTCTGGTCTGCTGTAACACTAATTGCTCCTTTTACCTTATACAATGTTAACGTGAGATGGCCTTCTCCCACGCCACCACGTGTTCACTTCACAGGTGTCCTTCTACGAGATCTCGAATTCCGTGGTTCACACAAAAGAAAACTTTACTTGCATACACATGCTCTTTCACTTCATATATACTTTGATTTTTCTGTACAGAAAATTTCTTTCATTCAGATAACACAGGCTAATCCCAGAGGTAATGCAACGAGAGGAGGATCTTTTTAAACTAAAATTTTGGAAACTGAACAAATTTGTGCTATTATCTCGTGGCTTCCGTATCGCCTATTAAAACAATGCTATCGTGTGATTTGTATTTAGTGGGCGTATCTGTACGCACGTTGCGTAATTTTCTCTGACGTCCTAGTGGATGCTGGGGACTCCGTAAGGACCATGGGGAATAGACGGGCTCCGCAGGAGACTGGGCACTCTATAAGAAAGATTTGGTACTATCTGGTGTGCACTGGCTCCTCCCTCTATGCCCCTCCTCCAGACCTCAGTTAGATTTCTGTGCCCGGCCGAGCTGGATGCACACTAGGGGCTCTCCTGAGCTTCTAGAAAGAAAGTTTAATTTAGGTTTTTTATTTTACAGTGAGACCTGCTGGCAACAGGCTCACTGCAACGAGGGACTAAGGGGAGAAGAAGCGAACCTACCTGCTTGCAGCTAGCTTGGGCTTCTTAGGCTACTGGACACCATTAGCTCCAGAGGGATCGACCGCAGGACCCGTCCTTGGTGTTCGTTCCCGGAGCCGCGCCGCCGTCCCCCTTACAGAGCCAGAAGCATGAAGATGGTCTGGAAAATCGGCGGCAGAAGACTTCAGTCTTCACCAAGGTAGCGCACAGCACTGCAGCTGTGCACCATTGCTCCTCATACACACTTCACACTCCGGTCACTGAGGGTGCAGGGCGCTGGGGGGGGCGCCCTGAGCAGCAATAAAAACACCTTGGCTAGCAAAATAACCACAATATATAGCCCCAGAGGCTATATATGTGGTAATTACCCCTTCCAGAATACAGAAAATAGCGGGAGAAAAGTCTGCCGAAAAAGGGGCGGAGCCATCTCCCTCAGCACACTGGCGCCATTTTTACCTCACAGTTCCGCTGGAAGGAAGCTCCCTGACTCTCCCCTGCAGTCTACACTACAGAAAGGGTAAAAAAGAGAGGGGGGGCACTAAATTTAGGCGCAGTATAACTTATAGCAGCTATAAGGGGACATAATTCAGTTAGTCCCTGCATTATATAGCGCTCTGGTGTGTGCTGGCATACTCTCTCTCTCTCTGTCTCCCCAAAGGGCTTTTGTGGGGTCCTGTCTCCTTTTAGAGCATTCCCTGTGTGTGTGCGGTGTGTCGGTACGGCTGTGTCGACATGTTTGATGAGGAGGCTTATGTGGAGGCGGAGCAGATGCCTGTAAATGTGATGTCACCCCCTGCGGGGCAGACACCGGAGTGGATGGACTTATGGAAGGAATTACGTGCAAGTGTCGACTCCTTACATAAAAAATTTGACGACATGCCAAATGCGGGACAGCCGGCTTCTCAGCTCGTGCCTGCCCAGACTATTCAAAGGCCATAAGGGGCTCTGAAACGCCCACTACCTCAGATGGCAGACACAGATGTCGACACAGATACTGATACCAGTGTCGACGACGATGAGTCAAATTTAATGTCCACTAGGGCCATTCGTTGCATGATTGAGGCAATGAAAGAGGTGTTACACCTTTCTGATATAAACCCAGGTACCTCAAAAAAGGGTATTATGTTTGGGGAGAAAAAACTACCAATAGTTTTTCCCCCATCTGAAGAATTAAATGAAGTGTGTGAAGAAGCGTGGGCTTCTCCCGATAAAAAATTGGTGATTTCAAAAAAATTACTAATGGCGTTCCCTTTTTCGCCAGAGGATAGGTCACGTTGGGAAACTCCCCCTAGGGTGGATAAAGCGCTCACACGTTTGTCTAAAAGGGTGGCACTACCGTCTCCGGATACGGCCGCCCTAAAGGAACCTGCTGATAGAAAGCAGGAGGCTATCCTAAAGTCTATATATACACACACTGGTCTTATACTGAGACCAGCTATTGCTTCAGCGTGGATGTGCAGTGCTGCTGCTGCGTGGTCAGATTCCCTGTCGGAAAATATTGACACCCTAGACAGGGACACTATATTGCTAACTGTAGAGCATATAAAAGACTCAGTCTTATACATGAGAGATGCACAGAGGGAGATCTGCCGGCTGGCATCTAGAATAAGTGCATTGTCCATTTCTGCTAGGAGAGGCTTATGGACTCGGCAGTGGACAGGGGATGCAGATTCTAAAAGGCACATGGAAGTTTTGCCTTATAAGGGTGAGGAGTTATTCGGGGATGGTCTCTCAGACCTTGTTTCCACAGCAACAGCTGGGAAGTCAGCGTTTTTGCCCCATGTCCCCTCACAGCCTAAGAAAGCGCCGTATTATCAGGTACAGTCCTTTCGACCCCAGAAAAACAGGCGGGGAAAAGGCGGGTCTTTTCTGTCTAGAGGCAGAGGAAGGGGAAAAAAGCTGCAACACACAGCAAGTTCCCAGGAACAAAAGTCCTCCCCCGCTTCTTCCAAATCCGCCGCATGACGGTGGGGCTCCACAGGCGGAGCCAGGTACGGTGGGGGGCCGCCTCAAGAATTTCAGCGATCAGTGGGCTCGCTCACGGGTGGATCCCTGGATCCTTCAAGTAGTATCTCAGGGGTACAAGCTGGAATTCAAGGCGCCTCCCCCCCGCCGTTTCCTCAAATCGGCCTTACCGACAACTCCCTCGGGCAGGGAGGCTGTGCTAGAGGCAATTCACAAGCTGTATTCCCAGCAGGTGATAGTCAAGGTACCCCTACTTCAACAAGGACGGGGTTACTATTCCACACTGTTTGTGGTACCAAAACCGAACGGTTCGGTGAGACCCATTTTAAATTTAAAATCCTTGAACACATACATAACAAGATTCAAGTTCAAGATGGAATCGCTCAGGGCGAGGGGGATTACATGGTATCCCTGGACATCAAGGATGCTTACCTGCATGTCCCCATTTACCTTCCTCACCAGGAGTACCTCAGATTTGTGGTACAGGATTGCCATTACCAATTCCAGACACTACCGTTTGGACTGTCCACGGCACCGAGGGTGTTTACCAAGGTAATTGCAGAAATGATGATACTCCTTCGAAAAAAGGGAGTTTTAATTATCCCGTACTTGGACGATCTCCTTATAAAGGCGAGGTCCAGGGAGCAGTTACTGGTCGGAGTAGCACTATCTCGGGAAGTGCTACAACAGCATGGCTGGATTCTAAACATTCCAAAGTCACAACTGGTTCCTTCCACACGCTTACTGTTCCTGGGGATGATTTTGGACACAGAACAGAAAAAAGTGTTTCTCCCGCAGGAGAAAGCCAAGGAGCTGTCATCTCTAGTCAGAGGCCTCCTAAAACCAAAACGGGTATCGGTGCATCACTGCACGCGAGTCCTGGGAAAAATGGTGGCTTCATACGAAGCAATTCCATTCGGCAGGTTCCATGCAAGGACCTTCCAGTGGGACCTCTTGGACAAATGGTCGGGATCGCATCTTCAGATGCATCAACTGATAACCCTGTCTCCAAGGACCAGGGTGTCTCTACTGTGGTGGCTGCAGAGTGCTCATCTTCTGGAGGGCTGCAGATTCAGCAGATTCAGCATACAGGACTGGGTCCTGGTGACCACAGATGCCAGCCTTCGAGGCTGGGGCGCAGTCACACAGGGACGAAATTTCCAGGGACTTTGGTCAAGTCAGGAGTCGTCCCTACACATAAATATTCTGGAACTGAGGGCCATTTACAATGCCCTAAGTCAGGCGAGGCCCCTGCTTCAAAACCAGCCGGTTCTGATCCAATCAGACAACATCACGGCAGTCGCCCATGTAAACCAACAGGGCGGCACAAGAAGCAGGATGGCGATGGCAGAAGCCACAAGGATTCTCCGATGGGCGGAAAATCACGTACTAGCACTGTCAGCAGTGTTCATTCTGGGAGTGGACAACTGGGAAGCAGACTTCCTCAGCAGACACGACCTACACCCGGGAGAGTGGGGACTTCATCCAGAAGTCTTCCTACTGTTGGTAAACCGTTGGGAAAGGCCACAGGTGGACATGATGGCGTCCCGCCTAAACAAAAAGCTAAAGAGATATTGCGCCAGGTCAAGGGACCCTCAGGCGATAGCTGTGGACGCTCTAGTGACACCGTGGGTATACCAGTCGGTTTATGTGTTCCCCCCTCTGCCTCTCATACCAAAGGTACTGAGAATAATAAGAAGGCGAGGAGTAAGAACGATACTCATGGTTCTGGATTGGCCAAGAAGAGCTTGGTACCCAGAACTTCAAGAAATGATATCAGAGGACCCTTGGCCTCTACCGCTCAGACAGGATCTGCTGCAGCAGGGGCCCTGTCTGTTCCAAGACTTACCGCGGCTGCGTTTGACGGCATGGCGGTTGAATTCCGGATCCTAAAGGAAAAGGGCATTCCGGAGGAAGTCATTCCTACGCTGATAAAATCCAGGAAAGAAGTAACCGCAAACCATTATCACCGTATTTGGCGAAAATATGTTGCGTGGTGTGAGGCCAGGAAGGCCCAAACAGAGGAATTTCAGCTGGGTCGTTTTCTGCACTTCCTACAGTCGGGAGTGACTATGGGCCTAAAATTGGGTTCCATTAAGGTCCAGATTTCGGCTCTGTCGATTTTCTTCCAGAAAGAACTGGCTTCACTGCCTGAAGTTCAGACTTTTGTAAAGGGAGTGCTTCATATTCAGCCCCCTTTTGTGCCTCCTGTGGCACCTTGGGATCTCAATGTGGTGTTGAGTTTCCTAAAATCACATTGGTTTGAACCACTTAAAACTGTGGATCTGAAATATCTCACGTGGAAAGTGGTCATGTTATTGGCCTTGGCTTCGGCCAGGCGGGTGTCAGAATTGGCGGCTTTGTCATATAAAAGCCCTTATCTGATTTTCCATATGGATAGGGCAGAATTGAGGACTCGTCCCCAGTTTCTCCCCAAGGTGGTATCAGCTTTTCACTTGAACCAACCTATCGTGGTGCCTGCGGCTACTAGGGACTTGGAGGATTCCAAGTTACTGGACGTAGTCAGGGCCTTGAAAATTTATGTTTCCAGGACGGCTGGAGTCAGGAAAACTGACTCGCTTTTTATCCTGTATGCACCCAACAAAATAGGTGCTCCTGCTTCTAAGCAGACTATTGCTCGCTGGATTTGTAGCACAATTCAGCTGGCGCATTCTGCGGCTGGATTGCCGCATCCTAAATCAGTGAAAGCCCATTCCACGAGGAAGGTGGGCTCATCTTGGGCGGCTGCCCGAGGGGTCTCGGCTTTACAACTTTGCCGAGCTGCAACTTGGTCAGGAGCAAACACGTTTGCTAAATTCTACAAATTTAAAACCCTGGCTGAGGAGGACCTTGAGTTCTCTCATTCGGTGCTGCAGAGTCATCCGCACTCTCCCGCCCGTTTGGGAGCTTTGGTATAATCCCCATGGTCCTTACGGAGTCCCCAGCATCCACTAGGACGTCAGAGAAAATAAGAATTTACTCACTGGTAATTCTATTTCTCGTAGTCCGTAGTGGATGCTGGGCGCCCATCCCAAGTGCGGATTGTCTGCAATACTTGTATATAGTTATTGCCTAACTAAAGGGTTATTGTTGAGCCATCTGTTGAGAGGCTCAGTTATATTTCATACTGTTAACTGGGTATAGTATCACGAGTTATACGGTGTGATTGGTGTGGCTGGTATGAGTCTTACCCGGGATTCAAAATCCTTCCTTATTGTGTCAGCTCTTCCGGGCACAGTATCCTAACTGAGGTCTGGAGGAGGGGCATAGAGGGAGGAGCCAGTGCACACCAGATAGTACCAAATCTTTCTTATAGAGTGCCCAGTCTACTGCGGAGCCCGTCTATTCCCCATGGTCCTTACGGAGTCCCCAGCATCCACTACGGACTACGAGAAATAGAATTACCGGTGAGTAAATTCTTATTTACGCCACGTGTATAGGCCTTTGCGTAGCGTACGCAGTCTCGCACGTGTCAGAGACACGTGTACACAGGCCGGATACATCAACAGTAACACAAATAACACGCTTCTATAAATACAAACGATATTTAACTATAATCGTTTACCAAGCACCACACAGTATCTCCTGTATAACCTTTATAACTGGGTCAGGCTGCGTGCGTGTTTTACAATTACTCCCTTAAGTATTAGTTTTACTTTTAACTAAAATAGCAACAAATTTTCTCAGCACGTGATCAATGCTAATGGCAAACAAGAGGGTAGATATGCGAAAATACACAAAATACAAATGCATTGGTAACTCATAAATGGTGATTTATTTTTGACCAAGGCCGGCTGATTATTCCTGAGCAGACTGAAAATCAGCTATTTAGAAAAGAATTGACCTCCCCAAAATGGCCGCTGCTCCTTCCCCTTCCACATCCATGAGGGTTACACAAAATGGAGGACAGACCATGCGGCTTCCTTTGTCACAAAAAAAAATCACCATGCAAGCCCCTGAAGTTATTTTAGGCCTGAGTTAAAAAAACAACAACACTATATCAAGGCTTTTGCAGCAACTTTTAAATATACTTTTAAACCTACTTAAACAGATAAGCAATCCAATCTGAATCAAACACAATATGACTCATTTGAACCTTGTTTTGCAACAATATGGTCAGATATGCAGAGTACAGGTGTGTGCGTGTGTTACATGTTTTGCGTGCGCAGTTGGCACCAAACAGAAATTAAAACAGATTTAAAAGACAATAGCTTAACGTTCTTACCTTTCGGTTCCGGATCCCACCAGCATCCCTACAAACCAAGCGGAGCAGACGCTTATCTGATCAGCACTACTATATCCCTAACCACCAAACAGCTAACAGGGGATACTACCTTCCCGCCCTTTGCTGATGGATAAAGTCTGCCTGGTTCCGCTAGGTTGCGGATATGAGGAGGCCCGGATGAGTCCCCCAATTGACAATGTCAAATATTACCTTTAAACGTAAGCTATATACTTATTATGGACTAAGTACGCAATTGGCGCAGTGAGTACTGTAAGGGTACGCACTTAGCGTAGCAGACGCTAGGCCGTGGGCGCGACGCACGAGCGACACGTACGCTCACGGACTGATACACAGTAAACCTTATTAACTACACACAGTAAGGGTATGCTTATACTGTAAACCTTAGTACTGTAATACTACAATGATGTAACGCTTAATAACCTTGATAATAAGAAAGCTGTTTGAGCGATTGAGACGCTCAGCAAACCCTTTGTAGTGACTAGTGAATACACAAGACCTGGTTTGGATTTAAAAACCACTCCGGCTCTAACACCTTCGTGGATGATTCTTTAGAGTAAAAAGGGGAAAAACAATACAGGTTATACACTACAGTCTAACATAAAATCTAAACAGAATAACAAGGAATAATATAAACAATAGCGAACGATCGCAAACACAAGCAAACAGATATGAGAACAAATGGCAAACACAGAGGATAACAAAATGGCTACAACATGGCTACAGAGAAATATACATACGGGGGGATGATTCGCAAGCGCGTCCTGAATTCCAGCCCTCAGCATTCATTGAGAAAGCCTTTTGGAGAGAGTCTTGTGTGTCAAAGCCTGTTGCAAGCTATATTTATTCACTAGCTCAAGACATAATACAATAGACACTGTGTGCTCTCTTTCCATTGGTTAGGGGGTGGGACATGTACTGCACCGGGGATCAATGGTTAGTTCAAGAAGTGGGCGATGGCTAGGACTTGTTAGTATTCTAAATTCCTCTCTGTCTGGTTATATTGTGGAAAGCTATTGTTTTGGATCTTCCAAACAAACTCTGTTCCTAGATATTGTTCACCCTTGTTTATGTCTCTTTCAGTTGAGACAATGGCAACTCAGCACTCATTATTCTGGAGAGAAACCTGGCCCTATTCATAAACAAAGGTGTAGGCCCTCTTCATAGAATCTCAAAGCTTAGTGTAAATAAGGCCATTGTATCTCAGTCTGTGGGAAATGTATGTGTGAATTCCATTCTCATCATCTCCCCATTTGTAATATATTTTAAATACAATTTTATATCTATTTTCTACTTCTGCGCATTACTATGCGCAGGAATATGTGAATCTGTCCTAACTATCATAGGAATATTACCCTTAAAATACCCTACAGCTGGATACTAGACACCACCTTTCAACCTTTATCTGACCCTTCCTATCATGTAAAGAGGAATCTCTCTGTTCCAGGAACCATTTACACCAAACATACTTGCTGACATTGTTTAGGGGAATATTATCTATAAAACACACTATATGGGTTAAATATGTTGCGATCGAGTCGCCCGCTAGATGCTCACAAACTCTACCATAAATGCGCATACCACGCGCCAAAGCGCACGGCCGTAGAAGCTCCATTACGCAAAGTGCGAATATGCGTACGCACGGCAGAGCGTGTGCACGCGCAGCGGGCATGTGCATGGGGTTAGTACAAGGCATGTGAATCATGATATTTTTCGACTTTGACAATAGTTATAATCTCCCATCACTATTACATCTTCTAATTCTGACGCTTTTTTTGATTTGCTTTAGTAACAATTCCTCATCAGCCACAATAATATCAGGTGGTTTGTAGCATATCCCTATTAGTAGTGTTTTAGTTCCCTTACCCCTGCATGCAATTTCTACCCATAAAGTTTCTACAATATTTCCTGTCCCATCGCAAACGTCTTCTTTCTATCAGGTTTTAAAAAGGCTTTACATAAAGACATACCCCTCCACCCCTTTTATTTAATCTGTCTCTCCTGAACAGCATATAACCCTCCAGATTAAATGTCCAATCATGATATACGTCCCATCAAGTTTCAGTAATACCTATAATATCATACTGTTCTTTTGCTGGAAGGACCTCTAGTTCCTCTTTTTTCCCTCTAAGGCTTCTAGCATTAACATACATACAATTAAGATTAGTAATCCCTCTTATGCTAGGAACATCATTTTCTGTATGCAATGTTGGCGATCCATATTCATCGCTAATTTTTGTTTTGGTAATACCCTTGCCAGCTTCTCTTTCCCTCTCCCCTTCTTCACCCCAATTCAGCTCTCTACCTCCGTCCTTACTATTCTCACTGCTTGAACCGTAGTTTCTAGCTAAACCCTCTCCCCAGGCATTTTGTTTAAAATCTCCTTTAACCTCCTAACCATCCTTTCCCCCAGAACTGCTGCCCCCTCCTCAATCAGGTGCAATTCATCGCAACAAAAAAGATGGTGCCTGACTGAGAAGTCCACCCAGTCTTCCAAGAACACAAACCCCTCTTTCCTATACCAGTCTCTAAACCACACATTTACCTCCCTAATCTCCCTGTCTCCTTGGACTAGCGTGTGGCACAGGTAATATTTCAGAGAATATTGAAGATGGGGAGTTCCCTTTGGGAAATTTGCTAAATGATGGAGGACGCAACCCATGGGGCTGAAGCACAGTACTGGATAGTCCTGTAGTAGCTCTCACTACTACTGTTGAGAGCTAGCAGACTCAGATGGAAAAGTGGAGATGTGTCCGGGGCTTCTAATGCAGTCCTCCCCGCAGAATCCTCCAAAGTCCAGGCCAGAAATCAGGGAGGACAGACAGGGACACAGATGGTAGTCCATTTGCAGAGCTTTGAAAGCCACCACGAGGCTATAAGCAGGCACCCAATGTCACCAGTGAAGGTCCTGTGTCAGCTGTCAGGGAGTGCAGCAGAAATGCAGCTCAGGATACAGGCACGGTTGGGAGGCAGGGGCAGAGTTGCAATCTCCAAAGCAGGGATGTTCAGGTCAGAGTTTGCAAAATGGCACCCGCCACATGGAGCCTGGGAGTCTGTGTTCCCTACGGGGAAGTTGACAGAGGCACTGATGTGTGGAGCAGAGTCAGTTTATGGAGACCTGACCAGCGGTGACTCCATGCACCCTGGGCTCAAACTAGCGGTGAGTGAGTCCTTCCAATTAAGCAGTGAACCCAGCTGCATGTGGCTGCCGCGGGTCCTTGCAGTCAGTGTCTTAATTACAGCAAGGACATATGGCTGGCCAGTGCCTGATACACTGACTTGGTGGAGCAGCAGTAATGTTTGCTCGGCAGATCCAGTAACTAGGGTCAACTCAGCAGCGCTTTATAGTGTGGGTTCGAGCTAATAGTTACAGAGCTCCAGCGCCATGCTGCTGTCCACCTAGGAATCCTAGCCACGCCCCCTATATAATCTATGTTAAACATTATATATATGTTATTCTTAACACTCAAAATTGAGGCAACAGTGCCCCGTACTGTTTTTTTTTTTTTAGCAATTATGTATACTTCCTAATTTGACTTTTGTACATATGAAGTAGCTTATTCAGGAGTCTTCCAGCCTATATAACATAGAAATTGTCAATGTTAAATCAGCCTTGATCTGCCTGGATGAAACATGGACAGCAGAAGTTCCAGGATGAGCTGAATATAATGCAGCCTCTAGACACAGAGGGCGAGGCTCCTGAGCATGCTCATGTGATTGCTATATTGAACATCTGCTGAATTGATCAATAACCTTAGCTATGTATACAATAAATTTATATTTATATATTCAAGTTACTTGTTGAAGTACTTTTCTGGGAATCCACCTATTTGGGTCTCCTTGAACTTAACCCACCTGTAACACACACATACAGTATACAATACATGTATCAAATAAAATTGTGGAGGAATGAGTAGAAATATAAAAAAAGTCACTGATTTAGGATTACAAAAACCCAGTTATAGGACTATAAAGTACTTCCACCCTTTTCTAGGAATATGTATTTAAATATAATGGTGTACCTATTTGTGTACCCTGATTCAGTTACTGATTCAGATACTGTACCAACGTTTTTGTCCCTTTTGCTCCTCAGGTAAATTGATTTAGTAGTATTGTTCCTTATTCCGACAGACAGATATCAAAACCAAGTAACTCTTTATTTAAAAATTCACTATAAAGGTCGGTACTCCCAAATAAAGCAAGGCTGTTAATTTTTAGTGTTTTATTATTATTTAGAGCTTTCCAATTGCATCTGGAGTTTCACCTCTGTATGTCTTTGAATAATGGTATTATTGGCAGCTATGATGAGCTCACAGCACCTGATTGATGGATAATAACGGCTGCAGTAGGTAAGGTGTTCAGTGTACACAGAGAGCTGTCTACTATGGATAGAGGTGGTCATTCCGAGTTGTTCGCTCGCTAGCAGTTTTTAGCAGCCGTGCAAACGCTATGCCGCCTCCCACTGGGAGTATATTTTAGCTTAGCAGAAGTGCGAATGAAAGGATCACAGAGCGGCGACAAAGTTTTTTTGTGCAGTTTTAGAGTAGCTCAAAACCTACTCAGCGCTTGCGATCACTTCAGACTGTTCAGTTCCTGTTTTGACATCACAAACAAGCCCTGCGTTCGCCCAGCCACGCCTGCGTTTTTCCTGGCACACCTGCATTTTTTCGAACACTCCCTGAAAACGGTCAGTTAACACCTAGAAATGTCCACTTCATGTCAATCACTCTGCAGTCAGCAGTGTGACTGAAAAGCTTCGCTAGACCCTATGTGAAACTACATCGTTCGTTGTAATAGTACGTCGCGCGTGCGCATTGCGCCGCATACGCATGTGCAGTAGTGCCATTTTTTTGCCTCATCACTGCACAGCGAACGAATGCAGCTAGCGAAAACTCGGAATGACCCCCAGAGTCCCATCCCCATGTACAATCTGTGGAGGGGTGCCGTCTGCAGCTACAATTAGCTCACTTCCTTTGACTGCTGGATAGTTGCGGCTGTAATAGATGAGGTGTTAAGTGTACACTAAGAGCTACCTATTGTGGCTGAAGTCCAGCCTCCATGTACCATGTTATGGGAGGATGACACCTGCAGCTACATGACCACTTGAATTTCTGGAAACTGAGTTAATCTGAGCCAAATCTCAGGTTTTCCCACCAGACTCACTCCTATATTTACTAATATTCGTGTTTGAGTCGGTTTGTGTAGTGTTTAAACTCGTCTTGTATCGGGGGCATTTTCATGCAACTTTTTGAAACTATATACGCCAAGTTACGAAGCAGTCGTCTTTATGGTTTTCGTGTTTTCCGATGTCGATGCCAGTTGTTGTTTTTTTGGCACATTTACGGCCTTCATTGTCGTTTGCGTACGTGTTTTTGTTGTTTTTGCTGTTTTTTTAACTAAGTTAAACGCGGCAGTGTTTTTTTTCAGCCGCATTTTCACTTTTAGTTTCGATTTTCATCCCCGTTCATGATTGGCTGTGTTTCAGATGGTACGAGTGTCTGTGCGCAACCATATAAATATGCCCCAAACCGTCCGCACCTTTTGGGTTTAGTTAGTGGTGAGGAGGGAGGTTGTGCTGTGGAGGTTGGTGAGTAGTTGGTTTGGTGAAGAGTTTTTTGGGCAATTTCTGAGTGTAGTATTGTGTTTGAAAGTAGGCTTGTCATTCTTGTAGTCTTGTTTTTTGTGGTTTTGTCTCATTTTTGGTCCAAGTATTTTTTATTTATAGTCCCTTGTCAGTGTGTGTATGTGTGTGTGTGTGTGTGTGTGTGTGTGTGTGTGTGTGTGTGTGTGTGTGTGTGATTTGTGCAGTGGTAGTGGAGGAGTGTGTTGTTTGTCTTTTTATTTTTCTGTGTTAAGTGTTCAGACACACAATTATGTGTGACTCAGAGGTGGGTAAGGTGGAGGGTGTGAGTGAGGGGGAGGAGGTCGGTTAGGTGGAGGAGGTGAGTGTGAGTGAGGTTAGTGAGGTGGAGGAGGTGGGTGAGGTTGCTGCAGCAGCCTCAAGTGACAGTGATAGTGAGAGTCAGAGTGCTCCGCAGCCACGCACCACTACTAAGACTGGGCGGAATGTCAAGTTTAGTTATGCAGAAAATGTGGCATTGGTGCGTGAGCTGATGAAGTATCAGCGGCAGCTATTTGTGCCTGAGTCCGCCAAGGTGCCAACACGGAAGAAGACGGTGTTGTGGGCGAAAGTTGTTGCTGCTTTCAATAGTGAGGGGGTTGTCAAGCGGACGGAGGACACGTGCTGCAAATGGTACTATGACATAAAGCAACGTGTCAAGTCCAAAATGGCCAAGGAGGCGAAGTCGGCTCGAAAAACCGGTGGTGGCCAGCCCTATATTGCAAGATATCTGGAGTATGAGGAGCCCATGCGGAGTGTAATACCTCCTGAAGTAGTCTCTGCAACCCATGTCCGGGATTCTGATAGGCCCAGGAAGAATGGTGAGCATGTGTATTTGCATTAACATTCTATGTTTTTTTTTTCAAATGTGTGTCATGTGACGTTGCATATTACTCCCATCTTCAAGTGTGTGTCAGCAAATACCTTGTTTTTGGTAATGTTTTCTACAAAAGCCAATGTAACATCTTACTTTATTGTATGTCATGTTTTTTTTTTAGGTATATTTTCCATGTGTAGTTTGAACTTAGTGTGTCATTGAATTGTCCAGCAATAATGTATTCCTTTTGCACAGTAATATTGTGAGAGAAAGTTAATCTGAATCTGATTGTTTGTATCTATACTGTTTCTTTTTTGTTTTAATATATCTGTACTGGGGTTTTTTTTGGAGGGGAAAAAAAAGTGTGAGGTGAAAAGCCAGAGGGGTTAACTCAGGTGTGAGTAATCAGGAGGAGGAGGGGCTGACTAAAGCAGCTGGCTGAGACTATATAAGCAGTGATTAGACTCTTTGGAGCTTGATCTATGTATAGGCTTGTCTTTTTTAAGTGCTGCTTGGATTTCTAAGTGTGAGTTGTAAACAGCAAAAAGGTGAGTTAGAATACAGAAAAAGGTGAGGTTTATAATACACAATCAGGAACACACATTTGCAGTACCATTAAACTTCTGGTGAGGCTGCAAGAGGCTGACCTTGTGAGTGAGTGAGTGAGATGGTCTCTTACTTGGAGTAGCAGAGGGGCTGTGATTGTGCGTGTGTGAGGGGCATTTTTTTTTTTAGCAAGAGCTGGAAGCCGAGTGAAAAGGAGGTGCAGTGAGCTGGAACAGCTGCAACTGCTAAGTGGAGTATAGGTGCCGCAGGAAAGAGTACTACGGCTGCATAAAAGTGAAGGACCAAGAACCGCACAAAGATAGATAAGTATAAGCCAGTTTAATTATTGTATAAATGAGATTGCTTGTCTTCTACTTTTTATTTTTGCTGCTTTTTCTTTGAGAGTAACAGTAAGTTAAACCTTACAAACAATATGGGAGGGGCTGTGATTGGGGACCTCACTCAGTGCATGTCGTGCAAGATGTATGCACACCTGGAGCTACCGGCCCAGTGTGATTACATCTGCACGAGGTGTGTGCGAACTGTTGCCCTGGAAGCCCAGGTAACTGATCTAGAGCAAACCGTTATGCGACTGAGGGAGATTCACAATCTCGAGCGTAGTTTAGACAGAACGGTGGAGGAGTTGCGGGAGGGGTCACTGGTAGAAGAGGATGATGATCAGGTAGCCAGTTGGGTCACAGTTAGAAGGAAGAAAAAGAGGGGGAGGCTCGACATCTCTGAACTATCAAACCCGAACAAATTTGCCCGATTGGACGAGGAATCGGAGGATGATAGTGAAGAAATGACGGTGCCGGAGGAGACTGCTCCCTCTAGCATCCAGAGGAGCAGTCCCTCTAGCGCGCTTGGGATAAAAGATAGAGAGGTACCTAGTCAGATGGTGGTGGTAGGGGATTCTATCAGGAAGGCAGATAGGGCAATCTGCTACCGGGACCGTGATCGCCGTACAGTCTGTTGTCTCCCGGGTGCTCGGGTACGGCACATCGCGGACCAGGTAGATAGATTGTTGGGAGGGGCTGGGAAAGACCCGGCGGTCTTGGTGCACGTTGGCACCAATGACAAAGTTAGCGGAAGGTGGGATGTCCTTAAGAAAGACTATAGGGACTTAGGAAAGAAACTGAAGGCAAGGACATCTAAGGTAATATTCTCGGAATTATTACCCGTGCCACGCGCTAGTCCAGGGAGGCAGAGGGAGATTAGGGAGGTAAATGGGTGGTTTAAGGATTGGTGCAGGAAAGAGGGGTTTGTGTTCCTGGAACACTGGGCGGACTTCTCAGTCAGGTGCCATCTCTTTTGTCGTGACGGATTGCACCTGACTGAGGAGGGGGCAGCGGTGCTGGGGGGAAGGATGGTTAGAAGGTTGGAGGAGATTTTAAACTAGGAGCCTGGGGAGAGGGTTTAGCTAGAAACTACGGGTCATGCAGTGAGAATAGTGGGGATGGCGGTAGTAAACGAAATGGGGGAGAAGTTGGGGGGAGGGTAAGAGCAGGCGGTAAGGTTACTAACATGGGTACTAAAAGAGATTTTACCATAGCACTAACCAATGACGATTACAGGTCATCATTGCTACATAAGGTGAAAGATGTCCCTAACGCAAGGGAAAATACTTATCTTAGTTGTATGTATGTAAACGCCAGAAGCATTACTGGTAAAAAGGGTGTACTAGAAATACTTGCAGCAAGCAAACAGTATTATTATAGGCATTACTGAAACTTGGTGGGATGAATCTCATGATTGGACAGTCAATCTAGAGGGCTATACACTGTTTAGGAGAGACAGACTAAATAAAAAGGGTGGAGGCATGTGTCTTTACGTAAAACCGTTTTTAAAACCTGATATACGGGAAGATATTCAGGAGGGGACTGTAGACACTGTCAAGACATTATGGGTAGAAATTGCATGCGGGGAAAAAGGAATAAAAAAGTTAGTATTGGGTGTATGCTATAGGCCGCCTGGTATCAACGCATCTGATGAGGAATTGTTACTAAAGCAAATTGAAAGAGCAGCAGGAGTAGGAGACATAGTAGTGATGGGAGATTTTAACTATCCAGAGATAAACTGGAAAAACGATTCATGTGATACTGCTAGGGGCAATATGTTTTTAAACACACTTAACGATAACTACTTAGTCCAACTAATTGAGGAATCAACTAGGTACAATGCAATCTTAGACCTGGTATTAACAAACAATGGGGATTTGGTATCAGGTATTATAGTAGGGGAACCCATAGGAAACAGCGACCACAATATGGTCACATTCAATATCAGTTTCCATAAACAGCCCTACACTGGCTCAACTAGGACTCTAAACTTTAGCAAAGCAAATTTTGAAAAGATGAGGGTATTTTTCAGGGATATTGAATGGGAAGGTTTGTTTTTAGGAAAAAATACTACGGAGAAATGGGAGGTACTAAAATTCCTGCTAGCTAAAAATACACTCAAATGTATTCCTATGAGTAGCAAAAAAAGGAATAAAAATCATAAACCGATGTGGCTTAACAAAAAGATTAAGGAACTTATGGGCAAGAAAAGGCGAGCATTTAAAAAATACAAATCTGACGGGGAAGCAGAGTCATTTCAGCACTATAAGGAATGTAACAAAATTTGCAAAAAGGAAATAAGAGCGGCTAAAGTAGAAACTGAAAAACTAGTAGCAAAGGAAAGCAAAGCGAATCCCAAAAAATTATTTAAATACATTAATATCAAGAGATTAAAGAAGGAGAGTATAGGCCCTTTAAAAGACAAGTTGGGAGTCTTAAGCAAAAATGATAATGACATAGCGGACACACTAAATGAGTTTTTTTCAACAGTATTCACTAGAGAGGACCCAATTCAGGGACTGACACACAATCTCAATAATGAGAATATCCCACTGATAGGTACTTATTTAAGCGAGGAAGTAGTCTGTGACCGATTAAAACATTTAAAGATTAATAAATCACCAGGGCCCGATGGTATTCACCCAATGGTTCTAATGGAGCTTCACTCTGAACTGGCAAAACCGCTATCTTTGATCTTTAAGGATTCAGTTATATCAGGTATGGTTCCCAAAGACTGGCGTATAGCGGAAGTAGTGTCTATATTCAAAAAGGGAAGTAAAGCTGAACCAGGTAATTATAGACCAGTTAGTCTTACATCTATAGTGGGGAAAGTATTGGAAGGTATTCTAAGAGATAGTATTCAGAAGTTCCTTGAAGTCAATAAGGTCATTAAAAGGAATCAACATGGGTTTATGAAGGACAGATCCTGTCAAACCAACTTACTTGGCTTTTATGAAACAGTAAGCGCAAACCTAGATCAGGGTAAAGACGTGGATGTAATCTTTTTAGACTTTGCCAAAGCATTCGATACTGTACCACACATGAGACTTATCTACAAGCTACAAGAATCAGGGCTAGGAAGCACAATATGCACTTGGGTCAAAAACTGGTTAGATAATAGGGAGCAGCGCGTTGTGGTTAATGGATCTTTTTCAACTTGGGCTGAAGTGCTAAGTGGTTTGCCGCAAGGCTCAGTATTAGGACCGCTATTGTTCAATATTTTCATTAACGACCTAACAGAAGGTCTAGAGAGCAATTTTTGCAGATAATACCAAATTGTGTAAGGCTATAAATACAGAGGAGGATGCCGAATCTCTTCAGAACGACTTAGTTAAATTAAAAGCATGGGTAGCCAAATGGAGAATGCGCTTCAACACAGACAAGTGTAAGGTAATGCACTGTGGTAACAAGAACAAAAATTACACCTACCTACTAAATGGGGTAAAATTAGGGTATTCTGTACTGGAAAAGGACTTAGGTGTCCTCAAAGATAGCAAGCTAAGCAGTAGTACCCAAAGTAGGACTGCAGCAAAGAAGGCTAATAAGATATTAGCATGCATAAAATGGGGTATTGATGCTAGGGACGAGAGTATTGTACTCCCGTTATATAAATCACTAGTGAGGCCACACCTTGAATACTGTGTACAATTCTGGGCACTGTACTACAAAAAGGATATCCTGGAGCTTGAAAAGGTACAGAGGAGGGCGACCAAACTAATTAAGGGCATGGAGACGATGGAATACAAAAAAATGCTTGAAAGACTAGGCATGTTTACATTGGAAAAGCGGAGACTAAGAGGGGATATGATCAACATCTACAAATATATAAGGGGACAATACACAGAGCTTGCGCGGGACCTGTTTTTGGTTAGATCAACACAGAGGACTCGTGGACACTCGCTCAGGTTAGAGGAGAGGAGATTCCGCACAATACGGCGTAAAGGCTTTTTCACGGTAAGGACAATACGTGTTTGGAATTCCCTGCCCGAGGGAGTTGTAATGGCGGAATCTGTCAACACCTTTAAGAATGGGTTAGATAAATTCCTAATGGATAAGGATATCCAGGGGTATGGTGCATAGTCATGCATTATAGTTACTATAAATAGGGATAAAATGCAACGACTGACAGCAGAATCAGTCAGAAATTTTAGTCAAATCATCATGCATAGGAGACCACAAATAGGTTGAACTCGATGGACAATTGTCTTTTTTCAACCTCAGATACTATGTTACATTTTTTATTTTTTTATTTAGACTAGGTTTTATATTTAGGTTATCCATGTGCAATGTTGATAAAACAGTGGTTGTCATGTTAGAGGCTGGAGTAGTGGAAAGTGTTTTGGAAACCACTAACATGTGTAATGTCATTATTACTGAATGTAATAATTGTTTAAAAAAAAAACACTATTTGTTTTTTTCAGTTTGAGGCTGTATTTGTAGCCTGACTCAACACTGCATTATTATTTTTTTGGGGGGGGAGGGGGGTTTGGCTCATATAGTGGTAATGTGTGTTTGGAGTGCCACATCACAGAGCAATTTCTGTATTGCATATGTAATAGTTTTCCTTTAATTACAAAATGAAGATGTGTGTGTTTTGGGTTGTTAGTGTATGTATTTTGACTTGTGTCCTATGTCTGTGTCCTGTACATGTTTTCCCGTGTTGCACTTTCCATAGTGCATATGGCTATTGGACAATGTTTATTGTTGTATGTAGTGGTTTTTTGGTTTACGGTCCTTATGTTTTTATTCCAAACAAAACAAGCATTTTTGAAAGAATTAATGTTTATAAGCATAATGGGTGGATGTATCAACAATAGCATGAATACATGTTTTTTTTGGGGGGGGTTTACAGTGTTGAAAAAAAGCAGTACTTGTCGTCCTACAGTAACTCCCATGACATCTGATGATGATGACGCTGCGGAAGCAGGTAAAGTGTCCATTGTAGTATAGGGTATGTTTGTAAAGGAATGGCCATAACAAAATTTCACTTTCAATACTAAGTCTATCAAAAGAAGTCTGGAGCAGCAGAAGTCGGACTTCTGTAACACACCACACAAAAAAAAACATGTGGCAGCAACGAAAGCAAGGTCTGATGTCCAGGGCCAACCACAGCAGGCTACCCCGCCACAAAGATTATCGACAGAATGTTTGGTCCCCCCACTCCATATTTTGGACACCCCTCCAAGACGTGAACCACACTCCCCTCATCTTGATTGTGAGTATCAAACTGAAATAAATGTATTAAATTTCTGATCGTAATAAAACTTTCACTTAAACGCATTAAGTCAAAACACATCAAAATATGATATACTTACCAAAGTCAATAAAACTTGAAATGGAATCCTAGCAAAATGGCCTTGTCTACATCCTGTAAATACATGTATGTCCACTTCAGCCATACAGTAGCACATTGTGTGTAAGATGCTGCAACAGAAACTCATGTGTAATTTTGTGAAATAGTAAGGTTGTTTTTCAATTTATCACATGTGTGTTTGACCTAACATTGCCAAATACATATAAAAACATTCCTATGTTTGTTTTTGAAAAACTACAAGGTAACACATTATGGATTACAATGAGTTTTTATGGTGGAGTATGTCTGATCTACAAGAAAAATAATGTGTTTGCTTTCACAATGAAGTAACCAGACACATTAGCCACAAACAGGCATATGTATGTATTTATGTTATGAGTGATGATGTTGGTAGGCAGGATATCTGAAAGCAACAGTCAATGACATGTGTTCCATGACATGTGATTTGTTATAATTTATCAAACATATGGATAACTAACGGATATTTTTTTACAATTACAGCTTCTAGTCCTGGTAACAGCATCCCTCCGCAACAACAGCAACACAGTGACATGGATGAGACAATCATGTTAGAAATGCAGCCATTAAGCCAAGGAATGAGCCCCCCAGCACCTGTGAGTACACCACCACAGCAAAGCACTCCACCACCACAACACAGCCCAACAACACCAGTAACACAAGGCCCTGATCACGTGTTTTGGAACATTTGGGCTAGACAGCAGGCCACTAATGAAGATTGCCTGCGTAGGCAGACACAAATGTTTGCAAGACTACCACATCACCTCAGAAGATTAAACTGAAATATGAGTAGACAAAATTACCAAACCACGAGAATTGCCAATACCATGGAACTCATGCGTGCAGACATTACACAGGTCATGACCAACTTACAGCGCACAGCGCATAATGGAAGAACAGCACAGACTAATGGAAGAACAGCACAGACAACAGCAAAGTTATATGAACATTTTTCAAAACAATCAAAAGATAAATGAAAATGTATTCCGAATTGTAGACAATCAAAATACTGCTACACGTGAACTCAATGCCACCCTCACTAACCTCAATGAAACACTCAGATCCATGCACCAACAGCAAACAAGCAGCAGTTCTGGTACGACTACTCCAAATATCACGCCAGTGTCATCACCACCAAGACGCTCCACCAGAGCACGCCAACATGACAGTGCTAAAGGCAAAGGGCAGGACAAGCAGCCACCCAAAAAAAAATTAACTAATAAACCTCATATTTTAAATTTCAGAGAACTAAATCAAAATACTTAGTAAGTGTATGTTTGTCAAAATAGATATAACACTTCGCTCCTTGACAATTTGTACAACATCATTAATTATAAGTGGTACAAACAACAACAGGAAATTAGTACGCACATTTATTCTTTACCATCTTTGAATTTTTTTGGAGGAGGGAAATGTTTGAGCTGCACATAGATGTTAGCAGGAAGTAACCAGACCACTTGATTTTTTCCTAATCATTACTCTTTCTAGATTCCAATCAAACTCAGATCCTGCAGACACAATAATTGGCAGCCAGCCAGAATGTCTTTAGCAGGAAGTAAACAGACCACTTGATTTTTTTCTAATCATTACTCTTTCTAGATTCCAATCAATCTCAAATCCTGCAGACACAATAATTGGCAGCCAGTCAGAATGTCTTTAGCAGGAAGTAAACAGACCACTTGATTTTTTTCTAATCATTACTCTTTCTAGATTCCAATCAATCTCAGATCCTGCAGACACAATAATTGGCAGCCAGCCAGAATGTCTTTAGCAGGAAGTAAACAGACCACTTGATTTTTTTCTAATCATTACTCTTTCTAGATTCCAATCAATCTCAGATCCTGCAGACACAATAATTGGCAGCCAGCCAGAATGTCTTTAGCAGGAAGTAAAAAGACCACTTCATTTTTTTTCTAATCATTACTCTTTCTAGATTCAAATCAGTCTCAGATCCTGCAGACACAATAATTGGCAGCCAGGCATAATAATCCATGACCAATGCAACTTACAATGTGGATTAAAACTGGTTTACATTTCTTCTGTAGACGACTTTACAAGAAAAACACAATAGAGTTGTGTAAAAGTGTCCTAATATGTTTGTGTAAATTTTAAAATTTTTAAAACCAACATGAATTACATTATTGTTGTGGCATGTTTGTGTGTGTAAAAAATTAGTAATCATTTTTAAAAACCTGAGGCACAACCCACAAAATGAAAATGATTTTAACTTTTAACACTAATGTGTGTAATAATGGATATATGTTGAAAAATGTGTATTAACTTTTAAAGCTCCAAATTTACTCCAGCAAACATAAGACAATAAATTATTTTGGATGAGACAAGTTTGTGTCCCTTTTATAGGCATGATAAGTCAGGTGTGAATGATTTGTAAGTGTCAACACATGTAAACATGGCTGAAAAAAGCAGGTCTATTTTTTTGCCGCTTTTTTTAACGAATCGCAAAAAAATACGACCGCAATTGAGCACTCAGAGACTAACACCCAAATACGAATGAATAGTGAATACCCGTGTTGTATGAAATAACAGCCGCGTTTGACCGATGGTCTATTCATTCGTATTTCTGAACTTTGTCATTCAAACCATTACGAATAGTCCAACACTGCCGAGATTGGTGCTTAGTGAATTCCCGTGTTGGGACTTAAAAAAAAACAACACAAATCGGACAAACACAATTTTTTAGTAAATATTGGCCTCAGATTCCAAATTGAAGCAAAACATCATCATCCCAGTGTCAGATTGTCCTGTGTTTTGGATTCTATAAAGGGACCCGTGGTGGCGACTCCATTTCACTCTGTTCTCAGGCATGCTCTGTGCTATGCTGTTTCAAGTGGCTGTGCTGTGTCCAGACTGTTGGCCTAATTCAGACCTGATCGCAACAGCAAAATTGTTCACTAATGGGCAAAACCATGTGCACTGCAAGGGGGGGGGGGGGGGGGGGCAGATATAACATTTGCAGAGAGAGTTAGATTTGGGAGAGTTTTAGGTTCTGTGCAGAGTACAAACTGGCTGCTTTATTTTTACACTGCAATTTAGATTTCAGTTTGAACATACCCCATCCAAATCTAAATCTCTGCACATGTTATATTTGCCCCACCTGCAGTGCACATGGTTTTGCCCATTATAGAACAATTTTTCTGCTGAGGTTAGGTCTGAATTAGGTCCAGTGTCCAGACTCCATACAAGTGGCGGCTTTACTGTATCCATACAAGTGGCTGTGCTTGTCCAGACTCCATATACAGTACAAGTGGCTCTGCTGTGTCCATTAAGTGGCTGTACAGTATCCATCTGCTCCAGTACTGCTGATGCACCTGTCTAGTGTCCATCTGCTCCAGTGCTGCCAAAGCACCTATTCAGTGTCCATCTGTTCTAGTGCTGCCAACGTACCTATTTAGTGTCCATCTGTTCTAGTGCTGCCGACACACCTGTCCTGTGTCCCTCCACTCCAGTGCTGCCGATGTACCTTTCCAGTGTACCCCCACTCCAGTGCTGCCGACGCACATGAGTCCAGTGTCCATCCCCTACAGTGCTAATGACAAACCTGTCCAGTGTCCATCTGCTCCAGTGTTAAAATATATTTTAAAAAAGGAATAAAGTGTAAAAAAAGTGAAGAAAAGTTGAAAAACAGTAAAAAAGTGAATGTTTTATTTTATTTTGTGCTATACCCCACTATGTAACCATAACTTACAAGTACGGTGACTTCACAGGCTATACCCCACTGTGTATCCATAACTTACAAGTACTGGGACTTCACAGGCCATACCCCACTGTGTATCCATAACATACAAGTACTGGGACTTCACAGGCCATACCCCACTGTGTATCCATAACATACAAATACTGTGACAATGCAGGACATATCCCACTGTGTATCTATAACATATAAGTTCTGTGACTCTGCAGTGAGTGGTGATTTTTGAAAAAAAAAGTAAATAAATAATATTAGTAAACGGAAGTTGTTTTTGTAAAACTTGAGTGTTTTCATCAATATGGATCATGACGATCAGTCGAGAGAAGAAAATACACCTCTATTAAAGTGTAGTGCATAAAAACATAACATTTGCAACATGCCATTCACCACACACAGTGGTAAAAAAGACTCATGCCTTGACCTTTATTTATGAGTCATAGTAACATAGTTAATGAGGTTGAAAAGAGGCAAAATGCCCATCGGGTCCAACCTGTAATCTGTCTTAAGAAGAGTTCATTATAATGTCTCAATTGAAATAATGTTTTATGTTTAGTTATCAACTGTACATCATGTTCCTCCCAGATTAACAATGTCAATATTTTAAATGCTATAACCTTGGATATCTTTTTCAGTGAGAAATGTATCCAATCCATTTTTAAATGCATATATAGAGTCCGCCATTACCACCTTCTCTGTCAGGGAATTCCAGATCCTTATTGCCCTAACAGTGAAGAACCCTTTCCTATGTTGCGTATGGAATTTCCTCTCCTCTAGCCTCAGCAAGTGACTTTGTGTCTTATACAGAGTTCTTTTAATAAACAATTTGTCTGATAACTCTTTGTAATGTCCCTTTATATATTTGAAGATATTAATAATGACTCCTCTTAGACGCCTCTTTTCTAGTGTATACAAATTCAACCTAGTAAGCCTTTCCTCGTACTCCGGTCCCTCTAGCCCTTTAATCAATTTAGTAGCACGCCGCTGATCCCTTTCAAGTTTACAGATATCTTTTTTATAATGTGGTGCCCAAAACTGAACACAATATTCAAAGTGCGGAGATACCAACGATTTGTACAGCGGCGGGATTACACTTTTGTCAGTTGTCTCAATTCCCCGTTTTATGCATGCTAGCACCTTTCTTGCCTTCTTTGCTGCACTTTGACATTGTATACAGTTATCAAGCCTAATATCAATGAGTATCCCCAAATATTTTTCCAATACTGTTACCTCTAGATTTTCCCCATTTAATATGTAGGTTGCAAGTTTGTTTTTAGTCCCGAAGTGCATAACTTTGCATTTTTCTATATTGAATCCCATTTTCCATTTAGACGCCCAGATTTCAAGTTTAGATAAGTCATTCTGTAGAGACTCCACATTTATTTCCAAATGAATTACCTTGCACAGTTTAGTATCATCTGCAAAGATTGACACTGTGCTTTCCAGGTCTATTTCCAGGTCCTTGATAAATATGTTGAACAGTAATGGCCTGAGTATGGACCCTTGTGGTATTCCGCTGACTACTAGTGGTGATTCTACAACTGTCCGTGAGCCATCTTCTGCCTCTGATGATGATGCAAGACCTTCTTCACTGAGAATATAGAAGAGGTGTAAAAAACACGAAAACCAGTAAGGCGGTAGAACAAACTGCATTCAGAAACAGAAATGTCACAAGTCCCTGAAGAGAGTCTAAGTGTGTTCATGAGTGCTATGTATGACCTTGACCTCTCTGATAATGTACTCACAGAAAATTCACCTTCCACTGTTTCTGCAACCTCTGCAATTGTGGGGATTTGCAACAGACGTATAGCTGATGACATAGAAATTGAGGATGGAACTGTGGAAGTGCAAAAGGATGAGGGGGATATTTGTGTAGCTGATGTTGGTGCTAATGAGGATGTTCAGGATGATGATGTTGTTTGTGTAAGTCAGACACCAGTGGAAGCAGCTCTTGACCATGATTAGCATAATATCATTGTCATGCCTGAGCATAGGATCAACAAATCCACCTCTTACAGTATGTATGAAATAATTTTTACCCAAATCCTGACAACAACTGTCAAACCATATCTACTGTTTGAAAAACCACAACAAGTAGAGGTAGTGATGTTAACCATCTAGGAACCTCCTCCCTGTTACGTCTTTTGTAACAAGCTCAAGAAAAGTTTTTGACAAAATCAGAAACTGATGCTAAAAATAGAATTAACAGCAAGCAATCCAGCATTAGCTTGCTCCCATCTCTCAACTAGATCCCAGCACCTGCAATCTCTACTGCCAACACCTTCATTCTCAATATCCTTAGTAATGATCAGAGGTAGTCCTGCTTCTAATTTGTTAAGGCTAGGTAACTCATCCCCTGTCCAGGATTCCTCAGATGACTCCTCCATTTCTAAGTCTGCTACTGTTGGAGATGAATGTTCAACCAAGAAGGGGGCCAAAAAGACTATTGGTTTAAAAAAAACAATTGACTGTGAAGCAATCCTTTGTAAGGGGAAGCAAATATGAAGATCTCACTGAGTTGCACAGCAGATCACTGATGCTATCACGGCTATGCTAGTATTAGATATGTGTCCAATATACGCCATTAATGCAGTGGGTTTTACACAGTTAATTAAAGTCCTTTGTTCCCAGTACCAAATTCCATCTTAGTTCCATTTTACCTGAAAAGCAGTTTCTGTGCTTTACGAGGACATTTTAAAAACGAATTATTGGCCATCAAAATGCCATTGTATCCACTTAACCACAGATATGTGGACAAGCGGTAGTTGGAAAACTAAATATTACATAGAATTGTACCAGATGGAGGAACAGCAAAAAGTCATCCAAAGCTACACAACAAGCCATGACATTGGGAGAGGAGGGGGGATGTTCCTATCTGTAGCGCAGTGGGGCATACATTCCATGTTCTGCAAGGTGCTGAAAACTTTCAAAGTAGCTACCTGTCAAATTAGTTCAGACACCCCTATATTGTAAGCTCCTTAGAGCAGGGCCCTCTTCCCTCCTGTTCTCACAGCCCTCTTCTCTCGCACTTCAATTACAGCTCTCTGCTACTCAGTGACTGTTGATACCTACATTTTCTCTTGCTTGTGACTGTTCATTCTTCCTATGGCTGCCCGCCCCTCGTAGTATGCTAATTACTCATTTGCTTCCCTACATCTCAGCTATATTGTGTATTGAGGGCTTAATTTAGAGCTGATTATAGATGTGCGAAAAAATGCACATCTATTATCAAAATCTTAGGCATTCGGGGGGACGCCCAGCACAGGGCTAGTCCACCCCACATTCCGGGTCCTGCGCCTCAACAGAGGTGCAAAAGCATTGCATGGTAGTGGAGATTTCGCACCTGTTGAGTTGCTCCCTGCCTATGCAACCTAGCTGCAAATGCATGTGGCTACCCACCATGTTTTGGGTTGCAGCGGCTGTGTGTGACATCACGCGGCTGCCACGGCCCTCCCCGCAAACGGTTCAGACATGCCTGCGTTGTACAGACTGCGCACCAAAAATGCTGCTGCAATGCCGTCAATGTGCCCCGCGACCGCCTCTGCCTGTCAGGCAGAGGCAATTACACCAGTATGCACATGCAGTGTGGCTGCTATGCATGTGCACACAGCACAGGGTTTCAGGCTGCGATCGCTGCCGCTGCAGCGACCAGGTCTGAACTAGGCCCTGAGAACTGTGGTGCTAATTGTTACCTGTGCTCTGTTTTAGTTTTCTGTGATGTTAAGTTCTGTATACCTTGTATTGTTCTAATGTATGTTGCATGTATGATGCTACAAAACACTTGTGGTGCCTTATAAATAAATTGTAATAATAATAATAATAATAATCTTGAGTCAGGTTGTTTCCCTTTTTCTAATTCGGAAACAAAGCTTGAGAAATTGAAGGAGATGAAACAAAGTGATTCCACTAAGTATGTTAGACCTTAATTTGCTTTTCCAGGATCCAGGATTGCTAATATCTTGAAATTGGTTTACTATATTTTGGAGACCATGCTTGATGCCAGGTTTAAGTCGTATGTTGTGTCTTTTTTTCCAACTCACCATCCTGGGGAGCAAGTTTGCAACTCAAGTGGTGCACGACATAATATCTCCTCCTTCAGTTTCTCAGACAGCTGCCAGGAAAATCTCTGATATCTGGTTAGGTCTAAAAGAATTGCCCAAAATTAGTGACACTCTACCATAACTCCATCAGATAAGGTCACCATCCACAGAATGATGGAGGATTATTTTCATGACACCAAACAAACATGTCACAGATTCCCTTTGAATACTGGAAAGAAAAAAAAGGTAATTTTGAGGCCCTTGTACAAACTGACTTTGCATTACATAAGCTGCCCACCCTTCAGGGTGTACTCAGAAAGAGTTTTTAGCACAGCCGGGAACCTTGTCAGCATAGAAGACTTATTCCTCAAAATGTGGAAAAGATAATGTTAATCAAAATTACCTACAAATTTCACAATAAAGACCTTTGCTGGCAATTACTGTACATCAAAGTACAAAGTCTTCTGTAATGGTGGATTCCAGCAGGGATGAATTTATATTGTGTTAGGATAATACACACACTGATGAGAGTGAGGATGGTAGTGATGATGACATCTTGCCACTGTAGAGCTGTTAGCATAGCTGCCTTTAACCCATTGGTAGCTTGTTTTATGAGGGCCATAAACAAACCAAGCACTTCAGCCACAAAAGTATCCGTCCAGATGTTGGTGTGGAGTTTGTACGTATATGCAAGACAGTGTATCAATATACTGCTCTTAGAAAGTGACTTGGTGCTACTTTTGTGCAAAATTTGCAATAAAGTGAATATGTGCAGAAGAAGTGCTGTAAGTTCTTGCTTGTTTAAAAATATATAAAAATGAATAAAAATGAATATATTACTGGCAGCACACTGCCAGTAATATATTCATTTTTATTCATTCACCAACATCTGGACGGATGGGAACGGAGAGTCAGTACGAGTAAGGAACATCCAGATGCAAAGACACCCTAAATAAGGCGACTGTTCCACGTATGTCTGGTACGCATATTTTAACTATCACTTAAGGATTTGCAACGTATTATTCACGAACACTGAAGGCGCAACTGATTTACCACTAGAACAATATATATATATATATATATATATATATATATATATATATATATATATATATATATATAAAAGAGCCCTAAAGCCATGCTAGAGAGGTCTTCTGCCTACAACAACAGCCCATTGTTCCCTTAGAGTTAGACATACTCACTGTCAAGGGTCTGTGGTTTCTTGTGAGCTCGAGTTAGATACCGGCACAAGCTCAGTAGAGGGCACTTTATGCAGGAGTACAGAACACAAGAAATAAAGACCCTTTGTTGGCGCACTCATTAAGAAAAACCATATAGGAATTAATACCTAACTTTTAATCAAATCCATATAAAATCATATTATGTTGAGAGAAGTTATTTAGTAAATCCTTTGTCCACGACAACATATAAAATTAGGGCATAATAGCCAAATATGCAGCAGGATACCAATAAACCCTATATTGGGGAATTGGATGACGGCACCCTCAAGGTATATTGTAAATCGTATCACTTAATTGAAAATTAATTTCAAGTTCACAGTTTAGACCAACAATATCAGGTGATAGTGGATGTGAAGTAGAAAAAAACACAAAGAAAATAAGTGCTACACTTAATCCTATCACTTAAATCGAAACTAATTTCACGTTCACAATTTAGACCAGCAATTTCAGGTGATAGTAGATGTGAAGTAGAGAAAATAAGGGAAATAAGAAAAACTATGAATCTGCTGTCAACGTCAAACCGGCTTTTGAATTCATCTTACTCTACTACACTGGATATTCTCTGGAGGTCACTTTCCAGGTACTGGTCTGGCCCAGCACTTTATCGCTTCCAAAATTGGACGAGATTGGGCATGTGAAGTGTGGGTTGGTAGTAGAGGACACTCCCGTATCCTATGCAGCATCGTTGATGAGAGTTCATGAATACGAAAAAGAAGAAAAGATGATAGATCAGGATGTGGTAAGAGAAAGTATATTAAGTGGATCTGCTGTTGGCATTAGACTGTGAGTTCATCTGTTGGTTATCATACAGAACCTCACCGAATAGTCAATGAGAGTCATGAATATAGAAAAGTATGAAAAGATATGTATAAAAAAGTATATTGAAATATATTAAATGTGCAGAAAACTTTTTTTAATCCTCTTTTTGAGAAATTATATTATTGGATAGATAAAGATAAAATTTTCCCAACTTGAAGAAGTGCTGACAGGAGAGTAAGGAGCTGTTTGTTGCTTTCGTAATCAGGCAAAATATCACCTGTAACAGCTGACAAGATAATTATACTGCAAAGAATAGAGCAAAAGACTGTACTTTACTGAGCACTTTTATGGTCAGCTAATTAAATTGTTTTCAGCTGAAAAAAATATATTAAAGAAATTATAAATTAAAGCCTATCACAAGGAGTTTTAAACAGAAAGTATCCTAGTGCTAATTTGCATATCTGTATCAATTAGAAGCACTAGCAGAGAGCATCCATATCTATATCAGAGTGAAATTCCATGTGGTCTAACACAGCTAGAGGTATTTATAAAGTAACACATTTGAAACATGTAGCAATGCAGTCAACCATGATACAGGCAGGCACTCCGGGTGTATATGTGATGTGTTTTATCTGATTGCTTTTTAATAAAAAAAATGGATTGAATCAGCCAACAGTGTCAGAAAAGCAATAGAGACCATCTGGGAGTCATATTAATGAGATAGGGACCCAGTGGCACTGTTCATTAAATATATCTGCCCATTTGAAGCAACTGAACTGGAAATGCTGTCCGAAATATTAATGCTGTTTATGCTAATGCTATCCGGGATTTTGTACACAACATAACAACAAAATAAATTGAGTGAACAGGGCGGCAGCATGGCATTGTATTTTGCAGAAAGGGATTTTTTTTATAAAGGGAAGAATGTGATTGGCCAGACTCTCACAGATCACTGCCTATTGCCACATAATTTTATTCAGCACTGTAGTCTTAACGTGGAACATTCGCCACCCAGCGTTTAAACTGCATATTACATGGCGTTGGACACAATGCACGCCATAACGTTATTTCCAACTCGTGAAACAGGACCCTAAATAGTGCGTTATGAGCAACGATGTATGAGGATACATTTGTATATGTCAGTGCTAATATGCATATGATGCATGCCTTAGGTAGTAGTAGCGTTTGTTAATACGACACATCCAAATATACAAATACAATAATATACCGGAAGGGTGAGTGTAAAACTTTACCACTCTCTGGCTGGGTATGCGGGAGAACCAGGGAGTCAGTGAAGCCGCCGCTGGTCAGGTATTGGAAACCGCTGGCAAGGTCCTATTGCCAGGTGCCGCTGGAATGGCTGGGTACACGGGAGAAACCCGGAGCCACTCACTGGCCAGGTATGCGGGGAAACCAAGGTGGGAACCGGTAACACTGCTGCTGGTCAGGTATCAGGGACCGCTGACAGAGTACCGTTGCCAGATGCCGCTGGATTCGGCGAGTGTGCGGAGGAAACCTGGAGTCACTGTTGGTCAGTGTGAGGGAGAGCGCCAGAAGAATCCTGCCGCCGGGTGCTGCTGGAAGACAAGTTTCACCCGTCAAGCGTGCTTGGTCACTTCCTGGTGGATGTATCTCCCACTGACGCTTTTAACACGTCATCGGGATTGCCTCCTCCTCCCAGATAGCAACAAATACTGCCGTCACATGAAAAAAACCTCTAACAAAGTATAGCAGGTCCCTATATCGGCGCTACCTCAGTGACCTGCATAAGTATTTAAAGAGGTCTCATATTGGTGAACAAACATATTAATCTTAGCATAAAACAGAGTGAGCAGTAAGAAAATAAAAATGGAAATAAATAAATATGTAATCAGAGGGTATTAAATTTAGAGGAAAATATTTTAAAGAAAGGAACCTATCTTAGTAAATTAGTTATGAATAAGAGCAAGGAGACCCTAATTAGAACAAATAATAAATCAATTAGATATAAGGAGAAGGGGCAACTAAAAATGGTAATCACTAGGTAGAATTGAATTTACCTATCGGATGTTAATCAGAGGATATGTATGAGCATAGTATATATAAAGTGAGGCTCAAAACATGTCATTGTCATTAAGTTAACTTTTAATGGGGATTATATCAGTATAATCATGTATCTAAAATTAGGAAGGATAAAAAGAATAACAAAAGAAAAAAAGAGGGGGGGAAATGAAAGGGGGGGGGGAAAGAAAAACCAAAAGAAGGAAAAGGTTTAAGTGGGTATTGGTGAGTGACAGCGCCATCACTACGTGTGTGCCAGGTGTGCCTGGCACACAGCGCAGTTGCCCTGAGGGCGCAGTGGCCAGCGGCTTGTAATGAGTCAAATTGACTCATTACAAACCGCCTCTGCTGTGTGCACAGCGCTGGAGAAGCTGGTCCGGAGGCAGGGGAGGAGAGCAGTAGCGCCAGAGTCAGCGGAGAAGGAGGAGGAGGGAGGGGGACTGGAGCCGCAACAGTGCTATGTAATTGGTAGAGGTGCCGCTGCAGCAGTCCCCTCTCCTTCCATATTGGCTGCCCGGCGCTGCTGTGAATGCTGGGATGCGGTTCCTTCATCCCAGCAAGGAGAGGGGACTGCTGCAGTGGCGCCTCTACCAATTACATAGCGCTGCTGCGGCTCCAGTCCCCCTCCCTCCTCCTCCTTCTCCCCTGCATCTGGAGCTGCCAGCACGAGGAGCCTGACTGCCAGCGGGGAGAGATGGTAAGTATCTCTCTCTCTCTCACTCTCGCTCTTCTGTCTGCCGCAATGTGTTAAAAGGGGGATGCTGTCTGCCATAATGTGTAAAAAGGGGACGCTGTCTGCCGTAATGTGTAAAAGGGGGACGCTGTCTGCCGTAATGTATAAAAAGGGGGACTGTCTGCCGTAATGTGCAAAAGGGGCTCTACCTGTTGTAGTGGCGCTACTGTGCAGCATAATTTGAATAATGGAGACTACTGTGCACCGTTGTATGAAATCGGTATTATTTTGTGGCCACGCCCCTTCCCCATGAAGCCATGCCCCTATATATTTTCCGCGTACCTACGGCGCGCACTGCCCCTGTCTTCCATGGGTGGGGTGGGCGCCAATGCCGTTTCTTGTACACAGCGCTAAAATGCCTAGTTACGGCACTGGTGAGTGACATCTGAAGGATGGAAGACCTCTATTAAAGATAAAATGATAGAGTATGTAATAATAGAGGAAATTGTGAAGAGAATTTAATAAAATTATAAGAAGATGAAGGGAGGGAATTGCATGACAGGCAGCGGTGCCGACAGCTGAAAGCTTCCTCTCAGGTGGAGGGGGTGGAGCTACACTGGACCATCAGACTGCAGTGCCACAGAGGAGGACATGCTGCTCCAGATCCTGAGAGTAAGTGAGAAAGTCTGTGTGTGTGTGTGTGTGTGTGTGTGTGTGTGTGTGTGTATGTGTGTATACAGATGGATCCATGATTATCTTGACTTCTATGTTGCGCCTAGGCACACCATGGTTTATTAGTTCTCAGCTGCAAAACAATAAGAGAGAACAATACAGCAGGGGATTTATTCATTACAGCAATGGATTAAGTCTGACTGCCCTGGCTCAGTTAATCCTATTAAAGGCCAAGATGAAGGTGGCTCTATCTGTATTTATATATGTGTATGTGTGCGGGGGAGGGGGGATGTGAATAATCTGCACTTCTGTGGGCGTTACATGTAAGCTGCACTACTACTAGGGCATTACTACTGGGGCGTTACATGTAAGCTGCGCTGCTACTGGGGCATTACTACTGATGCATTACATGTAAGCTATGCATCCTACTGGGGCGTTACATGTAAGCTGCGCTACTACTGGGGCATTACGTGTAAGCTGCACTACTACTGGGGCATTACGTGTAAGTTGCGCTACTACTGGGGCATTACGTGTAAGTTGCGCTACTTCTGGGGCATTACGTGTAAGTTGCGCTACTTCTGGGGCATTACGTGTAAGTTGCGCTACTACTGGGGCATTACGTGTAAGTTGCGCTACTTCTGGGGCATTACGTGTAAGTTGCACTACTACTGGGGCATTACGTGTAAGCTGCGCTACTTCTGGGGCATTACGTTAAGCTGCGCTACTACTGGGGCATTACATTAAGCTGCGCTACTACTGGGGCATCATGTGTAAGCTGCGCTACTATTGGGGTGTTACGTGTAAGCTGCGCTACTACTGGGGCGTTATGTGTAAGCTGCACTACTGGGTTTATTATGTGTAAGCGGCGCTACTACTGGGGTCATGATGTTTAAGCGGCGCTACTACTTGGGTCGTTATGTGTAAGCAGCACTACTACTGGGGTCATTATGTGTAAGCGGTGCTACTACTGGGTTCGTTATGTGTAAGCGGCACTACTACTGTGGCATTATGTGTAAGCTGTGCTACTACTGGGTGTAGTATGTTATGCCGGCTCCAGGATCCCAACCGCCGGCTTACTGGCAGCAGGGTGAGTTCAAAAGATCCCCTTGCGGGCTTGCTGTGCTCCCCACGTTGCAGGCACGGTGACACGCTATTTATTCTCCCTCCAAGGGGGTTGTGGACCCCCAAAGAGGGAGAAAAGTTGTCAGTATGCCGGCTGTCGGGATTCTGGCACCGGTATACTGAGTGCAGAGATCCCAACAGCCGGCATATCAGATACCACCCCTACAACTGTGGTGTTATGTGTAAGCAGCGCCACTACTGGGGGTGTTTTAAATGGGGTTACAATTGTTTGGCCATGCCCCTTCCTTGTGAGACCACATCCCTTTTTCGACGTGCGCTGTCCATTTGTAAAGTATGGGAGGACGCAAATTTATAGTTTGCAGGGGGGCGCCGAACACCCTAGCACCGGCCCTGTGTAATGAGATAGGAATAGCCACAGGGCTGGGTTCAGGGGAATATGATACTATATGCAGCAGACCTAAACAACCTCTGGATCAGAGCTGTAGCTAGACATTTTGGTGCCCTGTGCTAGAAAGATCATTGGTGCCTCCCCCCCACACACACACACATACTTTAAACAGGGACAGCACGCACCCCCCAAAATGGACTTGGTCTCATGGGAAAGGCATGTGGCCACACAATAGTACCCCTGATTCAAATTACAATACAGTAGTGCAACCTTATTCACATTACACCACACAATAGTGCCCTTTATACACCAGATGTATTTGAGTTACCGAACAGACTACTACTTGAAACTAATATTAAAACAATGACAAGACAGTATTATTATTATTATTATTATTATCATTATTACTATTACACTATATTTATAAGGTGCCACAAGTGTTTTGCAGCGCCATACAAAGGACAGTACAGGGAGACAAAACTTAGCATTACAGTTAATAAATAACAAAAATAGAGTACAGGTAACAAAGAGCACCACAATTCTCAAAACATAATACAGCTAGGATGTAAGTAGTGAGGGAGTAATCATTGTACTGCTTGGGGCTGGTGGCTATACATACAGATGGGCCTTTACCATCAGGAGAAAAAGTGGGTAAAGATGGTCTGTGAGTGAAATGTGGCAACAAGAGGAAAGAGGACCCTACTCTGAAAAACTAACAATCTAGTGGGAAAGGGCGACAGACAAATGACATGAAGGGAGCAGTGGAATTAGAGATGGCCTTGTATGTGAGGGTGAGGAGTTTGAAGAGGATTCTGTAGGGGAGTGGGAGCTAGTGCAGATTTTGTCAAAGGGGAGTGGCAGATGTGGAGCGTCGGGAGAGGAAGATAAGCCTAGCTGTGGAGTTGAGGACAGATTGGAGGGCAGCAAGAAGGGAGCAAGTGAGGCCAGTGAGGAGAACAGTGCAATAGTCGAGTCGTGAGATGACCAGTGAGTGGATGATAAGTTTAGTTGCACTCTGGGAGAGAAATGGCCTGATGCAAGCAATGTTGTGCAGCTGGAACCTACAGAATTGTGCCAGAGCTTGGATGTTGGGTGCAAAGGAGAGGGATGAGTCAAGTGTGACGCCCAAGCAGTGGAGTTGAGGAATGGGGGAGAGGATGGTGTTGTCAACAGTGATAGAGATATTGGTAGGGGGTGTTACTCTGGATGGGGGAAAGATAATGAGTTCAGTTTTGTCAATGTGGAGCATCAGAGAGCACTCAGACATCCAGGAGGAGATGGCGGAGAGGCAGCTGGAAACCTGAGAGAGGACAGAGAGGGACAGATCAGGAGAGGAGAGGTAGAGTTGTGTGTCATCAGCATAGAGGTGGTATTGAAGGCCAAAGGAGTTAATGAGCGCACCCAGGGAAGAGGTGTACAGCAAAAACAGAAGGGGGCCTAGAACAGAACCCTGAGGGACACCAACCGGAAGGATGGAAGGGTGTGAGGTGGTGCCAGAGGCAGACGCAGAGAAGGAGTGGTTAGTGAGGTAAAAGGTAAACCAGTCAAGGACTGTGCTAGAGAGACCAATGTTTTGGAGTGTGCTGAGGAGGAGAGGATGATCTACGGTGTCAAAGGCAGCAGAGACATCCAGAAGGATGAGGTGAGAGAAGCGGCCCCTGGATTTGGCCAAAATAAGGTCATTGGTGACTTTCACCAGGGCAATCTCAGTGGAGTGGAGTGGGCAAAAGCCAGATTGAAGTGGATCAAGGATGGAGTTGTCAGAGAGGTAGCTTGTGAGATGGCTGTAGACCAAGTAGTTTGAAGGCGAATGGGAGAAGAGAAATGAGGTGATAGCTAGTGGGTGATGAAGGATCAAGGTTGGTTTATTTTAAAATAGGTGTGACCAGAGCATGTTTGATTGCTGAGGGAAAGATGCTGGTAGAGATCGATAGGTTAAAGAGGTAAGCATGGTGGGAGCAGGCAGTGGGGGAGAGGGAGCTCAGAAGAGGGGAGGGGATCCAGGGGGCAGGTTGAGGGAGGGAGGATAAGATGAGGGAGTGGACTTCCTTGTCTGCAGTGTGACAGATGGAGGACAGGGTGGGATAGATGGAGGGGAAGGATGATGGGGCCAGGGAGCAGCAGAGGGGTGATGGGAGGAGATATCGTGTTGGATATGAAGGAGACAAAGTCAGTGGCAGTGAGGGAGGATGGAAGGGGACTAGGAGGGGCGAAGGAGAGTGTTGAAAGTTTTAAAGAGGTGGCATGGACTAAAGAACTGAGAGGAGATGAGGACTTGGAAAAAAAATTGCTTGGCGAGAGAAAGAGCAGAGCTGTAGGAGGAGAGAATAAACTTGAAATGGAGGAAGTCCGCCAGAGAGTGAAATTTCCTCCAGGAGCGTTCAATGGAGCATGTACATTTTTGTAAGAATCGTGATAGTTTGGTGTGCCAGGGTTGGGGATTGGAGTGGCGGAGGGGTACAGAGGAGAGGGGGGGCCACAGAGTCAAGAGCAGCGGTTAGGGAAAAGTTAGAGAAGGAGGGTGCCTGGTTGGGACAAGTCATAGTGGAAAGAGGATAGAGGAAAGTGTTGACAGAGGACAGGATAGCAGGGTCGAGAGACTCGAGATTGCATCTGGTGATGGTGGGTCTCGGCATGGAGAGTAGAAGAGAAGATGAGAGGGTGAAAGAAAGCAGATGGTCTGAGAGAGGGAAGGAAGAGTTTGAGAAATCAGAGAGATTACATCGGTGGGTGAAGACAAGGTCGAGGGAGTGGCCAAGATTGTGAGTAGGGGTGGACATTGAGAAAGTCCAAAGGAGGTGGAAAGGGCAAGAAGATTACTGGAAGCAGCATTAGTGATGTCAACAGGGATGTTAAAGTAACCGAGGATGATAGAGAGGAGGTCGGAGAAGAGAAAGTGGGGAAGCCAGGCAGCAAAGCTGTCATGGAAAGGTGAACAGCACTCCATGGGGGTGGTAGATCACTGCCACAAGGAGGTGAATGGGGTAGAAGAGGCGGATAGTGTGGACCTCAAAGGTGGAGAAGGTGAGGGAGGGCTCAGGTGGGATGACATGAAAGGTGCAGTTTGGGGAGAGAAGTATGCCCATGCCTCCACCCTGGTGGTCATCAGGTCTGACTGAGTGGGTGAAGTAGAGGCCTCCCTAGGAGAGGGCAGCAGGGGAGGTGGTGTCAGAGGAGGAGAGCCAGGTTTCAGTGATGGCGAGAAGGTTAAAAGAGTGGGAGATGAAGAGGTCATGGAAAGTTGGCAGCTTGATGCAGATTGATCTAGCATTCCAGAGTGCACAGGATAAAAGAAGGGAGGGGACAGGGGAGATGGGGATCAGGTTGGCTGGGTTCTGAATGCATGTGCTTGGTCTGGAAATTTGTGGGGATGACCTAGCAGTGAGGATAGGTATGGGACAGGATCGAGGAGCCATAATTTCAGTACAGTAGTGTCGTTTAGAGGAATAATACAGAATGGAGTGGGTGTAATATAGAATGGACAATGAGAAGGGGGGTGTAGTAAAAGCAAAGACAGTGTAAACAGGAATTTGGGGGAAATAATGGAAGGAATGGAAAGGCTGAGATTGTCACACAGTGGATGTAGATAGTATTACTGAGGAGCAGAAAGCAATGTGTGAGAGCAGTAGGGCTGTTAGTTAATCAGACAGGGAGTTCAGTGTCCAGGCTGTGCAGTCTCCAGGTGTTGGTAGTAGTGGATTAGGTAACTCACTGTAGTATGTTGATTGCAGTTCTTTTTGTGGAGGTGGGGAGATAGTGTGCTGTCCCTCTGTTTCTCTCCTGTTTATCTCCGTATATCTCCGATGTTCATATTAATATTATCCTCATACTTTACACTAACATACTTCACAGCTAATAAACTTTGCAGCCAGAGGCTTTGCAGCCAAATATGTACTGATTAAATCATAGCCAGATTAAGCCGGGGATGCAGGGCATACTGTGCCGCGGTCCCCCCTTTGTCAGCCCCCCCCCCCCAGCCAGAGCACACTGATATCACTAGCTTTCCCTCTTAATGCGAGATCCAGAATGCGAGCAGGACAGTATGCAGTGCAGGCAGAGACACAGGAATATCATGTTTCATGAATTACAGATGGAGCTTTCTGACCAGAGGAGAGATAGGAGGGCGGAGAGAGCTGTAAGTGACACAGGGATCTCAGCTTCTCCTCCTCCCTACCTGGGTGTCTCAGCCCTGTGTAAACTGTTATGCAACTAAACTATTTGGGATTAGAGATAGAGACACACACAATCCTCCTGAGTCCTGTCCCAGTATGTAAGTAGTACAGTGGCTGTTGCTATTTTTGCATGTCACAAGATAAGTTATTTTATTTTTCTATGTGTATTTTAAGGTTGTGTAAGTTGTCTTTGTTCCCAGAGCCGGATTAAGGCAGGGGCGAGAGGGGCAGCCGCCTTGGGGCCCCTACACATTAAGGGGGCACCACACCCTACGTTTTGCAGGAATCTTCCTTTGGCGGCTCAGCTGTTCAGTAAAAGCAGCTGCCAAGGAGCTCATGCACAGTCAGTCTCGAGGGACAAGGAAATCCCGCGAGACAGTCACTGCAAGCCGCCGGACAGCCTGAGCTCCCTGCTGCAATGTAAGTAAAGGTGTGCGTGTGTGTATGTGTGTGCGTGTGTATATATGAGTGTATGCATGTATGTACAGTATGTGTGTGTGTGTGTGTGTATGTGTGTGTGTATATGTATGTGTGTGAATGCGTGCGCATGCACGGCCCAGGGAGGGGGGCAAGGACTTTTCCAGAAAGCATAGGTGGGGGCTCCCGCAATCTACGTTGCCCAGGGACCCCACCACCCTTAATCCAGCCCTGTTTGTTCCACTACACCAAAATTGTATAAAATATAAACAGTACCCAGGCATTATTAAACTATTAGCTTACAACTAATATACTTCATTGGTATAAATTTTATATACACAATCTATACCTCCCACCATGACTCATTCCTCCTCCTTTGTCCTAATCAGTTGCACACTCTTTCAGTACATGGCTGACTGCCTGTCATCAGTCAGCCACTGCCCCTCTCACTCCTGTAACCATTTAAATCTAATCCACTACCCTGCTACTGCCATTGGAACAGGGATCTGTCTGTGAGGTGGAGCTGACATGCGAGACCCCATCATATATTGATTGTGGTGGCAGCTAGTTCCAACCCAGGGTATCCTGCAGTGGGTGTAGTACTGGTGACCGGCGGTCTCCTGACCGCCGGTCACCTTACCGACGCCGGGATCCCAGCAGCATACCGACGCCGGGATCCCGGCGGGGAGGGGCGAGTGCAGGCTCGGTGGCGACCTGCGGTCGCCACGGGTTCTATTCCCACTCTATGGGTGTCGTGGACACCCACGAGTGGAAATAGTCCCTGTTGGTCGGCATGCCGACCATCGGGATAGTGAGCCGTCGGGCACACGGAGGAGGTCATGTGACTGTCGGTCAGCTGACCGGCGGTCACATGAATACCACCCCCTGCAGTGTGTGTGGCATACTTTTTGCAGCACCCCATTTATGGCCTTGCTCCAGATAGCCTGAGAAATTGCAGCTGACAGATGGAGATAGCACATTGCAAGAGATAACCAGCCTCCAAATGCAGGGAGAGATAGCAAAAGATGACAGATAGGACTTGCAATGAAACAGCAGTGCAGGGGTGAAGCAGAGTTCCAAATGCAAGGCTGAAGGATTCCAGGCATTACAGACAAGGTAAGGCACAATAGGCACAGCCAGGGCAAACACAGCAATGACAGACCAGGATTTCAGGAACACAGAAACAGGACCAGGTAGAAAGACACCAAAGCATGAGGCTATCACTAGCAGGAGTGTATGGTACTGACTGCCTTTTAACAGGATCCAAGACCAATCACAAGCCTACAGAAGTATCAGCCCCTAATGCAGAGGTTCTCAAATGCAGTCCTCAAGACACACCAAAGGTCCAAGTTTTAGTTATAAAGAGTACTGCATAATGCAGGGCATGTGTCCTCATATATCTGTTACCATTAGTCCTCCACATTTCCTCTTGGTTAGTACTGTGCACAGGTGTGTTATAATTTACCCACAATCTAAACGGCCAACAGATTATAACTTACAGTATAAATACATACTAGAGATGTGCGCCAACCCCCTTTTTTTTGTTTTGGTATTGGATATATATCTCCCTCATGGTTTGGATCTGTATTTGGTTTCGCCCTTGTGTGTTTTGGTTTTGGTTTTGGATCTGTATGTTTGTCAAAAAAATCATAAAAACAGCTAAAATCACAGAATTTGGGCCTGTTTTGGGGGGTAATTCCAAGTTGATCGCAGCAGGAACTTTGTTAGCAGTTGGGCAAAACCATGTGCACTGCAGGGGAGGCAGATATAACATGTGCAAAGAGAGTTAGATTTGGGTGTGGTGTGTTCAATCTGCAATCTAAATTGCAGTGTAAAAATAAAGCAGCTAGTATTTACCCTGCACAGAAACAAAATAACTCATAGAAATGTAACGCTCTCTGCACATGCTATATCTGCCTCCCCTGCAGTGCACATGGTTTTGCCCAACTGCTAACAAAGTACCTGCTGCGATCAACTCAGAATTACCCCCTTTGTTCCTATAATATTATTAACCTCAATAACATTCATTTCCACTCATTTCCAGTCAATTTTGACCACCTAACAATATTGTTTTTATCCAGTTTAGGCCAAAAGGTTGTACTGAGGTAGCTGGATGACTAAGCTAAGCGACAGCAGTGGGCGGAACAAACATGTGGCACTTCCAACATAGGGGGTCATTCCGAGTTGTTCGCTCGTTATTGTTTTCTTGCAAAGGAGCGATTAGTCGCTAATGCGCATGCGCAATGTCCGCAGTGCGACTGCGCCAAGTAAATTTGCTATGCAGTTAGGTATTTTACTCACGGCATTACAAGGTTTTTTCTTCGTTCTGGTGATCGTAATGTGATTGACAGGAAGTGGGTGTTTCTGGGCGGAAACTGGCCGTTTTATGGGAGTGTGTGAAAAAACGCTACAGTTTCTGGGAAAAACGCGGGAGTGGCTGGAGAAACGGAGGAGTGTCTGGCCGAACGCTGGGTGTGTGTGTGACGTCAAACCAGGAACGACAAGCACTGAACTGATCGCAGATGCCGAGTAAGTGTGGAGCTACTCAGAAACTGCTAAGAAGTGTCTATTCGCAATTTTGCTAATCTTTCGTTCGCAATTTTGATAAGCTAAGATTCACTCCCAGTAGGCAGCGGCTTAGCGTGTGCAAAGCTGCTAAAAGCAGCTTGCGAGCGAACAACTCGGAATGAGGGCCATAGAGCATCTAGGAAACAGAATGGCACTGCAGTGGCAAACAAGGTGATAGTTTAATTAACTATGCAAATGTTTGTCATCTACACAAGAAGACAGTCGGCAATGCTCCAAACAGCGCATAATGAAAAGGAAAGGGATGCAAGATAGAATTGTCCATGAGCCCTCCCTCCCACCCTAATGTTGTATATATTAAAAAGGACATGCAGAGTTTAACAAACCAATTAATTCAGCAACAGGGACTGGCACTTGTGGCTGAAATGATTGGTTTGTTTGGACCCCCACAAAACAAGCTGCCATTAGTCTCTATGTACACAATCTAGCTCTATATATGCAAGATGTCGCCAATGTCATCATCATCATCATCATCATCATCATCCGATTCCTGACCTCCATCAGTGTGTACAGTATATCCTCTTCTTCACACAGTATGAATTTGACCCCACTGTAATCCACCATTACAGGTACCTCTGTATTTTTTGGACATACAGTAATTGCTGGTAAAGGTCTTCCTCGTGAAATTTGTAATTAATTTTGATGAACATCATCTTTTCCACATTTTGGGGAAGTAACCCTTTTTATTGTCTTTGTCCAGTCTGGGTATTGTTTTTCTATTGAAGAGGAATCTTAATGGGATTTGGTAGCGGGGACACAGTTTCTGAATTAACTGTCTAAAACCCACTACATTAATGGTGGATACTGGATGCCCATCTACTGTAATACCAGCATAGCTGTTATGGCGTCAGTAATCTGCTGTGCAACTTGGTGACTGCATGTCTTACTTGCTCCTTCTCGAAAAGTAATGTTTAACAGTCAATTGTTTTGTTAAACTACTACAAGTAGTCTTCCTGGTCCCCTTCTATGATGAAGATCCAGTCACCACAGCAGCAGCAGCAGCAGCAGCAACAACAACAACAACAACAACAACAACAACAACAACAACAACAACAACAACAACAACAGGCATAGCACTCAAGGATCCTTCTGAGGAATCCCTGATAGGATAGGAGTCAGTCATGCTTATGAAATTGGATGCAGGGCTACTTACAAGCATGACTGAGGATGTTGATGATGAAGGTGTTGGTGGTGGAGATTGCAGGCACTTGGATCTAATAGAGTGAAGTGAGCTATGTGATGCTGGACTGATTGTTACATTTTTAGCCAAAGTTTCTGAATTTATAATTTATATAGACACACAGGGACATATTATCTCTCCATGTCTGGTATCAAAATGATCGTCAGTTCATTAGCTAAAATCTGCTCATAGCGAAAAGAATGTAGCATGTGGCATTCACAAGATATTAGCAAGTATCAGATATGCGAAGATAAAATAAATAAGTAATTAGGTATACAGAAACTAGTTGTCAAGTGAAACTCTGAGAACAGTAACAGTCACATTCCTGAAGACAATACCTTTGAAGGGGACCAATGGACTATCAAGATTTGAAACTGTGTACTTTACTGACCAATTGTAGCAGTGCATCCCCCACTGCACGGTGGGGGTTGGAAGTCCTGTATAAATATCGGACAAGCCACAGTAAGCATTAGATCTCCTATCTCGAATCATCATGGTTATCTGCTAATGACTGTGGCCTGGATCCAGGGGGCGCCTGCGTATGTATTTGGTCTGTTACCTGTAAATCCTTATTGGTGTATTATACTGTGCTTGCATTTCTCTGTATATGTGTGTTTATTGTTTGATCAGTTGTTACTGCATTCTGTATCTTTTTTCCCTTTTCTCTTTATTAAATGTTTTTGTGGGTTGAAGCGCAGTACACATGTAACGTGTTCATTTAAGGTACAGTGCCGCACTTCTCAGCAGAGTTGCATCCGGTTACATTAACAATTGCACTGGTTTTTAAATATTGTCAACTTTTACAGTTTAACCAAGGAAATATATAATTACCACATTACTGTACAAACTGAAAAACTAGGGTCCAAAACCTCTGAATTTTTACACCCTTCTCCATTTTCAGGGATTAAGATAATCTCAGATTTAATGCTGGGATGCAAATAAACTGGTGTATACCACAGGATCAAGATTGGATATTTTCTCCTCCTCAGAGACTGGAGATTTACAGTATTTTGTGAAAATCTCATGGGTTTCTTTTTGCCCATTTTTTGTATTTACATATTTTGTGGCAGATGCCTTATTTTCGTTTTTCACAGTTCCCAGTTACAAACATGTGAGCATATCTGTGTGTCCCAGTTCTACGCATGTGAGCATACCTGTGTGTCTTGTATATTTTATTCATATTTTATTTTTAAATAAAACAGGACCTTAGATGTCTTAAAAGCCTCTCATGAGCCCCCACAGCAGCCCCAGATGGGGCAAGCTGAGTTCAGGTGGGTTCGATACAGTACCAAGCAGGACTGTGCAGTGAATTTTTTGTTATTGAGCCCCTGCCCAAGTGGACCTTACCACTCTACAGTTGAAAATCATTTCATACTATAAGTAGGACTGTGGGAGGAAGCAATGCTAACCTCTGTGCCCATAGCATGCCTCAGCCTGGCAAGCCAGACATCTTCATGGCTCTAAGACACCATCGGTAACTGTTTGTGCCTCACAGGAGCTCCTGATACATCTAGTGCTGCAGTGCAATGGAAAACTGATGCAATGCAAGATCACTGAAACTCTGTTCTTCAGACACTGCAAGGTCTTGCGATAACCCTACGCAGCCCTTAGGAAAAGAACCCTGTACAACAAATGCGCATTTTGCAAATAAATAATTCCAAAATGTGGAACATTAACAATAAATCAAATTTAAGGTTGACTAATTGGAGCCATTCATTTCAGTGAGTCCCTAACATGAAATAGTTGAAAAGAATATCTCTCTAATGCTGGGTACACAGTGCACACCAGAACATGTAGATGAGCGGGTTCAGACAGGGCAACCCTGGAATTATATTGCAGACATACTGTATAGACAAAGGTGTGTTTGGAAAATCTAGTTTTCTCTGGCAGTTGTGCTGGATTATGTTTTTGTCTATTCTGAGTCGGACTGACGTTGGCCACAAATGTGGCCTCATTGGAATACACTTTGTCAAAATTGCAATTTCCATGTCCACTTTTGTGGCTATATGTTTTCACAAATCTGTTTGTGATGTTGAAGCTTGTTTTATATTCTGCTCTAGGATTTAATTTAAACCTAGGATCAAGTACAGCAGCACCACTGGAATTATACGGTAGTGCCTCTGGACTTATACAGCAGAAAGGCAGCACCCCTGGAGAATTACATAGCACAGCAGAGAGGCAGCACCCCGTATAGGGCAGTAACCCTGGAATGATGTTGCAGACAAAGAAAAGAGGTGCAAGATGGAATTGTCCTTGGGCCCATCCACCCACCCTTATGTTGTATAAACAGGACATGCACACTTTTACAAACCAGTCATTTTAGCGATAGGGTCTGCCATACGACTCTGGCTGAAATGATTGCTTTGTTTGGGCCCCCACCAAAAAAGAAGCAATTAATTTCTCCTTGCACAAATTGGCTCTACAGAGGCAAGATGTCCTCATCCTCAGATCCCTCCCCTTCAGTGTTTACATCCTCATCCTCACAGAGAAATAATATTCAAACAAACCACATAATTTAGGTGTCAGTGGACTGCTTACACTATTACCCAAAGTTTCTGAACTTGACAATGACTTAGGATGAATGCCCTGCATGTGATGTACAGTATAAGGGAGGATGTTCCTAGGTGGTTAACGCCCTTACCTCTACTTATTATGGATTGACAAAGGCAACAGATGGCTTGACACCTGTTGTTCGGATTTGTGGAGAAATAATTCCACATCGAAGAGGTGGATTTTCTGGTATTTTGCCCAGGCATGACAATGGGCTTTTTCATCCCATGGCCAACAACTGTCTCCACTGGTGCTTGATTCAAACAAACCACATCACCATCAGAATCCTCATTATCAATTTCCTCTTCAGAGCCAGCTACACCAATATGAGGCGGCATCCTGGTGTACTTCTACAGTGACATCCTCAATCTCAAAATCAGCAACTGGACTGGTGGTGCTCATCTCAGCACTTGCAGGGGGTGTGCAAATGGTGGTAGGAGCCTCCTCTTCCCATACATGCTTGGGAAGGTCAGGCCTAGACATCACAACCGCAGACACACTTGAACTCTCCTTGGGGATTTGTGATATCTCTGAGCGAACAGTTGTTTTCTCCTGTGCATTAACAAGCTTTATTTTTTTATTTTTTTGAGAGGAAGGAGGGCTTCCATCTTCATGAGAAGCTGAACCACCAGTCGTGAACATAGGCCAAGGCCTTATCCTTTACTTGCCACTCCATGTCGGGAATGGCATATTGTCAATTTTACATTTCTTATCAGATAATTTCAATTTTTTTTTTTTTTTTTGTTCTTAATTTTTTCTTCTTGGATTTTACATGCCCTCTACGACATTGGGCAATGGCCTTAGCAGACGTCGTTGATGGAATTGCATCGTCAATGTCATGACTGGTGGCAGCAGCAGCTTCAACACTAGTACTAGGAACTTGAAGTGGTTCCTGATCTTTCAGTATTTTTTCCTCCAAATTTTTGTTCTCCATTTCATAGGACAGCACCCCTTTATTATTACATCACACAAAAAAGTGCACCATTATTTTAACAGCACCCCTATATTTAACCAGCATACAGGACAGGGCCAGTGTACATTTATTTTCACAGCACCTTTTAACTTTTACAGTATACAGGACAGGGTCAGTGTACATTTATTTTCACAACACCCCTGTATTTGTACAGCACAGTGGACAGTGCCAGCACCCCTGTATTTTCACAACTCCCCTGTAATTTTACAGCATACAAGACAGGGCCAGCACCCCTTTATATTCACAGCACCCCTGAAGTTTTACAGCATACAGGACAAGGCCAGTGCACATTTATTTTCACTGCACCCTGTATTTTTACAGCATACAGGACAGTGCCAGCACCCCTGTATTTGCACAACACCCCTGTAATTTTACAGCATACAAGAATGGGCCAGCACCTCTTTATATTCCTAGCAACCCTGTATTTTTACAACATACAGGACAGGGCCAGTGAACTTTTATTTTAACAACAACACCCCTGTATTTGGGCCAGTGTACTATTATTTTAACAACAGCACCCCTGTATTTTTACAGCATAAAATACAGAGCCAGTGTAACTTTATTTACACAGCACCCCTGAATTTTTACAGCAGCTTCAGCACTACTACTCGGAACTGGAAGTGGTTCCTGATCTTTCAGTATTTTTTCCTCCAAATTTTTGTCCTCCATTCAATAGGACAGCACCCCTTTATTATTACATCACACAAAAAAGTGCACCATTATTTTAACAACACCCCTATATTTTAACAGCATACAGGACAGGGCCTGTGTACATTTATTTTCACAGAACCCCTTAATTTTTACAGCACACAGGACAGGGCCAGTGTACATTTATTTTCACAACACCCCTGTATTTGTACAGCACAGTGGACAGTGCCAGCACCCCTGTATTTTCACAACTCCCCTGTAATTTTACAGCATACAAGACAGGGCCAGCACCCCTTTATATTCACATCACCCCTGAAGTTTTACAGCATACAGGACAAGGCCAGTGTACATTTATTTTCACAGCACCCTGTATTTTTACAGCATACAGGACAGTGCCAGCACCCCTGTATTTGCACAACACCCCTGTAATTTTACAGCATACAAGAATGGGCCAGCACCTCTCTAGCACCCCTGTTTTTTTTTACAGCATACAGGACAGGGCCAGTGAACTTTTATTTTAACAACAGCACCCCTGTATTTGGGCCAGTGTAATATTATTTTAACAACAACACCCCTGTATTTATACAGCATAAAATACAGGGCCAGTGTAACTTTATTTACACAGCACCCCTGAATTTTTACAGCAGCTTCAGCACTAGTACTAGGAACTGGAAGTGGTTCCTGATCTTTCAGTGTTTTTTCCTCCAAATTTTTGTCCTCCATTTAATAGGACAGCACCCCTTTATTATTACATCACACAAAAAAGTGCACCATTATTTTACCAACACCCCTATATTTTAACAGCATACAGGACAGGGCCAGTGTACATTTCTTTTCACAGAACCCCTTAATTTTTACAGCACACAGGACAGGGCCAGTGTACATTTATTTTCACAACACCCCTGTATTTGTACAGCACAGTGGACAGTGCCAGCACCCCTGTATTTTCACAACTCCCCTGTAATTTTACAGCATACAAGACAGGGCCAGCACCCCTATATATTCACAGCACCCCTGAAGTTTTACAGCATACAGGACAAGGCCAGTGTACATTATTTTCACAGCACCCTGTATTTTTACAGCATACAGGACAGTGCCAGCACCCCTGTATTTGCACAACACCCCTGTAATTGTACGGCATACAAGAAAGGGCCAGCACCTCTTTATATTCCTAGCACCCCTGGTTTTTTACAGCATACAGGACAGGGCCAGTTAACTTTTATTTTAACAACAGCACCCCTGTATTTGGGCCAGTGTACTTTTATTTTAACAACAGCACCCCTGTATTTTTACAGCATAAAATGCAGAGCCATTGTAACTTTATTTACACAGCACCCCTGAATTTTTACAGCATCTTCAGCACTACTACTCGGAACTGGAAGTGGTTCCTGATCTTTCAGTATTTTTTCCTCCAAATTTTTGTCCTCCATTTAATAGGACAGCACCCCTTTATGATTACATCACACAAAAAAAGTTCACCATTATTTTACCAACACCCCTATATTTTAACAGCATACAGGACAGGGCCAGTGTACATTTATTTTCACAGAACCCCTTAATTTTTACAGCACACAAGACAGGGCCAGTGTACATTTATTTTCACAACACCCCTGTATTTGTACAGCACAGTGGACAGTGCCAGCACCCCTGTATTTTCACAACTCCCCTGTAATTTTACAGCATACAAGACAGGGCCAGCACCTCTATATATTCACAGCACCCCTGAAGTTTTACAGCATACAGGACAAGGCCAGTGTACATTTATTTTCACAGCACCCTGTATTTTTACAGCATACAGGACAGTGCCAGCACCCCTGTATTTGCACAACACTCCTTTAATTTTACAGCATACAAGAATGGGCCAGCACCTCTTTATATTCCTAGCACCCCTGTTTTTTTACAGCATACAGAACAGGGCCAGTGAACTTTTGTTTTAACAACAGCACACCTGTATTTGGGCCGGTGTTCTTTTATTTTAACAACAGCACCCCTGTATTTTTACAGCATAAAATACAGAGCCAATGTAACTTTATTTACACAGCACCCCTGAATTTTAACAGCAGCTTCAGCACTACTACTAGGAACTGGAAGTGGTTCCTGATCTTTCAGTATTTTTTCCTCCAAATTTTTGTCCTCCATTTAATAGGACAGCACCCCTTTATTATTACATCACACAAAAAAGTGCACCATTATTTTACCAACACCCCTATATTTTAACAGCATACAGGACAGGGCCAGTGTACATTTATTTTCACAGAACCCCTTAATTTTTACAGCACACAGGATAGGGCCAGTGTACATTTATTTTCACAGCACCCCTGTATTTGTACAGCACAGTGGACAGTACCAGCACCCCTGTATTTTCACAACTCCCCTGTAATTTTACAGCATACAAGACAGGGCCAGCACCCCTATATATTCACAGCACCCCTGAAGTTTTACAGCATACAGGACAAGGCCAGTGCACATTTATTTTCACTGCACCCTGTATTTTTACAGCATACAGGACAGTGCCAGCACCCCTGTATTTGCACAACACCCCTGTAATTTTACAGCATACAAGAATGGGCCAGCACCTCTTTATATTCCTAGCAACCCTGTATTTTTACAACATACAGGACAGGGCCAGTGAACTTTTATTTTAACAACAACACCCCTGTATTTGGGCCAGTGTACTATTATTTTAACAACAGCACCCCTGTATTTTTACAGCATAAAATACAGAGCCAGTGTAACTTTATTTACACAGCACCCCTGAATTTTTACAGCAGCTTCAGCACTACTACTCGGAACTGGAAGTGGTTCCTGATCTTTCAGTATTTTTTCCTCCAAATTTTTGTCCTCCATTCAATAGGACAGCACCCCTTTATTATTACATCACACAAAAAAGTGCACCATTATTTTAACAACACCCCTATATTTTAACAGCATACAGGACAGGGCCTGTGTACATTTATTTTCACAGAACCCCTTAATTTTTACAGCACACAGGACAGGGCCAGTGTACATTTATTTTCACAACACCCCTGTATTTGTACAGCACAGTGGACAGTGCCAGCACCCCTGTATTTTCACAACTCCCCTGTAATTTTACAGCATACAAGACAGGGCCAGCACCCCTTTATATTCACATCACCCCTGAAGTTTTACAGCATACAGGACAAGGCCAGTGTACATTTATTTTCACAGCACCCTGTATTTTTACAGCATACAGGACAGTGCCAGCACCCCTGTATTTGCACAACACCCCTGTAATTTTACAGCATACAAGAATGGGCCAGCACCTCTTTAGCACCCCTGTTTTTTTTTACAGCATACAGGACAGGGCCAGTGAACTTTTATTTTAACAACAGCACCCCTGTATTTGGGCCAGTGTAATATTATTTTAACAACAACACCCCTGTATTTATACAGCATAAAATACAGGGCCAGTGTAACTTTATTTACACAGCACCCCTGAATTTTTACAGCAGCTTCAGCACTAGTACTAGGAACTGGAAGTGGTTCCTGATCTTTCAGTGTTTTTTCCTCCAAATTTTTGTCCTCCATTTAATAGGACAGCACCCCTTTATTATTACATCACACAAAAAAGTGCACCATTATTTTACCAACACCCCTATATTTTAACAGCATACAGGACAGGGCCAGTGTACATTTCTTTTCACAGAACCCCTTAATTTTTACAGCACACAGGACAGGGCCAGTGTACATTTATTTTCACAACACCCCTGTATTTGTACAGCACAGTGGACAGTGCCAGCACCCCTGTATTTTCACAACTCCCCTGTAATTTTACAGCATACAAGACAGAGCCAGCACCCCTATATATTCACAGCACCCCTGAAGTTTTACAGCATACAGGACAAGGCCAGTGTACATTATTTTCACAGCACCCTGTATTTTTACAGCATACAGGACAGTGCCAGCACCCCTGTATTTGCACAACACCCCTGTAATTGTACGGCATACAAGAAAGGGCCAGCACCTCTTTATATTCCTAGCACCCCTGGTTTTTTACAGCATACAGGACAGGGCCAGTTAACTTTTATTTTAACAACAGCACCCCTGTATTTGGGCCAGTGTACTTTTATTTTAACAACAGCACCCCTGTATTTTTACAGCATAAAATGCAGAGCCATTGTAACTTTATTTACACAGCACCCCTGAATTTTTACAGCATCTTCAGCACTACTACTCGGAACTGGAAGTGGTTCCTGATCTTTCAGTATTTTTTCCTCCAAATTTTTGTCCTCCATTTAATAGGACAGCACCCCTTTATGATTACATCACACAAAAAAAGTTCACCATTATTTTACCAACACCCCTATATTTTAACAGCATACAGGACAGGGCCAGTGTACATTTATTTTCACAGAACCCCTTAATTTTTACAGCACACAAGACAGGGCCAGTGTACATTTATTTTCACAACACCCCTGTATTTGTACAGCACAGTGGACAGTGCCAGCACCCCTGTATTTTCACAACTCCCCTGTAATTTTACAGCATACAAGACAGGGCCAGCACCTCTATATATTCACAGCACCCCTGAAGTTTTACAGCATACAGGACAAGGCCAGTGTACATTTATTTTCACAGCACCCTGTATTTTTACAGCATACAGGACAGTGCCAGCACCCCTGTATTTGCACAACACTCCTTTAATTTTACAGCATACAAGAATGGGCCAGCACCTCTTTATATTCCTAGCACCCCTGTTTTTTTACAGCATACAGAACAGGGCCAGTGAACTTTTGTTTTAACAACAGCACACCTGTATTTGGGCCGGTGTTCTTTTATTTTAACAACAGCACCCCTGTATTTTTACAGCATAAAATACAGAGCCAATGTAACTTTATTTACACAGCGCCCCTGAATTTTAACAGCAGCTTCAGCACTACTACTAGGAACTGGAAGTGGTTCCTGATCTTTCAGTATTTTTTCCTCCAAATTTTTGTCCTCCATTTAATAGGACAGCACCCCTTTATTATTACATCACACAAAAAAGTGCACCATTATTTTACCAACACCCCTATATTTTAACAGCATACAGGACAGGGCAAGTGTACATTTATTTTCACAGAACCCCTTAATTTTTACAGCACACAGGATAGGGCCAGTGTACATTTATTTTCACAGCACCCCTGTATTTGTACAGCACAGTGGACAGTACCAGCACCCCTGTATTTTCACAACTCCCCTGTAATTTTACAGCATACAAGACAGGGCCAGCACCCCTATATATTCACAGCACCCCTGAAGTTTTACAGCATACAGGATAAGGCCAGTGTACATTTATTTTCACAGCACCCTGTATTTTTACAGCATACAGGACAGTGCCAGCACCCCTGTATTTGCACAACACCCCTGTAATTTTACAGAATACAAGAATGGGCCAGCACCTCTTTATATTCCTAGCACCCCTGATTTTTTACAGCATACAGAACAGGGCCAGTGAACTTTTGTTTTAACAACAGCAACCCTGTAATTGGGCCGTGTACTTTTATTTTAACTACAGCACCCCTGTATTTTACAGCATAAAATACAGAGCTAGTGTAACTTTATTTACACAGCACCCCTGAATTTTTACAGCAGCTTCAGCACTACTACTCGGAACTGGAAGTGGTTCCTGATCATTCAGTATTTTTTCCTCCAAATTTTTGTCCTCCATTCAACAGGACAGCACCCCTTTATTATTACATCACACAAAAAAGTGCACCATTATTTTAACAACACCCCTATATTTTAACAACATACAGGACAGGGCCAGTGTACATTTATTTTCACAGAACCCCTTAATTTTTACAGCACACAGGACAGGGCCAGTGTACATTTATTTTCACAACACCCCTGTATTTGTACAGCACAGTGGACAGTGCCAGCACCCCTGTATTTTCACAACTCCCCTGTAATTTTACAGCATACAAGACAGGGCCAGCACCTCTATATATTCACAGCACCGCTGAAGTTTTACAGCATACAGGACAAGGCCAGTGTACATTTATTTTCACAGCACCCTGTATTTTTTACAGCATACAGGACAGTGCCAGCACCCCTGTATTTGCACAACACCCCTTTAATTTTATAGCATACAAGAATGGGCCAGCACCTCTTTATATTCCTAGCACCCCTGTTTTTTTTACAGCATACAGAACAGGGCCAGTGAACTTTTGTTTTAACAACAGCACCCCTGTATTTGGGCCGGTGTTCTTTTATTTTAACAACAGCACCCCTGTATTTTTACAGCATAAAATACAGAGCCAATGTAACTTTATTTACACAGCACCCCTGAATTTTTACTGCAGCTTCAGCACTACTACTAGGAACTGGAAGTGGTTCCTGATCTTTCAGTATTTTTTCCTCCAAATTTTTGTCCTCCATTTAATAGGACAGCACCCCTTTATTATTACATCACACAAAAAAGTGCACCATTATTTTACCAACACCCCTATATTTTAACAGCATACAGGACAGGGCCAGTGTACATTTATTTTCACAGAACCCCTTAAATTTTACAGCACACAGGATAGGGCCAGTGTACATTTATTTTCACAGCACCCCTGTATTTGTACAGCACAGTGGACAGTACCAGCACCCCTGTATTTTCACAACTCCCCTGTAATTTAACAGCATACAAGACAGGGCCAGCACCACTTTAATGTTCACAGCACCCCTGAAGTTTTACAGCATACAGGACAAGGCCAGTGTACATTTATTTTCACAGCACCCAGTATTTTTACAGCATACAGGACAGTGCCAGCACCCCTGTATTTGCACAACGCCCCTGTAATTTTACAGCATACAAGAATGGGCCAGCACCTCTTTAGCACCCCTGTATTTTTACAGCATACAGGACAGGGCCAGTGAACTTTTATTTTAACAACAGCACCCCTGTATTTGGGCCAGTGTACTTTTATTTTAACAACAGCACCCCTGTATTTTTACAGCATAAAATACAGGGCCTGTGTACCTTTATTTACACAGCACCCCTAAATTTTTACAGCAGCTTCAGCACTACTACTCGGAACTGGAAGTGGTTCCTGATCTTTCAGTATTTTTTCCTCCAAATTTTTGTTCTCCATTTAATAGGACAGCACCCCTTTATTATTACATCACACAAAAAGTGCACCATTATTTTACCAACACCCCTATATTTTAACAGCAAACAGGACAGGGCCAGTGTACATTTATTTTCACAGAACCCCTTAATTTTTACAGCATACAGGACAGGGTCAGTGTACATTTATTTTCACATCACCCCTGTATTTGTAAAGCACAGTGGACAGTGCTAGCACCCATGTAATTTTACAGCATAGAAGACAGGGACAGCACCCCTTTATATTCACAGCACCCCTGAATTTTTACAGCATACAGGACAGGGCCAGCACCCCTGTATTTGCACAACATCCCTGTAATTTTACAGCATACAAGAAAGGGCCAGCACCCCTTTATATTCACAGCATCCCTTTATTTTAACAGCATACAGGACAGTGCCAGTGTACATTTATTTTCACAGCACCCCTGTATTTTTTCAACATACAGGACAGAACCAGTGTACATTTATTTTCACAGAACCCCTTTATTTCTACAGCATACAGGACAGTGCCAGCACCCCTGCATTTTCACAACTCCACTGTAATTTTACAGCTTTCAAGACAGGGCCAGCACCCCTTTACATTTACAGCACCCCTTAATTTTTACAGCATACAGGACAGGGCCAGTGTACATTTATTTTCACAGCACCCTGTATTTTTACAGCATACAGGACAGTGCCAGCACCCCTGTATTTGCACAACACCCCTGTAATTTTACAGCATACAAGAAAGGGCCAGCACCCCTTTATATTCCCAGCACACCTGTATTTTTACAGCATACAGGACAGTGCTAGCACACCTGTATTTTCACAACACTCCTGTATTTTTACAGCATACAGGATAGGGCCAGTGTATTTTTTTTTAACTAAAGCACCCCTGTATCTGGGCCAGTGTACTTTTATTTTAACAACATCACCCCTGTATTTTTACAGCATAAAATAAAGTGTTAATGTACCTTTATTTTCACAGCTTACAAGATAGTGCCAGTGTACATTTATTTTCACTACACCACTGAATTTTTACAGCATACAAGACAGGGCCAGTGTATATTTATTTTCACTGCATTCCTGAATTTTTACAGCATACAAGACAGGGCCAGTCTACATTTATTTTCACAGCACCCCTGTATTTTTACAGCACAGTGGACAGTTCCAGCACCCATGTAATTTTACAGCATACAATACAGTACCAGCACCCATTTATATTCACAGCACCCCTGAATTTTTACAGCATACTGGACAGGGCTAGTGTACATTTATTTTCACAGCACTTCTGTATTTTTACAGTATAGAGGACAGTGGCAGCACCCCTGTATTTGCACAACACCTCTGTATTTTTTACAGCATACAAGAAAGGGCCAGCACACCTGTATATTCACAGTACCCCTGAATTTTTATAGCATTCAGGACAGGGCCAGTGTACATTTATTTTCACAGCACCCCTGAATTTTACCAGCATACAGGACTGGGCCAGTGTACAATAATTTTCACTGCACCCCTGTATTTCTACAGCATACAAGACAGGGCCAGTGTACATTTATTTTCACAGCACCCCTGAATTTATACAGCATACAAGACAAGGCCGGTGTATTTATTTTCACTGCATTCCTGAATTTTTACAGCATACAAGACAGGGCCAGTCTACATTTATTTCCACTGCACTTCTGAATTTTTACAGCATACAAGACAGGGCCAGTTTACATTTATTTTCACTGCACTCCTGAATTGTTACAGCATACAAGACAGGGCCAGTGTACATAAATTTTCGCAGCACTTCTGAATTTTTAGAGCATAGAAGACAGGGCCGGTTTACATTTATTTTTACTGCACCAGTGAATTTTTACAGCTTACAAGACAGGGCCAGCACCCCTGTATTTTCACAGCATACAGGAGTACAGTGCCCCTGTACAGCACAGCAGCCAGGACAGCAACACCCATGGACAGCTGTAGCACCCCTAACAGCACATGAAATACCAGTGACAGCCAGGACAGCACCCCTAATAGCACAGTGACAGGACAACACCCTAACAGCACCCCTAGAGAGCACATGCTGACCCCACACAATGCTACCACCCACAGAGAGAGACAGAGGTCTGTCTCCCTCATTCTCCAATTCCAGAGTGAAAATGGCGGCAATGCATGGCTACTTATATGGAATCCAAAACCCGTGAAAATCAGACAGCGGGATGATGACATTTTTTCTCATTCTGGGATCCGAGTCTGGTGGGAAGTCCTGAGCCGGACTCGGTTTCTGGCTCGGATTATGAAGTTTGGTATGGTTCGGTTCTCTGAGAACGGAACCCGCTCATCTCTAATATATATATATATATAGATATATATGTTAGATATATATATACACACGCACACATATATATATATATTAGATATATATACACACGCACATATATATATGTATATATTAGAGATGAGCGGAATTGGTTCATCGATATCCAAACCCCCCTCCCCCCCCCCCCGAAGCGTCACCTATTTTACATGGGTCCGAGGCAGCCTCGGATCTTCCAGCCTTGCTTGGTTAACCCGAATGAGGCCGAACGTCATCATCCCGCTGTCGTATTCTTGCGAGATTCGTATTCCATATAAAGAGCCGCGCATCACCGCCATTTTCACTCATGCATTGGAGATTTAACGGAGAGGACGTGGCTACGTTCTCTCCCTGAAAAGCTCCGTATCTGTGCTCAGTGTGCTGCAAATATCTGTGCTCAGTGTGCTGCAAATATCTACATTCTCTGCCTGAAGAGCTCCATATCTGTGCTCAGTGTGCTGCAAATATCTACATTCTCTGCCTGAAAAGCTCCATATCTGTGCTCAGTGTGCTGCAAATATCTGTGCTCAGTGTGCTGCATTGTGGGAACCACCAGTATATATTTATAGTAGTACAGTACAGTAGACCATTGCTGTATCTTGCAGCTCCATTTCAGACTCAGTTCTAGACAGTATCCTGATCATCAGTGCTCAATATCTGCTGCATTGTTGTGTGACCAGTATATACAATATATATATTATATATAGTAGTACAGTGCAGCATTTTGGTGACCACCAGTATAGTAGTACAGTACAGTAGTCCATTGCTGTATATTGCAGCTCCATGTCACTGCAAGTATCCATATCTGTGCTGCATTGTTGTGAGCAGTATATATAGTAGTACAGTGCAGCATTTTGGTGACCAACAGTATATGGTTGTACAGTACAGTAGTCCATTGCTGTATCTTGCAGCTCCGTGTCACTGCAAGTATCCATATCTGTACTGCATTGTTGTGAGCAGTATATATAGGAGTACAGTGCAGCATTTTGGTGACCAACAGTATATACTTGTACAGTCAGTAGTCCATTGCTGTATCTTGCAGCTCTGTGTCACTGCAAGTATCCCTATCTGTGCTGCATTGTTGTGAGCAGTATATATAGTAGTACAGTGTAGCATTTTGGTGACCAACAGTATATAGTTGTACAGTACAGTAGGCCATTGCTATTGATATAATAATATTACTTGCATATAATTCCACACATTAAAAAATGGAGAACAAAAATGTGGAGGGTGAAATAGGGAAAGATCAAGATCCACTTCCACCTAGTGCTGAAGCTGCTGCCACTAGTCATGGCAGAGACGATTCAATGCCATCAACGTCGTCTGCCAAGGCCGATGCCCAATGTCATAGTAGAGAGCATGTAAAATCCAAAAGACAAAAGTTCAATAAAATTACCCAAAAATCTAAATTAAAAGCATCTGAGTAGAAGCGTAAACTTGCCAATATGCCATTTACGACACGGAGTGGCAAGGAATGGCTGAGGCCCTGGCCTATGTTCATGGCTAGTGGAAGCACTCATCCTCTCGCTAGAAAACTGAAAAGTGTTAAGATGGCGATATCACAGCAAAGAACTGTGTGTTCTACTAAATCACAAATCCCCAAGGAGAGTCTAATTGTGTCGGCGGTTGCGATGCCTGACCTTCCCAACACTGAACGGGAAGAGGTGGCTCCTTCCACCATTTGCACGCCCCCTGCAAGTGCTGGAAGGAGCACCCACAGTCCAGTTCCTGATAGTCAAATTGAAGATGTCACTGTTGAAGTACACCAGGATGAGGATATGGGTGTTGCTGATGCTGAGGAGGAAATTGACACGGAGGATTCTGATGGTGAGGTGGTTTGTTTAAGTCAGACATCTGGGGAGACACCTGTTGTCCGTGGGATGAATATGGCCATTGACAAGACTGGTCAAATTTCAAAAAAAATCAGCTCTTCAGTGTGGAATTATTTTAACAGAAATGCGGACAACAGGTTGCCTTTGTCAAGCTGTAATAAGTAGGGGTAAGGACGTTAACAACCTAGGAACATCCTCCCTTATACGTCACCTGGAGCACATTCATCAGAAGTCATTGACAAGTTAAAAATTTTTGGGTGACAGCGGAAGCAGTCCACTGACAACTAAATCCCTTCCTCTTGTACCCAAGCTCCTGCAAACACCACCAACTCCCTTAGTGTCAATTTCCTCCTTAGACAGGAACGCCAATAGTCCTGCAGGCCATGTCACTGGCAAGTCTGATGAGTCCTCTCCTGACTGGGATTCCTCCGATGGATCCTTGAGTGTAACGCCTGCTGCTGGCGCTGCTGTTGTTGATTCTGGGAGTTGATCGTCATCCCAGAGGGGAAGTCGGAAGACCACTTGTACTACTTCCAGTAAGCAATTGACTATCCAACAGTCCTTTGCGAGGAAGATGAAATATCCCAGCAGTCATCCTGTTGCAAAGCGGATAACTCAGGCCTTAGCAGCTGTGTTGGTGTTAGACGTGTGTCCGGTATCCACAGTTAATTCACAGGGACTTAGTGTGTCCCCGGTACCAAATCCCATCTAGGTTCCACTTCTCTAGGCAGGCGATACCGAGAATGTACACAGACGTCAGAAAAATAGTAATCAGTGTCCTAAAAAATGCAGTTATACCCAATGTCTACTTAACCTTGAACATGTGGACAAGTGGAGCAGGGCAGACTCAGGACTATATGACTGTGACAGCCCACTGGATAGATGTATTGCCTCCCACAGCAACAACAGCAGCAGCAGCGGCACCAGTAGCAGCATCTCGCAAACGCCAACTCGTTCCTAGGCAGGCTACGCTTTGTATCACCGCTTTCCATAAAAGGCACACAGCTGACAACCTCTTACCTAAACTGAGGAACATCATCGCAGATTGGCGTACCCCAGTTGGACTCTCCTGGGGATTTGTGACATTGGACAATGCCACCAAAATTGTGCATGTGTTACATGTTGGGCAAATTCGAGAACGTCCCATGTTTTGCACATACAATTAATTTGGTGGTGCAGAATTTTTTTTAAATTACAGGGGCGTGCAAGAGATGCTGTCGGTGGCCCGAAGACTTGCGGGCCACTTTCGGAATTCAGCCACCGCGTGCCAAAGACTGGAGCACCAGCAAACACTCCTGAACCTGCCCCTCCATCAGCTGAAGCAAGAGGTGGTAACGAGGTGGAATTCAAACCTCTATATGCTTCAGAGGATGGAGGAGCAGCAAATGCCATTCAAGCCTATACATCTGCCTACGATATCGGCAAAGGAGGGGGAATGCACCTGACTCAAGCACAGTGGAGAATGATTTCAACATTGTGCAAGGTTCTGCAACCCTTTGAACTTGCCACACGTGAAGTCAGTTCAGACACTGCCAGCCTGAGTCAGGTCATTCCCCTCATCAGGCTTTTGCAGAAGCAGCTGGTGAGATTGAAGGAGGAGCTAAAATGGAGCGATTCCACTAGGCATGTGGGACTTGTGGATGGAGCCCATAATTCGCTTAACCAGGATTGACGGGTGGTCAATCTGTTGAAATCAGAGCACTACATTTTGGCCACTGTGCTCGATCCTAGGTTTAAAGCCTACGTTGTATCTCACTTTCTGGCAGACACAAGTCTGCAAAGGTTCAAAGACCTGCTGGTGAGAAAATTGTCAAGTCAAGCGGAACGTGACCAGTCAACAGCTCCTCCTTCACATTCTCCCGCAACTGGGGCTGCGAGGAAAAGAATAAGAATTCCAAGCCCACCTGCTGGCAGTGATGCAGGGCAGTCAGGAGCGAGTGCTGACATCTGGTTTAGCGTGAAGGACCTGCCAACTATTACTGACATGTTGTCTGCTGTCACTGTATATGATTCTGTCACCATTGAAAGAATGGTGGAGGATTATATGAGTGACCGCATCCAAGTAGGCACGTCAGACAATCTGAACGTATACTGGCAGTAAAAGAGGCAATTTCTAGGCCCTTGCACAAACTGGCTTTATTTTACCTAAGTTGCCCCCCCCCCCCCTCCAGTGTGTACTCCGAAAGAGTGTTTAGTGCAGCCGGTCACCTGGTCAGCAATCGGTGTACAAGGTTACTTCCACAAAATGTGTAGAAGATGATGTTCATGGATGGAGTCTTTCCCTGTCTCAAATTACTCCAGGGAAATCCACATTTCTCCCCTCTTGCGCCCCACCAGCTAGGCGTTACTACCCGGGACCGTCTACTCAGTCCTTTCAGACCGCTAGATTCCAGTCAAGAGCCAGAGGTGCCTCCAATGCGGCATGAGGCACCAGAGGTAAGACTAGAAAACCAGATACTGCTGCTGTTTCCCAGGAACCAAACCACAGTGCAGCTTCCACAAAAGCCTCTGCATGATAGTGCCTCCCCACCCCGAGGGGATCTCAAAGTGGGTGCTCATCTGTGTCACTTCAGCCACATCTAAGCAGACTCCTGCCAGGATACCTGGGTAAGGGACCTCATTTCCCAGGGCTACAAGCTGGAGTTCAACAACGCTCTTCCCCCATTTTTCAAATCAAGCTTATCAGTTTTGGAGGATACATGAGTTATGCTGCAGCAGGCCATCCTAAAGTTGGCCCAGTCACATGTTATTGTTCCAGTGCCACTACAACAACAAGGAAAGGGTTATTACTCCAACCTGTTTGTAGTACCGAAACCGGACAGTTCAGTAAGGCCCATTCTGAACCTAAAATCGTTGAACCCTTATCTAAAGGTTTTCAAGTTCAAGATGGAATCCCTGCGAGCAGTGATTGCGGGCCTGGAAGAATGGGAGTTCATGGTCTCTCTGAATATAAAGGACGCTTATCTCCTTATCCCAATTTGGCCTCCTCGCCAAACTTACCTGAGGTTTTCCATCCTGAATGATCGCTAACAGTTTCAGGCATTACCCTTTGGCCTGTCCACAGCTCCGAGGGTCTTCATGAAGGTGATGGCGGAAATGATGCTCCAGCTCCGAGTTCAGGAGGTCAACGTTGTCCCTTATCTGGATGATCTCTTGATAAAAGCAAGATCCAGGGAGCTTTTATTGCTCCATATAGACCGCACTATCCAACTTCTGGCACGCCATGGGTGGCTCCTCAATTTCCAGAAGTCCTAACTGAAACTGACTCAGCGACTCCTCTTTCTGGGCATGTTACTGGATACTGCGGCCCAAAAAGTGTTCCTCCCAGAGGACAAGGTGAGAAAACTTCAGGAGATGGTTCGAATGATCCTCCGGCCTACGTGAATATCCATCCATCTTTGCATAAAATTGTTGGGAAGATGGTAGACTCATACGAGGTGATTCAGTATGGATGGTTCCATGCCAGAACGTTTCAATTGGATCTCCTGAGCAAGTGGTTGGGATCACATCTTCAGATGCACTGGTTAATATGTCTGTCACCTCAAACCAGGATTTTCCTCCTGTGGTGGCTGCAGTCCTCGAACCTACAGGAAGGTCAAAGTTTTAGGATCCAGGATTGGATCTTCCTCACAACGGATGCGAGTCTGAGGGGATGAGGCGCTGACACCCAAGGGGCTCAGTTTTAGGGCAGATGGTCAGCCCACGACGCCCTACCTCCAATCAACATTCTGGAACATCGGACGATCTACAATGCTTCAGGCCGCTCCTCTGCTCAGGGATCGAGCGATCCAAGTTCAGTTGGACAATGCCATGGCGGTGGCTTACATAAAATTGACAAGGTGGGACAAAAAGCAGAACATGCATGCAAGAGGTGTCAAGGATACTCCTCTGGGCAGAAAGAATTGCAAAAGCAATGTCCACCATCTTCATTCCGGGGATGGACAACTAGAAAGCAAACTTCCTGAGTCGTCACGATCTCCACCAGGGAGAGTGGGGTCTCCACAAACAGGTGTTTCAACAGATCATGGACTTTTGGGGTTGCTCACAGATAGACTTGTTGGCTTCTCGTCTCAACAAGAAGCTTCCCTGGTACTGCTCAAGAACCAGGGACCCTCAAGCGAGGGCAATAGACGCGCTGGCATCTCCTTGACCTTATCAGTCTGTTTACCTGTTTCCTCCGATTCCATTGCTCCCAAGGGTGCTCAACCAAATCAGGAATTCCAGTGTCAAAGTCGAAAAATATTGCAGTACACACATCATGTACAAACCACACACACATGCCCGCTGCGCGTGCACTTGTTCCGCCATGCGTGCACATATTCGCAAATTGCGTATAGTCGCACCCGCGGTCCTGCGCATTAGAGCGTGGTATGAGTAATTACAGTGGAATTTCTACTCTCATGGAAAAGCCACAAAGACATATCATAGATCTAATATATATATATTATAAAAATCCGACACTGTCTGCTTTTTCTTCTAAATAGCATAAAGATCAGTCACACATAAATTAAAACTCCCAGAGACTAAAATACAATGGCCTTATTTACACTAAGCTTTGGAATTCTATGACGAAGGCAAACACCTTTGTTTACTAGGATAGCCCAGTTTCTATTTTAAACAATGAGTACTGGATTGTCATTGTCTCACCTGAAGGCAAAAACAAACGAAGAGACAATACCCAACCAAAGCTGTTTAGAAACAATAGCTAACCACAACACAAGACCAGACAGTTAGAAATCTAAGATATTAACATTCATAATCTAAACCCCATGGAGATGTAGGTGTTTATATATATATATATATATATATATATATATATATAAATGTATATCATGGTCCGCACAACGCTATCCACATCTCATGCAGGGTGCCCGGTTTAGGGTCATTCAGATTAAATACTGCCACACCATGAGGCTCCAACTGGGGCTTATGTTGTAGAAGAAACCAGCACTCCTTAAATGTCCAAAAGCACGTTTTTATGCCAATTTGAATAAAGTAACAAACTTTTTATGCAAAACAGCAGCTTGAAAATACAGTTCCATCAATTCATGTATGTCTTACATATCCAGAATCATGCTGGGGATACGTATCAGACCCAGCTGGGTCTCCCTACAGCTGTTTAGGCTACCGCCGTCTTCAAAACAACTCCCCTGAAGATGGCGGTAGCCGAAACAGCTGTAGGGAGACCCAGCTGGGTCTGATACGTATCCCCAGCATGATTCTGGATATGTAAGACATACATGAATTGATGGAACTGTATTTTCAAGCTGCTGTTTTGCATAAAAAGTTTTTTTTGTTTTTTTTTTTTGTTTTTTTTTTATGCTATCTGTTGTACTGAAGGTTGTCAGCATGGGGCTTGAAAACGGTACTTGCGAGTACCGAAACGTTGCCTAATGCAGTGCTGGCATAACCCTGTAATTTGAATACAACCTTTATACATTTGGAGTGCCGCAGTCTGCTTGTCTTCTTTCTACATTTTTTTACTGAAGGCACCCATCTTTTTAAATATCATTGCAAGCATTTGAGTGCGGGTTCATCCATTGGACTATATGAATAAATATATATAATTCCTAAGAAATTGTAATAGCAGGAGTATGTGTGTGTGTGTGTGTGTGTGTGTGTGTGTATATATATATATATGAATATATGGATATATGTATATCTTGAGGATTGAAATAGATAATCATATCATGTGTGGGATCATATTGTTCAGAGTCACGTAAACATTAATCTGGTGGGAATAAGAACATTATTATATATTACCTCATTAAGTTATTAATAATACCATATTTATGTATGACTAATGTGATGGGTTTAACTGATCATGGGGCAGGAACTCAGATGTAAACAACAGAAACCACATCTCAAGTCCTAGCCATCGCCCACTTCTTGAACTGACCAATGGTCCCCGGTGCACAGGATATGTCCCACCCCCGAACCAATGGAAGAAGAGCACACAGTGTCTATTGTATTATGTCTTGATCTACTGAATAAAGAGTGAGCTGCAGGCCAGGTCACTATCACAGACTCTGAAGGTCATCACCCGTGATGACTGAGGACCGGACCGGGAAGCGCACGCGATTATTCTCACGTAGCCATTATTCTGTTATAGATTTATCTTGTTAGCCTTGTAGTGTATGATTTGTACTGTTATCCCCTTTCAAATAATCCACTGTGGTGTTAGAACCCAGCGGTTAACTACATATCGGTGTTGTGTCCTCATTTCCCTGCTAAGGTTTAAAAGTGTATTGATAAGGTGTGTATGCGCTGCGGGTACTTTGTACCGTCAGCGCTGCATAAAGGTTTAAGGTGTTACATCATTGCAGTGCTTAGCTGCATAAGGTTTAAAGTGTACTCATATCATTGCATTGTATTACTAATACGGTTTAAAGTATATTAAATTGTGTGCGTACGCGCTGCGTGTGCTTTGTACCCACAGCGCGGCGTTTGTACGTTAAGTACGTACACGATACGGGACTCTGTGCGCAAATAGCATACGAAGTACGTAGCGTGAGTATTAAGTGTAGCGGCCGCAGCGGCTCCATGGTAAAGGTGTGTTTAAAGGTATAGCTTTGTGTTGAAAGGTAATATTGACATTATCAATTGGGGGCAACGTCCGTTTTTTCCTCATACCCACAGCCTAGCAGGTTACAGCAGACTTTATCTATCAACAAAGGGCGGACAGGTACCCTGCGTGAACCTTTTCCTGGTCGCAGGATACACTGGAAACCCTATTTGTATGCTGATTAGATGGCGTCTGCTCTGCATGGTTTGTAGGGATGCTGGTGGAATCCGTACGGTAAATATACAAAGCTATTTTAAAAGTCTGTGAATTTCTGTTTGGCGCCAAATGCACACACAACACAAGCATATACCTGTATTTTGTACTTTGTATACCTGCTCGCATTGTTGCCATAAATAGTGATTATTAGATTCATTTTGACCTGTGCTGAGAAATTTGTTGCTATTTAGTTAAAACATAGACTAAATATTAAGGAAGTAAACGTAAAACACAAATACAGTCTGGCCTAGTTAAACAGGTTTATACAGAAAGATACTGTGTTGTGTTAAGTAAATGATTATAGGTAATATCGCTTACATTTATAGAAGTGTGGGATTTGTACTATTGCAGACGTACGGTCTTTGTACACGTGTCTCGGACAAAGTAAAGGACTGCGTACACAACGTAAAGACTTACGCACGTGGCGTGTTTGCGCAATGTGCGTAAGGGTACGACCAGGACGGTAGCCACGCGACAATAGCACAAATTGCTCAAGTTTCCAAGATTTAGTTTAAATAAAACCTTTTTTACTATATTACCTCTGGTACTAAGGCTGTTTATCTGAATGAAAGTTAATTTTCTGTACAGAAAAACCAAAGTGTATTTGAGTGAACGAGCGTGAGTGTGCAAACTATAATAAAAGTTTTGTGGACCCAGGGAATTCGGGATCCCGTAGGAGACCACACCAGGTGAGTGGAGACTTGGTGGCGTGAGAATAGCTGGCTCACGTTAACATAAATTGAAGTACAAAGTCGCAAGGTAGCAGAGTACCGCAGGCCAGAAGGTCAGCGAAGGTTTAGAGTACCGCAGACCAAAGGTCAGCGAGGTTTTAGAGTACCGCAGCCCAGGGGGTTAGCGAGGAAACCCATTTAGTTTTGATTGATTCGCTCCGGCTGAGGTTTCGCAGCCTGAAAAACCGATTCCATTGGTCGTACGGCGGAAAAGTAACAAGTACCTATACGCTGTGCGATTGGACCGCGCGTTCGTGGCTGTAATAGTTAGCGCAACGTGATACTCTTTTACGAGCTTTGCGTAAAATCGCGGTATCATTAGTGCTGGTTATTGCATACGCAAGCGTGATTTGTGTATAATAAAGGTTTAGGGAGTGTTCGCTGGTCTCTCTCAGGAACTCTCCAACGACCAATATTTACTGGAAAGTAGTGATGTGCACCGGACATTTTTCGGGTTTTGTGTTTTGGTTTTGGATTCGGTTCCGCGGCCGTGTTTTGGATTCGGACGCGTTTTGGCAAAACCTCACCGAAAAATTTTTGTCGGATTCGGGTGTGTTTTGGATTCGGGTGTTTTTTTAAAAAAAAACCCTAAAAAACAGCTTAAATCATAGAATTTGGGGGTCATTTTGATCCCATAGTATTATTAACCTCAATTACCATAATTTCCACTCATTTCCAGTCTATTCTGAACACCTCACACCTCACAATATTATTTTTAGTCCTACAATTTGCACCGAGGTCGCTGGATGGCTAAGCTAAGCGACACAAGTGGCCGACACAAACACCTGGCCCATCTAGGAGTGGCACTGCAGTGTCAGGCAGGATGGCACTTCAAAAAAATTGTCCCCAAACAGCACATGATACAAAGAAAAAAAGAGGCGCACCAAGGTCGCTGTGTGACTAAGCTAAGCGACACAGGTGGCCGACACAAACACCTGGCCCATCTAGGAGTGGCACTGCAGTGTCAGGCAGGATGGCACTTCAAAAAAATTGTCCCCAAACAGCACATGATGCAAAGAAAAAAAGAGGCGCACCAAGGTCACTGTGTGACTAAGCTAAGCGACACAAGTGGCCGACACAAACACCTGGCCCATCTAGGAGTGGCACTGCAGTGTCAGGCAGGATGGCACTTCAAAAAAATTGTCCCCAAACAGTACATGATGCAAAGAAAAATGAAAGAAAAAAGAGGTGCAAGATGGAATTGTCCTTGGGCCCTCCCACCCACCCTTATGTTGTATAAACAGGGCACGCACACTTTAACGAACCCATCATTTCAGTGACAGGGTCTGCCACACGACTGTGACTGAAATGACTGGTTGGTTTGGGCCCCCACCAAAAAAGAAGCAATCAATCTCTCCTTGCACAAACTGGCTCTACAGAGGCAAGATGTCCACCTCATCATCATCCTCCGATTCCTCACCCCTTTCACTGTGTACATCCCCCTCCTCACAGATTATTAATTCGTCCCCACTGGAATCCACCATCTCAGGTCCCCGTGTACTTTCTGGAGGCAATTGCTGCTGGTGAATGTCTCCACGGAGGAATTGATTATAATTCATTTTGATGAACATCATCTTCTCCACATTTTCTGGAAGTAACCTCGTACGCCGATTGCTGACAAGGTGAGCGGCTGCACTAAACACGCTTTCGGAGTACACACTGGAGGGAGGGCAATTTAGGTAGAATAAAGCCAGTTTGTGCAAGGGCCTCCAAATTGCCTCTTTTTCCTGCCAGTATATGTACAGTCCGTACATATACTGGCAGGAAAAAGAGGCAATTTGGAGGCCCTTGCACAAACTGGCTTTATTCTACCTAAGTTGCCTCCCTCCAGTAGGCACGTCAGACAGTCCGTCTGACGTGCCTACTTGGATGCGGTCACTCATATAATCCTCCACCATTCTTTCAATGGTAAAAAAGGAAGGGTGAAAAAATTCCTGCGCACTAGAAAGGGTAAATAACACACTTTTTTACAGTGTTGAAAACACTATAAGATGATTTTTAGATGAAAATATGTGAGATTTTTTCCTTAATCACAAAAAATCTTCACATCAGAAAATATACCACACGTGTGGTTGTCTAACAAAGGAACATATACCATACGTCTTATTTCTCGCAATACAACAATAGTGGAAAGTCTCGTAGTATGTTCATAAAAAATATATACATAAAAAAAGTCCAATAAAAGTCCGAAAATAGTCTGTTATCTGGTATCCTCCTTATTGCAGTAAGTCGTTCCCACCATATATGATTCTTTGTCTGGCTCCTCAATACGGGTGCATGAAAAATAAATAATAAGGAATCATGGTGCAGACTTCTTTACAAATTTATTCAAAGACACAATATTCTATAATTAAAATGCGTACCAGAAGGGACCTTCCAGGAAGGCACAGTAAAAAGCAAATAAGGGTATTTGTTGAGCTCCCCCTTATAGAGCTGTACCTTCACCAGGTCCTGGGCAGCACCTGGTGAAGGTACAGCTCTATAAGGGGGAGCTCAACAAATACCCTTATTTGCTTTTTACTGTGCCTTCCTGGAAGGTCCCTTCTGGTACGCATTTTAATTATAGAATATTGTGTCTTTGAATAAATTTGTAAAGAAGTCTGCACCATGATTCCTTATTATTTATTTTTCATGCACCCGTATTGAGGAGCCAGACAAAGAATCATATATGGTGGGAACGACTTACTGCAATAAGGAGGATACCAGATAACAGACTATTTTCGGACTTTTATTGGACTTTTTTTATGTATATATTTTTTATGAACATACTACGAGACTTTCCACTATTGTTGTATTGCGAGAAATAAGACGTATGGTATATGTTCCTTTGTTAGACAACCACACGTGTGGTATATTTTCTGATGTGAAGATTTTTTGTGATTAAGGAAAAAATCTCACATATTTTCATCTAAAAATCATCTTATAGTGTTTTCAACACTGTAAAAAAGTGTGTTATTTACCCTTTCTAGTGCGCAGGAATTTTTTCACCCTTCCTTTTTTATTGTTACTTTGTGATTAGTGGAGTCACTTTAAAAATTCCAGCAGCCAGTTTACTAGCAAGGATCGCGGGTGGTACCAATATCCTTTTTATTCTTTCAATGGTGACAGAATCATATGCAGTGACAGTAGACGACATGTCAGTAATCGTTGGCAGGTCCTTCAGTCCGGACCAGATGTCAGCACTCGCTCCAGACTGCCCTGCATCACCGCCAGCGGGTGGGCTCGGAATTCTTAGCCTTTTCCTCGCACCCCCAGTTGCGGAAGAATGTGAAGGAGGAGATGTTGACGGGTCACGTTCCGCTTGACTTGACAATTTTCTCACCAGCAGGTCTTTGAACCTCTGCAGACTTATGTCTGCCGGAAAGAGAGATACAACGTAGGTTTTAAATCTAGGATCGAGCACGGTGGCCTAAATGTAGTGCTCTGATTTCAACAGATTGACCACCCGTGAATCCTGGTTAAGCGAATTAAGGGCTCCATCCACAAGTCCCACATGCCTAGCGGAATCGCTCTGTTTTAGCTCCTCCTTCAATGTCTCCAGCGTCTTCTGCAAAAGCCTGATGAGGGGAATGACCTGACTCAGGCTGGCAGTGTCTGAACTGACTTCACGTGTGGCAAGTTCAAAGGGTTGAGGAACCTTGCACAACGTTGAAATCATTCTCCACTGCGCTTGAGTCAGGTGCATTCCCCCTCCTTTGTCTATATCGTGGGCAGATGTATAGGCTTGAATGGCCTTTTGCTGCTCCTCCATCCTCTGAAGCATATAGAGGGTTGAATTCCACCTCATTACCACCTCTTGCTTCAGATGATGGCAGGGTAGGTTCAGGAATGTTTGGTGGTGCTCCAGTCTTCTGTACGCGGTGCCTGAATGCCGAAAGTGGCCTGCAATTCTTCAGGCCACCGACAGCATCTCTTGCACGCCCCTGTCGTTTTTTAAATAATTCTGCACCACCAAATTCAATGTATGTGCAAAACATGGGACGTGCTGGAATTTGCCCAGATGTAATGCACGCACAATATTGGTGGCGTTGTCCGATGTCACAAATCCCCAGGAGAGTCCAATTGGGGTAAGCCATTCTGCGATGATCTTCCTCAGTTTCCGTAAGAGGTTGTCAGCTGTGTGCCTCTTATGGAAAGCGGTGATACAAAGCGTAGCCTGCCTAAGAATGAGTTGGCGTTTGCGAGATGCTGCTACTGGTGCCGCCGCTGCTGTTCTTGCTGCGGGAGGCAATACATCTACCCAGTGGGCTGTCACAGTAATATAGTCCTGAGTCTGCCCTGCTCCACTTGTCCACATGTCTGTGGTTAAGTGGACATTGGGTACAACTGCATTTTTTAAGACACTGGTGACTCTTTTTCTGACGTCTGTGTACATTTTCGGTATCGCCTGCCTAGAGAAATGGAACCTAGATGGTATTTGGTACCGGGGACACAGTACCTCAATCAAGTCTATAGTTGCCTCTGAATTAACGATGGATACCGGAACCACGTTTCTCACCGCCCAGGCTGCCAAGGCCTGAGTTATCTGCTTTGCAGCAGGATGACTGCTGTGATATTTCATCTTCCTCACAAAGGACTGTTGGACAGTCAATTGCTTACTGGAAGTAGTACAAGTGGTCTTCCGACTTCCCCTCTGGGATGATGATCGACTCCCAGCAGCAACAACAGCAGCGCCAGCAGCAGTAGGCGTTACACTCAAGGATGCATCGGAGGAATCCCAGGCAGGAGAGGACTCGTCAGACTTGACAGTGACATGGCCTGCAGGACTATAGGCTTTCCTGGGTAAGGAGGAAATTGACACTGAGGGAGTTGGTGGTGTGGTTTGCAGGAGCTTGGTTACAAGAGGAAGGGATTTAGTGGTCAGTGGACTGCTTCCGCTGTCATCCAAAGTTTTTGAACTTGTCACTGACTTATGATGAATGCGCTGCAGGTGACGTATAAAGGAGGATGTTCCGAGGTGCTTATTGTCCTTACCCCTACTTATTACAGCTTGACAAAGGCAACACACGGCTTGACACCTGTTGTCCGCATTTGTGTTGAAATAATTCCACACTGAAGAGCTGATTTTTTTTGTATTTTGACCAGGCATGTCAATGGCCATATTCGTCCCACGGACAACAGGTGTCTCCCCGGATGCCTGACTTAAACAAACCACCTCACCATCAGAATCCTCCATGTCAATTTCCTCCCCAGCGCCAGCAACACCCATATCCTCATCCTGGTGTACTTCAACACTGACATCTTCAACTTGACTATCAGGAACTGGACTGCGGGTGCTCCTTCCAGCACTTGCAGTGGGCATGCAAATGGTGGAAGGCGCAAGCTCTTCCCGTCCAGTGTTGGGAAGGTCAGGCATCGCAACCGACACAATTGGACTCTCCTTGGGGATTTGTGATTTAGAAGAACGCACAGTTCTTTGCTGTGCTTTTGCCAGCTTAAGTCTTTTCATTTTTCTAGCGAGAGGATGAGTGCTTCCATCCTCATGTGAATCTGAACCACTAGCCATGAACATAAGCCAGGGCCTCAGCCGTTCCTTGCCACTCCGTGTCGTAAATGGCATATTGGCAAGTTTACGCTTCTCATCAGAGGCTTTCAATTTTGATTTTTGGGTAATTTTACTGAACTTTTGTTTTTTGGATTTTACATGCTCTCTACTATGACATTGGGCATCGGCCTTGGCAGACGACGTTGATGGCATTGAATCGTCTCGGCCATGACTAGTGGCAGCAGCTTCAGCACAAGGTGGAATTGGATCTTGATCTTTCCCTATTTTACCCTCCACATTTTTGTTCTCCATTTTTTAATGTGTGGAATTATATGCCAGTATCAATAGCAATGGCCTACTACTATATATACTGCGCACAACTAAAATGCACCACAGGTATAGAATGTAGATGGATAGTATACTTAATGACGACACAGAGGTAGGCACAGCAGTGGCCTTCCGTATCGTACTGCTATATATAGTATACTGGTGGTCACTGTGTCAGCAAACTGCAAAACTAAAATGCACCACAGGTATAGAATGTAGATGGATAGTATACTTAATGATGACACAGAGGTAGGCACAGCAGTGGCCTTCCGTATCGTACTGCTATATATAGTATACTGGTGGTCACTGTGTCAGCAAACTGCAAAACTAAAATGCACCACAGGTATAGAATGTAGATGGATAGTATACTTAATGACGACACAGAGGTAGGCACAGCAGTGGCCTTCCGTATCGTACTGCTATATATAGTATACTGGTGGTCACTGTGTCAGCAAACTGCAAAACTAAAATGCACCACAGGTATAGAATGTAGATGGATAGTATACTTAATGACGACACAGAGGTAGGCACAGCAGTGGCCTTCCGTATCGTACTGCTATATATAGTATACTGGTGGTCACTGGTCAGCAAAACTCTGCACTGTACTCCTCCTATATAATATTAATTATACTGGTGGTCCCCAGTCCCCACAATAAAGTAGCACACTGAGCACAGATATGGAGTGTTTTTCAGGCAGACAACGTATACTGGTGGTCACTGTCAGCAAAACTCTGCACTGTACTCCTGCTATATAATACAGCTGCTCCCCAGTCCCCACAATTAAGCAGTGTGAGCACAGATATATTATGCAGCACACTGAGCACAGATATGGAGCGTTTTTTTCAGGCAGAGAACGGATAAAACTGGTGGTCACTGATCAGCAAAACTCTGCACTGTACTCTTCCTAACAGTTGCTCCCCAGTCCTCCCCACAATTAAGCAATAAAGCAATCAAGTTCAACAATAAGTGGAGAGGACGCCAGCCACGTCCTCTCCCTATCATCTCCAATGCACGAGTGAAAATGGCGGCGACGCGTGGCTGCTTATATAGAATCCAAATCTCGCGAGAATCCGACAGCGGGATGATGACGTTCAAGCGCGCTCGGGTTAGCCGAGCAAGGCGGGAAGGTTCGAACCTGCCTCGGACCCGTGTAAAATGGGTGAAGTTCGGGGGGGTTCGGTTTCCGAGAAACCGAACCCGCTCATCACTACTGGAAAGGGTAAGTCACTCCCAGAAACTTGCAGTGAATAGAGGTTACACAGGGCCCTAGGATGGGTACATGCCTTCACTATACGGTGTATGGTAGTATTGGCCAACATGGGCGGAGAGTGGGTGAAAGCACTCCGGAGGACTTTCACCATTGCCTTATATTGAGTATTTTGGTTTTTTGTAGGATTAGCCGAGAAGGTAATACCTGCAAAATATGGGGGCCAGTTGCTCAAGTAAGGTACGGTCAACCAGGGTTCAGGTTGACATTCCGCAGCCCAGGGGGTCGGCAAGGTACATAATGTGTGAGAAGCACTGTTGCAATGAATGGGAACGTATGACTGCGGAAGATAGGGAACCATTCCCTAAGGTAGGCAGTTTTGAACCAGAGGTATTGCAGAATTTAAGGAGTAGGATATGTCTAATAAAATCCAGAAAACAAAGGATTAGACATACAGATTGTTTAAACGTATGGCAGCAAGAGGGCGATATGCAAGGGAAATTAACATATGCAACAGGTTCCAAACATAGCGGGGATGAGAACACAAACACACCATTGTCGACACAGGTCGAAGGGGAACAGAAGGCTACAGTCAATGATACATCCGTAAATGATAATAATATGAAAGAGCAATGTATTAACCCTAACTTTTGCAAAATGTATCCGGTTTTGAAGTCTCTCCAAGGTTTTAGGTCACAGGGAGATGAAGGATTCAGCCAAATCGCAGCTCTCCTCCAAGCAGTCATGTTGCAGGAAACTCAGGTGGGACCTGTCCAACCAGGTAGTGCAGTAACAGTATTCCCCAATAAAAGAACTGGTGAGGTCACAGCCACCGGTAAGTATGAGACAGTTCATAGCACAGAAACAACAACATCACACAGTAAACAGATTAGGAACGGAATGGTAGGATTACACCCTGTCTTGGAAATAGTAACTCCCAATGGGGGAACCAATAGTCAGGAAGTAGTCCTCACTAGGAATAATGTAATGTATTGCCCGTGGCCCAGAGATGAGCTGCGATCAATCATTTCAGTATTCCCCGACCCTCGGAAGCATTTAGCCAGATGTCAGAAATTTATCAGAGATCTGGGTAATGTGTATGAACCGACAAACCAACATTGGCGGACATTTTTGAAAGCATGCCTACCCCCTAATATTGACACCCGAAAATTCATCACTGATTGTAGATTAGAGTTGGATAGTCCTATGACTGACAGAAACAATCAGGAAAATATAGAACGAATTAATAGGCAACTAAAGTTGTGTTTCCCCACTGAGTGGAGAAGAATTTTCTCCATAAAACAGAGGGAAAATGAAATGACATCTGAATATTTCCACCGAGCACTGCAGGAAATGGATAGATACATGGGGGTATCAGATACAGGGAACGATACAAATTACAGGAATGTAGCTGTGTTTGTGCTAATGAACGGTCTCGATAAGACAGTAAGGGACAGAGTACAAACCTCTTTGCCTGGTTGGAGAGGGGTCACAGTAGCTTGCCTTAAAGAGTGCGCAATTGTACACCACAAAAATATTGTTAGGCGTAGAAAACAACAAGAGGAGAGGCTGAGGATTGAAAGTATGCAGGCTCTTACACCAAAGTCTCATCAGCCCAAGCCCCAAAATCCTAGTAGTAACAAAAGACCGAGAATATGTTACATTTGTAAAAATAAAGGACATTTTGCTAGAGATTGTAAGAGTAGTAAACCACATAGCCAATATAGACCCCTAGACAGAATAAACAAGCCACGTTATTAAACACATAGACGGGATCAAGGGACATATAGTAAGGAATCACGATATATATAGAAAAACACAGATTCGGTAAAGGGGAAGAACAGAATAAATGCAACTTTACCCTTTTGACAGAAGTTACGGAGATTAAGAGGAGGCCTCTAAACGTCTGCTTCTCTCTCTAGCAGAAGTGACCTCTAAGTAATTTAACAAGAGTTTTGTTAGAGATGGTATACATATAGAATGCTCCCACCCAGGAAGCACAAAATATGTTAAGATACCCATGAAGACTAATGTTGCATTTCACTGTTTTAGAAGCATGTCCATCACAGGTAGAGGAAATTATCTCAAAAATACCGGGTTCCCTATGAACTTATAATGGACAAGACACTGGATTGATGGCTGGGATAGTCCCAGTAGAGATATAACACACATAGATTTTTTTTTAGGGGAACAGACCGATTAGGGAATGATTCCCCGTAGTGCCCAATCCAGATGTCAAACTTTGTAAAATCTTCTTTGTTACTAAACTCTGTGATTTGTCTTCAAAGTTTCCTCTTCATCTCTGACATTCACCGACAGGATTACAGCTCAAACGTCACATGTCTACTTGGTCTTTTCAGAGGTCTGCCCAAACCCAGTATATCTCACCAGCATCACTGTGCCTGGCCATGCACAAAGGGTGGAGAGTGGAAATACTGGTGAAGGGAGACTGTGCATAGATACCGATAGACATGATGGTGTGACAGCCTGATGGTGAACGCAAATCTGACAAATTTTCTTTTTATTATTTCCTCCCTCTTTTTCACTTTCCATGGATGGTTTACTTCACACAACTGATAATACACAACAGTTAAACACATTGTAATGCAAGATTTATGTTCCCTACAGAAAGGTCGCTGACTCGGAGAGAACATCGTATCACTGGAGTCTGGAGTGTCTGTTCCGGGAAGGTGGAGAGGCAGTACTGTTGAGACGGCACCTGAGCGTGGAGAACAACAAGACCAGAGGCGGTTGTCGCACCAGTTTTTCTTTTTTATTATTTTCTCTATCTCCCACTACCCTCCTTCTCTCCTTCCCTTCCTACCCTTCTGGTTTCCTTTCTCTCCCCTTAACAAGATGGACTTACCCCAGGAGACTGCGTTCCGGGTTTTCCTGTTAATCCTGATGTTGACCAGATCTGTCTGTTTCGGTGAGAGTCCCAGAGAGGTCGAGAAAGGATCTGGAATGGGTTCTGATGGCGAGGACGGATTTGTAGAATTCCAAGAGCAACACATCACTCGAGCAAAGGCGAGTATCAGAAAACGATCTGGTAGTCAGGAAACTAGGAGGCACTGTGAAGGGTTATTGGCTGAGGAAAATTGCATTTGTAGGAATTGTGAAAACATAGTTGAGGATGGGTGCATCCAGAGATGTCAGTCCAGCCTTAATATCAACATGGACCGTCATCCATTGAGTGATTACCACTCACTAGTGGGTAAGGTTTTAAACCAAACAGAATGCTGGGTGTGTTCACAAGTACCTCAAGGTCAGAGCAAGTCAGGATTAGTACCGTACCCTTTAGCAATAGATGAGGTACTCGAATTACGGGGTGGGAGACCGGTGGACAAGAAATTTAATATTTCTAGGCCCCCTAGTTTGGAGCTCCACCAGTATCATGTAGATAGATCCTTAGTGTGTTTCAACATTTCCAATTCCCGAAAACCAGGAAATTGGGAGGTGACATGGAATAACCAAACCATGGCATTTTCGCACAGAGCTGATAGGATACCGTAGACTCTGAACTTATACGCCAAATAGCCAACAGGGGAAGATATTTTCGGTATAGGTATACTCAAGGAAGCAAGACCATGCGGGTTGGAGAAGTATCACCAGGGTACTGTGCGCATATCATCCAGCCTGATACTTGTACTGAACAGATGAGAGAACTAGGGATTGGGTTTTTCACATGGAAAGTTTGCAATATGGTAACGTCATATTCTGTCCCATATGTTCTCCCCGATGATGCCTATTTCATATGTGGGAGGAAGGCGTATAAGTGGCTTGCCCCAAACTCAGAGGGATTGTGTTATGTTGGAAGAGTGTTGCCAGAGGTCATGACCATAACCCATGATAAGATGAAAGACGTTCACCACAGTGCTCAGGCTCCTTATACTGATACTCACTATGAACACATCGTTAAGAGACACCTCATAGATAGGACAGAGCACGTAGCCTCTGATTTGATCCACGAATCCACCGGGATTCAATTCCTACTCGCGTTAGACATCACCCGTACCGCCAGAGGAATTATAAATTATAGGTATATCCATGCGTTAGCAAACCTGATAGATAATATCACTGAGATGTATGATGACACCTTCAGGTATACAGGAAGGGAGTTACAAGCTTACAAGATGGAACTGATCCAGCACAGGATGGTCCTTAATTATATCACAGCCGTGACGGGAGGGTACTGTGTCACTTTGGCAACTCAATATGGTGTGAAGTGCTGCACGTATATTACAAACAGCACTGATGACCCAACCGAGATCGTTGATCAAAAGATGGACGATATCTTGCAATTGAAGTGGGAGTTCCGGAGAAGACACAACCTTACCTTGACTGCTGTGAGTAATGAACTGACCGGCTGGGTCTCATGGTTGAACCCACGCAATTGGTTCTCAGGTTTAGGAGAGTGGGCTCAAAATGTTATTATGAGTATAGGAACGTTTCTCCTTTGTATCCTGGGAGTCATCATAATTATTGGCTTGATATTTAGGTGTGTTCAAATTCTAACGCGGCGCAAGCACGGCACAAAAATTGATGAGTCTAAGGAGCAGGGGCGCTGTTACAGCAGCAGATTTAATTTACGACCCATACATAGAAACAATGTTATGATAAGGATTGCAAATTAATTCCATGGCCTGTTTCTTTCACCCGTTTTTCCTTTGTCTCCCCCTCTGCCCAGATACTCCGATCCTGAAAAGATATCGACCATACCCAAGAATATTTATGAAAATGTTATGTGAATGTATTTTAGATATGTGTCTTATCTTCATCTCTACAACCTTCAGTTAATGGCACACATAGTCGACAGGTGATATCCACATATACTAGCACTCACATATGTTCCCCCTCCATGTATCATCAACTAAATGTGCACCCCATTTGTTGGAACAAGAAGTCGAAAAGAGCTCGGTAGTGTTTGTTGGCCCACTTACAGACCCTTAATATGGGATAAGAAGGATTTAATGTATACTTCGCAATACCTCAAAGCTTATCTAAAACATATACGGCACGATGAGACATGGATTCATACATATATGCTTTTTACTATCCCACTAGGTCATACATTTGCTACCTACCCCTCTCTCCCGATTACCCAAACTTCTGTAGATATTGTATTGATATTTTTCTGTTTAGTGATTAAATAGTGGCAGTTATTGTTGACTGCCAAAGGGTAGACTGTCAAAGTCGAAAAATATTGCAGTACACACATCACGTACAAACCACACACACATGCCCGCTGCGCGTGCACTTGTTCCGCCATGCGGGCACATATTCGCAAATTGCGTATAGTCGCACCCGCGGTCCTGCGCATTAGAGCGTGGTATGAGTAATTACAGTGGAATTTGTACTCTCATGGAAAAGCCACAAAGTCATATCATAGATCTAATATATATATTATAAAAATCCCACACTGTCTGCTTTTTCTTCTAAATAGCATGAAGCTCAGTCACACATAAATTAAAACTCCCAGAGACTAAAATACAATGGCCTTATTTACACTTAGCTTTGAAATTCTATGAAGAAGGCAAACACCTTTGTTTACTAGGATAGCCAAGTTTCTATTTTAAACAATGAGTACTGGATTGTCATTGTCTCACCTGAAGGCAAAAACAAACGAAGAGACAATACCCAGGAATCGAAGCTGTTTAGAAACAATGGCTAACCACAACACAAGACCAGACAGTTAGAAATCTAAGATATTAACATTCATAGTCTAAAACCCATGGAGATGTTCATATATATATATAGATATATAATTTTATATATATATATATATATATATATATATGAATAAATATATATAATTCCTAACAAATTGTAATAGCAGGAGTATGTGTGTATGTGTGTATATATATATATATATATATGAATATGTGGATATATCTATATCTTGAGGACCAGGGACAATGCATAGCAATGTTTCTGATGGGAGTGACTCCCTGTGTGTCAGTCTTCCCATTGGGGACTGCGATCACCCTGACAGGATTTAGTTCAATTACATCATTTTGTGTTGACTCTACAATGTGAGGTGCTATTGTCTCTGCATAATGTACAGTACCATACTTACCTGTGGACACGACCTCACCTGTCCCTCCACTAGGGGCCTTTGCTACTGCTCTCACTGGTTGGGCCGTGCCCACTTGAGTATCTTGTATGGTGGCTGCTAGAGAGAGTGCCGATATCATGCTGGGCTCATCTTCTTGGTTGCAGTCCTGAGGGAAGTTTAAAATGGGATACAACTTGCACGGGTTAGCTTTAGCATTAATACATTTATCTACTTTACTCTTATCATATACCAGTATGCCATTCTCTGTAGCCACTTTCTCCCCTGTAATGTACGGTGGTTGTGGTGCAGTTGCAATCAGTTTCCTGCTAGGGTTGGAACCAGCTGTTTGAGCTCATCCCCTCTGCGTATCACTCTCTTGTTGCCATTAATGTAAACAGTTTGCATGTCTGATCCTTTCTTTTTGGGATTTTAACAGACATATCCTAATCCTTAAATTCTGCAACACCTCTGGATTAAAACTGCCCACCTTAGGGAATGGTTCCCTATCTCCCGCAGTCATACATTCCCATTCATTGCATAAAACCTCTATGTGAGATCCATATTTCTCACACATTATGTACCTCGCTGACCCTTTAGGCCGCGAAATTTCAACCTGAACCCTGGTTGATCGTACCTTACTTGAGCAACTGGCCCCCATATTTGCAGGTATTACTCTCTTGCCTATTCCGGAAAAAACCAAAATACTCAATATAAGGCAACGGTGAAAGTTCAACGAGTGCTCTCACCCACTCTCGCCCACGTTGGCCAATACACCTACACACTGTGCGCAGTGCTGGTCGTACCCAACCTAGGGCCCTGCGTAACCTCTATTTACTGGAAATATCTGGGAGTGACTTACCCTAACCAGTAAATGTTAGTTGTTGGAGATTTCCTGAGTGACCAGCGAAACTCCCTTAAAATAAAACTATTGCACACACTAACGCGCAGTACAATCGCACTGCGTATAAGTAACTGTTACTTATCCGCCGTACGACCAACGGAATCGATTGTTTAGGCTGCGAAAACCTCAGCCGGAGCGTATCCTCAAAACGGGCCTATATGGGTATCTCGCCAACCCCCGGGGCTGCGATATCTCTCTGCTGACCTCTCAGGCCGCAGTATTCAGAGCTTCTGTGGTAAACTTGCTACCTTGCTCCTTTGTACTCTTATCAATGTTAACGTGAGCAAGCCAATCTCACGCCACCAAGTGTCCACTCCACTGGTGTACTCTCCTACGGGATCCCGAATTTCCTTGGGTCCAAAACCTTTATTGTTTGCACACTCACACTCGTTCAATCATATATACCTTTTGGTTTTTCTGTACAGAAAATTTACTTTCATTCAGGAAAACAGAATAACTCCAGAGGTGATACAGTAAGTAAGGTGTTTAAACTAAATATTGGACACTCATCAATTTGTGCTATTATTGCGTGGCTACCGTATCGCCTAACCTGAATCAATGCTATTGTGTGATTTGTATATAGCGGGCGTACCTGTACGCACGTTGCGTAAAATACGCCACGTGTGTAGGCCTTTACGTTGCGTACTCAGTCTCGAACGTTTTTCTGAAACACATGTACAAAGGCCGTATACGTCCGCAGTAATACAAATACCACACTTCTATAAATGTAAACGATATTTAACTATAATCGCTTACCAAACACCACACAGGATCTCCTGTATAAACCTTTATAACTAGGCCAGGCTGCGTGTGTGTTTTACACGTACTCCCTTAAATATTACTCTATATTTTTAACTAAATAGCAACAAATTTCTCAGCACGGGTCAAAATGGATCTAATAATCAATGCTAACGGCAACAAGCGAGTAGATATGCAAAATACACAAATAAAATACAGGTGTGTGCGTGTGTTGTGTGTGTTGCGTGCGCAGTTGGCACCAAACAGGAAATTCACAGATTTAAAAAAAATAGCTTTACGTTCTTACCTTTCGGATCCCACCAGCATCCCTACAAACCATGCGGAGCAGACGCTTATCTAATCAGCACCAGTGTATCCACCTGACCAAGAGAAGGCTAACAGGGGATACCATTATACCTTCCCGCCCTTTGCTGATAGATAAAGTCTGCCTTGTCCTGCTAGGCTGCGGATATGAGGAGGACCGGATGTAGCCCCTAATTGATAATGTCAATTATTATCTTAAAACACAAAGCTATATCACTAGACTCGCTTTTACTGTGGAGCCGCTATGGCTGCTGGACTAATTACACACACTACGAACTAAGTACGCTATTTGCGTACTGAGTACCGTATTGATACGCACTTAACGTATCAGACGCCGTGCCGTGGGTATAACGCACACGCGGCACGTACGCACACGGATTCATGCTATGTACTAAGTACGCTATTTGCGTACTGAGTACCGTATTGATACGCACTTAGCGTATCAGACGCCGTGCCGTGGGTACAATGTACATGCGGCGCGGACGCACACAGAGTGATATACTGTGCGCCTTATTAATAACACAATTCAATAGTATGATTACAACTTATTAAAGCTTATGTACCTTATACCAATTAATACACTATAAAGCCCTTTGCAGGAAAGTGAAAACACAACACCAGTTTGTGGTAAACCACTGGGCTCTAACACCGCAGTGGATTATTCAGAGAAAAGGGGTAAACAGATACAAGTTATACACTACAGACTAACAAGGAAATCTTAACAGAATAACTAAGAATAATGGCTACAGAGAATATACATACGTGGGGAATCGTTCGCAAGCACGTCCTGGACCAGTCCTCCGCTATCAGGTAGAAAGCGTTCAGAGTCTTCTAGCTGGCCAGGCAACAGTGGTCTTTTTATACACAACATGCATACACAATACAATGGTCACTGTAATCTCATTGTTCATTGGACACAGAGATGTGTCTCTACATTACAGTAAAGGTCATAGATGGATTTGAAAAGGTGGGCTGTGTCTTTCCCCAACTGCTCTTGTGGGTGGTATCCTCTGGATTCCCGCCGCATGTGTAATTTACAGCAAAAACAGTTAATGTTCATATTCTACTTTTGTACATAACTATACGCAGGAGCAAGCGATCTTTTCCTAACTAACACCGGAATGTTACCCTTAAAATACCTTACAGCTGGATACTAGACTTCACCTTTCAACCTTTATCTGACCCTTCCTATCATGCAAAGAGGAATCTCTCTGTCCAGGAACTGTTTAAACTAATATTACTCGCTGACATGGTCTAGGGGAACTATGGGTACAAAATGCATTATTTGGGTTAAATATGTAATGTTCTGATTACACGCTACGCGTTCACAAACTCCGCCGTAAATACCCATATCACGTGCAGGGTCGCCGGAGCGACTCCTACGCAAACTGCGTATCACGCACAGGATCGCTGGAGCGACTCCTACGCAAATTGCGGATATGAGCACGCATGGAGGACTGAGTGCACGAGCAGCGGGCATGTGCATGGGGTTAGTGCAAGGCATATGTATCATGATATTTTTCAACTTTGACAAGCCTGATGAGGGGAATGACCTGACTCAGGCTGGCATTGTCTGAACTGACTTCACGTGTGGCAAGTTCAAAGGGTTGCAGAACCTTGCACAACGTTGAAATCATTCTCCACTGCGCTTGAGTCAGGTGCATTCCCCCAACTTTGCCTATATCGTAGGCAGATGTATAGGCTTGAATGGCCTTTTGCTGCTCCTCCATCATCTGAAGCATATAGAGGGTTGAATTCCACCTCGTTACCACCACTTGCTTCAGCTAATGGAGGGAGGGTTCAGGAGTGTTTGCTGGTGCTCCAGTCTTTGGCACACGGTGGCTGAATGCCGAAAGTGGTCCGCAATTCTTCGGGCAACTGACAGCATCTCTTGCACACCCCTGTCATTTCTTAAAAAATTCTGCACCACCAAATTAATTGTATGTGCAAAACATGGGACGTGCTGGAATTTGCCCACATGTAACGCACGCACAATATTGGTGGCGTTGTCCGATGTCACAAATTCCCAGGAGAGTCCAATTGGGGTTAGCCGATTTGTGATGATGTTCCTCAGTTTCCGTAAGAGGTTGTCAGCTGTGTGCCTCTTATGGAAAGCGGTCATACAAAGCGTAGCCTGCCTAGGTACATTTGCGAGATGCTGCTACTGGTGCCGCTGCTGCTGTTGTTGCTGCGGGAGGCAATACATCTACCCAGTGGGCTGTCACAGTCATATAGTCCTGAGTCTGCCCTGCTCCACATTCTCGGTATCGCCTGCCTAGAGAAGTGGAACCTAGACGGGATTTGGTACCGGGGACACACTACCTCAAGAAATTCTCTAAGTCCCTGTGAATTAACGGTGGATACCGGACACACATCTAACACCAACACAGCTGCCAAGGCCTGAGTTATCCGCTTTGCAACAGGATGACTGCTGTGATATTTCATCTTCCTCGCAAAGGACTGTTGGACAGTCAATTGCTTACTGAAAGTAGTACAAGTGGTCTTCCGACTTCCCCTCTGGGATGACGATCGACTCCCAGCAGCAACAACAGCAGCGCCAGCAGCAGTAGGTGTTACACTCAAGGATCCATTGGAGGAATCCCAGTCAGGAGAGGACTCGTCAGACTTGCCAGTGATATGGCCTGCAGGACTATTGGCCTTCCTGTCTAAGGAGGAAATTGACACTGAGGGTGCTGGTGGTGTGGTTTGCAGGAGCTTGTGTATAAGAGGAAGGGATTTAGTTGTCAGTGGACTGCTTCCGCTGTCACCCAAAAATTTTTAACTTGTCAATGACTACTGATGAATACGCTCCAGGTGACGTATAAGGGAGGATGTTCCTAGGTGGTTAACGTCCTTACCCCTACTTATTACAACTTGACAAAGGTAACACACGGCTTGACAACTGTTGTCCGCATTTCTGTTAAAATAATTCCACACCGAATAGGTGATTTTTTTGTAATTTGACCAGGCATGTCAATGGCCATATTCATCCCACGGACAACAGGTGTCTCCCCGGGTGCCTGACTTAAACAAACCACCTCACCATCAGAATCCTCCTTGTTAATTTCCTCCTCAGCGCCAGCAACACCCATATCCTCATCCTGGTGTACTTCAACAGTGACATCTTCAATTTGACTATCAGGAACTGGACTGTGGGTGCTCCTTCCAGCACTTGCAGGGGGCGTGCAAATGGTGGAAGGAGCCACCTCTTCCCGTCCAGTGTTGGGAAGGTCAGGCATTGCAACCGCCGACACAATTAGACTCTCCTTGGGGATCTGTGATTTAGAAGAACGCACAGTTCTTTGCTGTGCTTTTGCCATCTTAACTCTTCAGTTTTCTAGCGGGAGGATGAGTGCTTCCATCCTCATGTGAAGCTGAACCACTAGTGATGAACATAGGCCAGGGCCTCAGCCGTTTCTTGCCACTTCGTGTCGTAAATGGCATATACTATAACTATATACTGTTGGTCACCAAAATGCTGCACTGTACTACTATATATACTGCTCACAACAATGCAGCACAGATATGGATACTTGAAGTGACACAGAGCTGCAAGATACAGCAATGGACTACTGCACTGTACAACTATATACTGTTGGTCACCAAAATGCTGCACTGTACTACTATATATACTGCTCACAACAATGCAGCACAGATATGGATACTTGCCTTGACACGGAGCTGCAAGATACAGCAATGGCCTACTGTACTGTACAACTATATACTGTTGGTCACCAAAATGCTGCACTGTACTACTATATATACTGCTCACAACAATGCAGCACAGATATGGATACTTGAAGTGACACTTGAAGTGACACGGAGCTGCAAGATACAGCAATGGACTACTGTACTGTACTACTATACTGGTGGTCACCAAAATGCTGCACTGTACTACTATATATAATACTGATCACACAACAATGCAGCAGATAATGAGCACTGATGATCAGGATACTGTCTAGAACTGAGTCTGACACGGAGCTGCAAGATACAGCAATGGCCTACTGTACTGTACTACTATAATTATATACTGGTGGTTCCCACAATGCAGCACATTGAGCACAGATATTTGCAGCACAATGAGCACAGATATGGAGCTTTTTCAGGCAGAGAACGTAGATGTTTGCAGCACACTGAGCACAGATATGGAGCTCTTCAGGTAGAGAACGTAGATATTTGTAGCACACTGAGCATTGATATTTGCAGCACACTGAGCACAGATATTTGCAGCCCACTGAGCACAGATACTGAGCTTTTCAGGGAGAGAACGTAGCCACGTTCTCTCCGTTCAATCTCCAATGCACGAGTGAAAATGGCGGTGACGCGTGGCTCTTTATATGGAGTACGAATCTCGCGAGAATATGACAGCGGGATAATGACGTTCGGCCTCGTTCGGGTTAACCGATCAAGGCGGGAAGATCCGAGGCTGCCTCGGACCCATGTAAAATAGGTGAAGTTCGGGGGGGTTAAGATCTCGACGAACCGAACCCGCTCATCTCTAGGTGAGGGAGGCACATTTATTATTGTTTCAGGTCTCTGACGTCAGATGTATTTAGTACATCCTTATTATCTTCTCTGAGAAAGCTTGATACAGATGTTGGATAACGATTACATTCACAAAAGCTCAGTATTTATTATTAATCAGTGTGCACCTTTTACTGTGGTCCTGTCACTGTGATTCCACTTGATTGTTTCACATGTTTAAATGTTTAGCGCAGGGTTAGACATATGGGGGGTCATTCCGAGTTGTTAGCTCGTTATTTTTTTCTCGCAACGGAGCGATTAGTCGCTAATGCGCATGTGCAATGTCCGCAGTGCGACTGCGCCAAGTAAATTTGCTATGCAGTTAGGAATTTTACTCACGGCATTACGAGGTTTTTTCTTCGTTCTGGTGATCGTAATGTGATTGACAGGAAGTGGGTGTTTCTGGGCGGAAACTGGCCGTTTTATGGGAGTGTGTGAAAAAACGCTACCGTTTCTGGGAAAAACGCGGGAGTGGCTGGAGAAACGGAGGAGTGTCTGGGCGAACGCTGGGTGTGTTTGTGACGTCAAACCAGGAACGACAAGCACTGAACTGATCGCACTGGCAGAGTAAGTCTCGAGCTACTCAGAAACTACACAGAGAAGTCTTTTCGCAATATTGCGAATCTTTCGTTCGCAATTTTACTATGCTAAGATTCACTCCCAGTAGGCGGCGGCTTAGCGTGTGCAAAGCTGCAAAAAGCAGCTTGCGAGCGAACAACTCGGAATGAGGGCCCTAGTTCTTTTTTTACATAAGAGCAGTACATGTAGGTGGGAGTTGCCAGCTAGCTGTGGGGTCTCATTAGTGTCACAGGGAGTTGAGGGCTGCCAGGTAGGTGACACAGTGCTGCCTGTGTCAGTGACAGGAACTGCCGCCTGTGTCAGTGTTAACAGGGGGCAGGGGGTCCCTGTAGTTAACAGAATAAGAGTATAAGTGTAAGGACCATTATGTTTATTTATGATGGTTCCTGATTGTATGTGCTTTTTTAAGGAGCTTAATATTAGAAATATTAATAAATATGCGGACTTATGTGCACCCCTTTTAGCAAGCATTATAAAGCTGGTTTTACCAGAAGCTGACTTTTTTGTATAGAAAGTTTTTTTTTTTGTTTTTTTATCAAGCTCAATTATTTGGAATATAAGCTCTCCTTATCTTATGAGTTATTCATATTCTTTTTATTCTTGTGCAGATTTCTTATGTCTGCATATTGTTTTTATTCAAATCCTATTATTATTATTATTATTATTATTGTTCTTATCTGCTGTAAAATTCTGTGTTTCTATATTTCTAATACTATGCAGTTTAATGTGTATAATGAATACTACTGTGCGGTGTAATGTGACTAACGGACACTATTGTGTGGTACAATGGGGGTCATTCCGAGTTGTTCGCTCATTGCCGATTTTCGCTATGCTGCGATTTGTTGCAAATTGCGCATGCGCAAGGCACGCAGGGTGCATGCGCTTAGTTATTTAACACAAAACTTAGCAGTTTTGCTGTGGCTCCTGTGGTGCTTTTCAGTCGCACTGCTGTTTGGTAAATGGTTGACAGGAAAGAGGCGTTTTTGGGCGGCAACTCAGCATTTTCCCGGCATTTGCAAAAAAACGCAGGCGTGTCAGGGAAAAAAGCGGCAGTGTCTGGAGAAACGGGGGAGTGGCTGGCCGAACGCAGGGCGTGTTCGTGACGTCAAACCAGGAACTAACACAGACAAGTGTAAGGTAATGCACTGTGGTAACAAGAACAAAAATTACACCTACCTACTAAATGGGGTAAAGTTAGGGGATTCTGTACTGGAAAAGGACATAGGTGTCCTCATAGATAGCAAGCTAAGCAGTAGTACCCAAAGTAGGACTGCAGCAAAGAAGGCTAATAAGATATTAGCATGCATAAAACGGGGTATTGATGCTAGGGACGAGAGTATTATACTCCCGTTACATAAATCACTAGTGAGGCCACACCTTGAATACTGTATACAATTCTGGGAACCGTACTACAAAAAGGATATCCTGGAGCTTGAAAAGGTACAGAGGAGGGCGACCAAACTAATTAAGGGCATGGAGACGATGGAATACAAGGAAAGGCTTGAAAGACTAGGCATGTTTACATTGGAAAAGCGGAGACTAAGAGGGGATATGATCAATATCTACAAATATATAAGGGGACAATACACAGAGCTTGCGCGGGACCTGTTTTTGGTTAGATCAGCACAGAGGACTCGTGGACACTCGCTCAGGTTAGAGGAGAGGAGATTCCGCACAATACGGCGTAAAGGCTTTTTCACGGTAAGGACAATACGTGTTTGGAATTCCCTGCCCGAGGGAGTTGTAATGGCGGAATCTGTCAACACCTTTAAGAATGGGTTAGATAAATTCCTAACGGATAAGGATATCCAGGGGTATGGTGCATAGTCATGCATTATAGTTACTATAAATAGGGATAAAATGCAACGACTGACAGCAGCATCAGTCAGAAATTTTAGTCAAATCATCATGCATAGGAGACCACAAATAGGTTGAACTCGATGGACAATTGTCTTTTTTCAACCTCAGATACTATGTAAATGGACTGAGCTGATCGCAATCTGTGAGTAGGTCCGGAGCTACTCAGAAACTGCTAAGAATTATTTAGTAGCAGTTTTGCTAATTTTTCGTTCGCTATTCTGCTAAACTAAGATACACTCCCAGAGGGCGGCAGCCTAGCATGTGCAATGCTGCTAAAAGCAGCTAGCGAGCGAACAACTCGGAATGAGGGCCAATGTAAACTGGTATTATTCTGTGGCCACACCTTTTCACCATGATCCCATTTAGTACATTCCTTTGGTGTGCGTAGTCCCTATTTTTAATATGAGCGGGGGGCGCCAACTCTCTAAAAACTAAATATAGATATCCCATTATTGGCTACAAGGACCACAGTGTCCACTTATATTTTATAACAGGAAACAGGAACACCCATTGTGCCTTCTTTATGTCTACTTTTATTTAATAAAATTGAGGGCACTCATCAATTTCATCAGATGGGAAGGATGTCGTTCTTTAAATAGATAAGGTTGGCTGGGCCTTGCACACAGAGTCCTATTGGGTTGTTTGCCATGCAGCTGGCCTATATGAGTATAGGGATGTAGATACTATTCCAACGGTTGTGATACTGGCGGTTAGAATACCGGGATCCCGACTGCCAAGAATACCACCTGGGCTATTCCCACTTATAAGTGTACACAACACCCATGGAGTGGGACTAGAACATGTGGCGCGCACAGCAAGCCACCGAGACTACAGTGTGGCAAGCACAGTGAGCCTGCAAGGGACTTTCCAGTGCTCGCCATGCTGCCGGCCTTCTGGCAAACTGTACCATGGCAACGGCAATCCAGCAAATACAACCAAACTGAGCAATGGGAAACCTACAATCCCAACCAATCAACAAGAAGCACTGGGACCAAGATGTCCTCATAACAGTTCTTGTGCCAAAATGCCAGCACACACTACACCCTGAGGAAGGCCTGCTAAGGCAGAAATGCATTGGAGCACATAACCAACATCCATCAACACCAACCACCGGTAACCCTGCAAGTTTCCTTGGCAGTAGGCAAGTCGAGTGGCCAGTAACTCAGGAACTGACCATGGGACTGGCGTGATCTCACAATAGTGTGAGCTTCCAGAAGTCAGGGCAGAGACCAGCAGTCACCCAAGCAGGCAACTGTGTGAGAAGAGATGCTCATCGACACAGCATGGGTGCCTGGTCAGAGCCGGATTAAGGTCCACATGGGCCTGGGGCTGAAAATGATCAAGGGCCTACTGTGAGAAGTTGAGGAGGTGTGGCTAACGTTGTGTGGGTGTGGCAAGTGACATATGGGCGTGTACACTCGCTACACTAAAAGTCCCAATGTCTCCCAAAATATGTAAAAGTAGAAATACAGCATAACTTTGTGAGGAAATTAGAAATATAATTTAAATTCTTATGATTTATTGCAGCCATGTGACCGGCTGGGCAGTTAATCATCATCATGCTGTCATTGTGATGGGCCTATTTTATCTGGGGCCTGGAGCTGTAGCTCCATCCGCCCCGTTGTTAATCTGGACCTGCGCCTGGTTGACAGAGGAAAACCAATCGCAGCTGATACTGTACCACAGACATCCAGGATACGCACATCCTGTACATTGGAGGAGTAAGTTCTGTGGAGACTGGAGAGTCCGGGACGCCAACCCTCAACGACGGAACCCAAATCACCCATCCTTCAAAACCAAAATCCATCTCTAACCCATGGAAGATAACCACAACCCTTGCAAAAACTGTTATATCGTCGAAATTCAAACCTGACATTGTTACTTTAAAATAAAACTCAATATTTCTCAATTGGTCAATTTTGTTTGTTTGCTTGATGATCACACCATATAACGGGATCAGTACTAAATGCCGCCGGTCGGAATCCCGGCGGTCGAAATACCGACGCCGGAATCCCGACCACACAATCCCGACAGGGGTGGTGAGCGGAACGAAGCCCCTTGCGGGCTCGCTTCGCTCGCCACGCTCGGCACACTATTATATTCTCCCTCTATGGGTGTCGTGGACACCCACGGAGGGAGAATATGTCGGGATTGTGGCGGTCGGGATTCCGGCGTCGGTATTTCGACCGCCGGGATTCCGTCCGGCGGCATCCTGACCGCATCCCCATATAACTATGTGTCATTGTGTTATTTTGATTGTTCAAGTGTCACATATATTGCACCTTAATCAACCTTGTCATGCACATACCCATTACCAGGGCCGAAACTAGGATTTTTGGCTCCCGGGGCAAAGCGTAATTTGGTGCCCCCTATGCACACAAACACACACTTTGGAACCATGTCAAAAACATACTAATAAACATTTGGCAAAGTGACAAACCGCACCGTCAGGGTGCATCCAGCACACATTCCCTAAGAAAGGGGATAGGAACACAAGAAAACTAACATGCACCTCAGATACAGTATTGTGGAGGACTCTGACTGGCCAACTGCTGTAGGACTACAAAATCCAGCATGCCAATCAGGACTTAGTTCCAATTAAAGAGGAGGAGTGCCAACTTTCTATGTAGGGGACACACACAATGGGGGTCATTCCGAGTTGTTCGCTCGTTATTTTTTTCTCGCAACGGAGCGATTACTCGCTAATGCGCATGCGCAATGTCCGCTGTGCGACTGCGCCAAGTAAATTTGCTATGCAGTTAGGAATTTTACTCACGGCATTACGAGGTTTTTTCTTCATTCTGGTGATCGTAATGTGATTGACAGGAAGTGGGTTGTTTCTGGGTGGAAACTGGCCGTTTTATGGGAGTGTGTGAAAAAACGCTGCCGTTTCTGGGAAAAACGCGGGAGTGGCTGGAGAAACGGAGGAGTGTCTGGGCGAACGCTGGGTGTGTTTGTGACGTCAAACCAGGAACGACAAGCACTGAAATGATCGCACTGGCAGAGTAAGTCTCGAGCTACTCAGAAACTGCACAGAGAAGTCTTTTTGCAATATTGCGAATCTTTCGTTCACAATTTTACTATGCTAAGATTCACTCCCAGTAGGCGGCGGCTTAGCGTGTGCAAAGCTGCTAAAAGCAGCTTGCGAGCGAACAACTCGGAATGAGGGCCAATGTGGGTTATCCTGGCTGCAGAGAAGAGTCCCTAGGAATGGCGGGTGTTATATAGCTGATATAAGCCATGCTATCACTGTATCACCCACACTGGGAGGAGGACTCCAACTGGCCAACTGTTGTAGAACTACAAAGCCCTGCATGCCAGTTGGGACCTAGGACCACTCTTTGGGAGGCAGCAGCTGTCCATGCATATAGAGACCTCACCTCAGACTAATTATCATCTGCTGCTGCTTCCTCTCACACTTTCATTTTCTAGTGGAGCTACTATGCAGGAAGGGGGAGGCATTGAGCAACAGGGCCAGGGGCAGATATAGTTTACACAGGCACAGGAGTGTGTGAATGGCCACCCCGCCCCATTCATACAGTAAGTGTTCTAGTTGCTGGGGGTGGGTTTTTCTCCGAGGAGTCCACATTGGTGGTACTGAGGAGCAGGGGACCTGCCCTTAGGGTTTTGTCTGGGACCCGGCAATAGGTAACCCCTTAGGGTCCTGTCCTCATCTGGTGGAGCTGTGGGAAGGGGGAGGCGCTGGGGAACAGGCCTGGCGGCAGATAGCTCTTATACAGGCACAGGAGTGTGTGAGCGGCCATGGACCAGCGCTCAGAAAATGAAAGGGGCAGCTGGAGAGTTCATGGTCACCGCCCCTGCCTCATTCAATAGTGGTCTAGTTGCCGGGGAGGGGGGAGTTTCCCAGGAGTCCACATTGGTGATGCTGGGGACTGGGTACCTGCAGCGAGGGTTCTTGGACCCGGCAGATGGGCTGAGAGAAAGGATGGGAGGCATTGTACCCATCTCTGAGCCCTCTCAGATTCTGTACCCGGGGCACATGCCCCCTTAGCTCCCCCCTAGTTGCGGCCATGCTCAAGTTACCAAATCCTGGTTAATGTATAAGAACTTTATTAAAGCTCCCAGATTCACATTCCAGTCAGCCCCCATGCCTGAACTCTCCACTGGTCAGAGTCAGACCTCAGGCGTTACAGTTAGCACTGGCCAAATGGATTCAGCCGGAGAACAGACCCCACTCACCAGCCCTGTACAACTTTTATCAGCTTGCCTAGAACATCAAGAAACAGTGCAGGGTCAGGTGATTCAATGACTGCAAGACCTCTCCTCTGGGCTGGATAATTTACAGGCTACCCTCTATGGTTCAGGGGCTTCCTGTGTCCTCCAGGTGGACTTGCCACTTCCAACTGCTACAGCTGTTCCTTGTCTGGACCTGCTGACTCCTGCTAAGTTTGATGGTTCCCCTAAAGCCTGTCGGGGATTCCTGAACCAATGCGAGATCCATTTCGAACTGCAGCCCAGCAACTTTCCAACGCAGCATGCTAAAGTTGCATATATTATCTCTCTCCTGTCTGGTTCAGCCTTGGATTGGGCATCGCCATTATGGGAATGATCTGATGCCCTTCTGTCTTCATATAAAAACTTTGTGACAACTTTCTGGTGAATATTTGATGAGCTGGGGTGAGTGACTTCGGCATCTGCATATATATTACATCTTCGCCAGGGATCTCGATCTGTGGGACAGTATAGTATCTTGTACAGTTCCAAATTCTAGTATCTGGACTTGCCTGGAATGATGAGGCGCTGTATGCAGCATTCTGGCATAGACTTATTGAGCATATAAAAGATGAGCTTGCCACTCGTGACTTACCTTCAAAGTTAGATGAGCTCATCTCATTATGTACCAAAGTTGACCTCTGTTTTCAGGAACATGCGATTGAACATGGAAGGGCCACTACATTTAAGGTGCAAGTCGTCCCTACACCTCGTTTTGGTTCACCAGCTAAAGAGGAACCAATGAATGTAAATCTCTTTTGCCTGTCTCCAGAGGAGCGAAAAAGATGCCGCTATGGACACTTGTGTCTCTACTGTGCTGCCCCTTCGCACATGATTGATGCATGCCCAAAGCATCAGGAAATCTCAAAGTCCTAGCCCATCAGGGAGAAGGACGGCTAGGAGTAATTAAATCTTCTCCATCTACAGTATGAGTGACTGTATATGACCAGTTGCTTTGCAGGTTTCCCAACGCTTCAAGAATGTTTCTACCTTATTTGATTCCGGATCAGCAGGGAATTTTGTGACTGCAGAACTGGTTTAGCGGTGGTCCCTTCCCACTGAGGGACTTTTGTATCCTGTGGATGGCAGAATTCCAGATGCTACTATTACTTGCAGGATGCTGCCTCTCCAAGTTAAAGTGGGGGTCCTGCAGTCTGAACTGTTGTCTTTTTTCTAGTGTTACCCAGAGCCACCCATCCTCTGGTTCTGGCCCTGCCTCGGCTTCATCTCCACAGCCCCCAGATCGATTGGAAGACTCCTCAAGTAACAGCCTGGGGGTCCTCTTGTTTAGGTACCTGTCTTCAGTGGATCCTTCCAGCATGTACTTCAGCTTCCAAGTCTGCTGATATTCCACCGCCATCCATATACCGACTTTAACAATGTTTTCAGTAAATCCAGAGCAGATGAATTTCCTCCTCATAGGAAATGGGACTGTCCCTTAGACCTTGTTCCAGGCAAGACTCTGCCCAGAGGATGTACTTACTCTCTCTCACTTCCCGAGACTCAAGCAATGGCAGACTACATCAAAGATGATCTTGCCAAGGGGTTCATTCGACCATCCTCCTCACCAGCTGGAGCAGGTTTCTTGTTTGTGATGAAAAAAAATGGCAGACTGCATCCATGTATAGACTTTCGAGGTCTCAACGACATTATGGTATAGAATCGGTATCCATTACCTCTCATCACCAAATTTTTTGATCGAGTCAGTGGAGCCACCATTTTTTCAAAACTGCTGGATCTCAGAGGTGCATATAATCTCATTCAAATCCGAGAGGGTGATGAGTGGAAGATGACGTTTAACACCAGGGACAGTCATTATGAGTACCTCGTCATGCCTTTCAGACTCCGTAATGCTCCAGCAGTCTTTCAGCACTTAATAAACAAAATATTTCGAGACCTGCTCTACCAACACATTGTCGTATATCTGGAAGACATTCTGATCTTTGCAAGCAATTTGGAAGAACATTGATATAGGGTGAAAGAGGTCCTATCCTGTCTACGTGCTCACCATTTATTCTGCAAACTTGAAAAGTGTATGTTTGAGGTGAAGTCCATTCCATTCCTTGGCTACATTATTTTAGGCTCCGGTCTCAGAATGGATCCAGAAAAGCTTCAAGCAATTCTAATTGGCCAATCCCTTCTTCACTGAAAGGCATTCAACACTTTCTGGGCTTCGCCAATTACTACAGAAAATGAATCCGTAATTTCTCTACCATCATTGCTCCTATATCTGCTCTAAACCAGAAAGGGGCTAATCTGGCAAAGTGATCTGAAGAAGCCACCCAAGCTTTTTTTTCAGCTCCAGTTTTGAAACAACCAGACACTTCATTATCTTTCATCCTAGAAGTGGATGCCTCATCCATCGTTGTGGGAGCAGTTCTTTCACCGAGCACTCCAGATAGTCATCTCCACCCCAGTGGGTTTTTTTCAAGAAAACTTTCACCCGCAGAGTGCAGCTATACTATTGGCGACAAAGAATTGCTCGAAATCAAGTTGGTATTAGTGGAGTAAAGATATCTGCTCGAAGGTGCTTCCCACGATATCACCATTCTAACTGATCACAAAAATCTGCTATACCTGAAGTCAGCAAAATGTCTCAACCCCCGTCAATTCAGATGGGCCCTTTTCTTTTCCAGGTTTCGCTTCAAACTGTCGTTCTGTCCTGGGTCACAAAATCATAAGGCTGATGCCCTTTCCCATTCCTGGGAGCAAGAAAATCAATCAAATTCTACTGAAAAGTAATCAATTATTTATGCAGTAGCATTATCCGCAGTGGGAGTGGACTCTATGCCTCCTCCAGGGAAAAGCTTTGTTAAGCCAGCACTGCAGAAGCTCTTCCAGTGGGCACATGCTTCTTGTTTCGCTGGTCATGCGGGCATTCATAAGACCTATGAGATCATCACCAGACTCTACTAGTGGCCAACACTCAAATGGGATGTACAGGACTTTATTGCTTCTTGCTGTAAGTGCGCACAGCACAAAATCAACCGTCAGTCTCCTGCCGGGCAATTAATGCCCTTATCTGTGCCTCATCATCCATGGACTCATCTTTCGATGGACTTAATTACAGACCTCCCTGAGTCCAATAAATATAATATCATCTGGGTGGTAGGTGACTGGTTCACCAAGATGGCCCACTTCATTCCACTCACCGGTCTTTCGTTGGCTTCCAAGCTGGCTCAGTTATTTGTAGAAGAGATCTTCAAGCCATGGTCTACCTATTGAAATTATCTCTGACAGAGGAGTCCAGTTCATTGCCAAGTTTTGGCGAAGTCTCTGCCTCATACTTCGAATTAAGTTGAGGTTCTCCATGGCCTATCACCCCCAGATGAACGGACAAACTGAGATAGTGAATTAAGAGTTGGAGTCCTTTCCTGGAATTTATGTATCCTCGTCTCAAGATGACTCTGCCCACTTGCTGCCTTGGGCAGAGTTCTGCCATAACAACCAATACCACTCTTCATCCTTATCCACACCATTCCTTGCAAACTACGGGTTCCATCCCAGAGTTCCTGAATTCTGTCAGTTTTCAACTTCTTCCCTGCCAGTGGTGGATCTTATACTCCAACAATTTGCAAAAAATGTAAAGCTTATTCGATCATCGCTTCTCAAAGCATCTGTCAGGTATAAGAAGTTTCCTGATAGGAAGTGGAAAGGGGTGGTCTTCAGGTTGCCGACTGTTTGGATCCCGGCACACAGTATACCGGCACCGGAATCCTGACAGCCGACATACTGACAGTTTTTCTCCCTCTTGGGGGTTCACGACTCCCCTGGAGGGAGAATAGATAGCTTGGCAAGGGGCTCTTTTGCGCTCGCCACACTGTCGGTAAACCGGCGGTCGGGCTTCTGGCGCCGGTATGCTGGTCGCCGGGAGCCTGGTCGCTGGCATACCATACCACACCCGTGGAAAGAGGTTCCTGCTCTCCAACTGGGAGATCCTGTGTGGTTGTCTACCAAAAATCTGAAGTTAAGAGTGCTCTCCATGTAGTTCGCTCCTCGCAATATTGGTCCATTTGCAATTGAGCGAGTCATCAATCTGGTGGCTTACAAGCTAACACTGCCTCCTTTCCTGAAAGTCCCCAGCTCCTTTCACATTTCATTGTTGAAACCTCTGGTCCTTAATAGATTCCATTCCAAGATTCCCAAGGCACCTAAGGTGCAAACTCAGTGAAGAGTGGAATACGAAGTGGTTAAGATCCTGGACTCTCGGATTCGGTACGGACATCTCCAATACCTAATTGGAAAGGGTATGGTCCATGCCAGATTTCCATGCAAGCCTAAGAGGTGTCCTGGGGCCACCCCTAAAGGAAGGGAGCGGGGTGCTGTCATGGTCCAGGCAATTAAACAGACATTCTTACCTATCAAGTGCCTGTCCAAGCTATCACTACGCTCCAGGTCCGGTTGCTATCAGAGTGGTATGCGTCCACTGCATAGTGTGGTAGATCTGCAATCACATGTGACACAAACATAGTTTCCTCCTAAATCAAATGTGGGTGCTGCCATGTTTGATCCAGTCATCTCATTCCAGTGAGCCTATCCTGAGCATCCTGCTGTCTAGCTGATCATCCCAGCCAATCCTTGCACACTGACTCCTATAAGAATGCTGGGTAAGGACTGCCTAATTGCCAGTGCTATGATTGTCATACCCTGTATGGTTGTTTGCTCTCAGCTGCTTCCAGGTTACCTTGCTCCAGGGGATTCCACTCTGTCCTGAGACCTGAGTTCCATCCAGCTTGCAGCTCTGCCTGGATCTATCGGTGTTCCACCATCAATACTCACCTCCATCGATACTCACCTCCATCGGTGTTCTGCCATTGATACTCACCTCCATCGGTGTTCCGTCATCGATCTCTAGCTCCATCGGTGTTCACCTCCATCGGTATTCCACCATCGATACTCACCTCCATCGGTGTTCCGCCATTGATCTCTAGCTCCATCAGTGTTCCGCCATCGATCTCAAGCTACAGTGGTGCTCTGCACCAATATCCAGTATCATTGGTATCCATATCACCTCCAGTGGTCAGTAACCTTGTGCTCATTTATATTTGGACTTTATCAGTGGTTTACATTGCAACTGTGTCAACTATTATGTGCTCATTAATATTGGGACTTCATCAGTGGTTTACACTGCAACTGTGTCTGCTATTGTGTGCTGATTATATTGGGACTTCATCAGTGGTTCACACTGCATCTTATATTACATTTTGCCATCAATGTTACATCTGCTACAGTATTATCTCTGTTCCTGTGCCAATGTTACTGCATTATCTGTGATACCGATTATTGAGTCTATTACAATCTACCGCTATCTGTATCCTTTTGCATTCTGAATAAAAGACTTATTTTATTTAATATTCTCCTTCATTCTGGTCACGCCTTCAGGCATACGCTCAAGTTACCACATCCTGATTATTGTATAAGAACTTTATTAAAGCTCCCAGATTCACATTCCAGTCAGCCACTACTCCTGAGCTCTCCGCTGGTCAGAGTCAGACCTCAGGCATGACAGTAAGAAGCGCTATTACTGTGTGTGGCCTATTGCGTAAGGGACGCTATTACAGAGTGTTGCCTAATGTATAAGGTGTGCTATTACTCTGTGTGTGGCCTAATGTATAAGGGGCACTATTACTGTGTGTGGCCTAACGTATAAGGAACGCTATTACTATGTGTGGCCTAATGTATAAGGGGCGCTAATTACTTTGTGTGGCCTAACCTATAAGGGGCGCAATTATTGTGTGTGGCCTAACATATAAGGGATGCTACTACTGTGTGTGGCCTAAAATATAAGGAGCGCTACTGCTGTGTGAGGTCTAACATATAAGGGGTGCTTTTACTGTGTGTGGACTAACGTATAAGGGGCACTATTACTGTGTGTGGCCTGATGTATAAGGTGTGCTACTACTGTGTGGCATAATGTGAATTGGTCCTGTTTGGCATAACATGACTAAGAGGCAGTACTGTGTCGTGTAATTTGAATTGGGTGTGATGGGGTATAGGTATTGATATATATTGATTCTAGACTTTATATGCATTATGCTTAAATGTGTTATTGTATCCTTAAAATGTTTTATAGAGATATTCTGCTGAAAATATATTTTGTAAAAAGGAAGCACATACCAAAGATTAGGAAACAGCTGAATGTTTTCATAAGATTCTGTTCCTGGATGACCAAACATCCAGGAAAGGAGAAAGGGAACAGATAAGACATAATTACTGAAAAGCAGATGTTACCCTGACCTTATGCCTAGGAAACTGTCTCTCAATGTGATTTGTAATTCTGTAATGGTTATCTCTAGGAAATAGCTGATTTATTGTGTCCGTGCGAACAGTTTGGTTTCATGCTTAAAACTATAATTTACTGCTTTTAGTATAGCTTGTACTTATTTTTAATTTCTTTGATAATAATGAGTATGATGCAGCTTGTATACTGCTTTTTGAGTATAAAATAAAACTTGTAATGAGCCACTCTTCAGATCAGAAACCTCTGTTGACATATGCAAGTTGTACTGCATCTGCTGATTATCTCAAATGAATACCATGATTGCATAGTTTAGGTACGATTCGTGGAACTACACATACCAGCAAGTTGAACTGCATCTGCTGATTATCTCAAATGAATACCATGATTGCATAGTTTAGGTACGATTCGTGGAACTACACATACCAGCAAGTTGTACTGCATCTGCTGATTATCTCAAATGAATGCCATGATTGCATAGTTTAGGTACGATTCGTGGAACTACACATACCAGCAAGTTGTACTGCATCTGCTGATTATCTCAAATGAATACCATGATTGCATAGTTTAGGTACGATTCGTGGAACTGCACATACCAGCAAGTTGTACTGCATCTGCTGATTATCTCAAATGAATACCATGATTGCATAGTTTAGGTACGATTCGTGGAACTACACATACCAGCAAGTTGTACTGCATCTGCTGATTATCTCAAATGAATACCATGATTGCATAGTTTAGGTATGATTCGTGGAACTACACATACTAGCAAGTTGTACTGCATCTGCTGATTATCTCAAATGAATACCATGATTGCATAGTTTAGGTACGATTCGTGGAACTACACATACCAGCAAGTTGTACTGCATCTGCTGATTATCTCAAATGAATACCATGATTGCATAGTTTAGGTACGATTCGTGGAACTACACATACCAGCAAGTTGTACTGCATCTGCTGATTATCTCAAATGAATACCATGATTGCATAGTTTAGGTACATTGAGAAAGAGTTGTTTGTTTTTTAACTCTGTAAAGATTTAGTAGGCTGTCTTATTGGTATGTAATGCTTATTTGTGTAAGCTAATTTATTGCCTTAGTTTGAAGTGGGATTGTATTGGGAGGGGTTTGCAATCATTGCATTCACATGGAAAATGTTCCTATTTAAAGTAGTAGGCTGTCTTATTGGTATGTAATGCTTATTTGTGTAAGCTAATTTATTGCCTTAGTTTGAAGTGGGATTGTATTGGGAGGGGTTTGCAATCATTGCATTCACATGGAAAATGTTCCTATTTAAAGTCTAGTATACGGCTGGTAGCGCTTCCATAGAAGTGCTGACATAAAAGTTTTATTATAATATTAGCGTTATACCTGCATTAAACCGAAGGAGAACAGAAGGAAAATAACAACACACCAAAATTATGACATATGGACTGTTTTAATACCTCAAAAGTATGTAATTCATCTTATGCATATTATCTGTATTTTACACTAAGAAAAGACATCCCCAACAGTTCTCCATTATGCAAACTCATGTATGTTCTTGATGTAATGAATTGCTTGTAATTGGCATTGCATGTGTGGGGAAGTTGTCCAGTGAAACAGTTCTATTACTGCATGCTGTCTGGTGTTTACCTCCTTTGACCATTTGGCCATTTGTGGACAGGTGTACTATATCTTTTCATTTAGTGAGGTGTAGTCGTGGTGTAAAGGACAGAGTGTGATTCCTGATTGGGGAGGGGGGAAACAAACAAACACTGAACAACATCACCAAACAGGTAATTTCAACTTTAAACTTGTTATTTTTTTGTACTGTCTGGACATGGCTACTAATAACATCCACATACAAAATTCTTAAAGCTATGTGTGCAAATGCTAGGAGCTTAGGAGACAAAATTCCAGAGCTAATTGCGATAATGACAAGGGATAACCTGGATATTGTCGCAATTACTGAGTCATGGTGCAATGAGAATCATGACTGGGACATAGCTATACCAGGATACAATTTATTTAGGAAGAATAGAATGGGAAGAATAGGAGGAGGGGTAGCAATGTATGTGAAAAAAAGCATATATGCTACTTTAATACAAAATGTTGAGGACAAAACTGAGGCCCTTTGGGTCACCACGGAAACTGGGGAGAAGGACATTATTCGCTTTGGGGTGATCTATAGACCACCAGGCCAGGGGCAGGATTTGGACAGGAACCTATTGTTGGACATCTCTAAAATGGCTGAAAGGGAGAAGTCATAATCATGGGAGACTTTAATTTACCTGATGTAAATTGGGAGGGGTCCTTTGCAAGTTCAGCTACAAGTGGCAAATTTCTAAATTCCTTACAGGAAGCACCTCTCAAGCAATTGGTGAGGGAGCCCACTCGCAAAGACTCAATATTAGATTTAATTCTTACAAATGGTGACAGGATATCAGACATATATGTGGGTGAGCACCTGGGATCCAGTGATCATCACGCAGTATGGTTTAGTATAAAGACAGGATCCAACTCCTGTCACACAACTCCTGTTGGATTTTAGAAATGCTGACTTTGCAAAAATGGGGAGATGTTTAAGTGATTCATTGGCTGACTGGAAGAACTTGGAAGGGGTGCAGGAGAGATGGGAAAAACTGTAAAGTGCAATACTAAGGGCAACAGACCTTTGTATCAAAAGGGTTAGGAAAAGCACCAGGAAAAGGAAGCCAGTGTGGTTCGCAAAAGAAGTATCAACTAGTGTGAAAGCAAAAAAGATGGCTTTTAGGAAATACAAACAGACTCAAAATAATAATGACAAAGAGGTGTATATTGACAGACGGAAGGATGCTAAGAAAGTGATCAGGCGTGCAAAGGCAGAAGCTAAGGAGAAAATGTCCCAGTCAGTAGATAAAGGGGGCAAAACTTTTTTTAAGTATATAAATGTAAGGAGAAAATCAAATGGAGGAATAATAAGACTTAAGACAGAGAGTGAGAATTTAGTGGAGGGAGACAAGGCAATAGCAGATCACCTAAATAATTATTTTTGCTCTGTATTTACTACAGAAGGAGAAGGGAAGGGGCCCCAGTTATGTTGCAAGGACATTCATAAAAATAAGGTAGATGAAAGTACATTTACAGAGGAGAAGGTCCTAACTGAACTTTCAAAACTAAAAGTGGATAAATCAATGGGGCCCGATGAGATACACCCAAGGATACTAAAAGAGCTAAAAGATGTGCTGGTGGCACCATTCACAGAATTAATTAACCAGTCACTAAATACTGGTGCCATTCCAGAGGACTGGAACAGAGCAAATGTAGTTCCACTGTACAAAAGTGGAAGCAAGGAAGAAGCAAGTAACTACAGACCAGTAAGCCAAACATCAGTAGTAGGGAAAGTAATGGAAAAACTACTAAAAGAAAGAGTTGTGGAATATCTTAAATCAAACAACTTACAGGATCCAAAACAGCATGGATTTTCAGGTGGGAGATCATGCCAAACCAATCTTATTTACTTTTTTGACTATGTGATGAAAATAATAAATCAAGGGGGAGCTGTAGATGTAGCATATCTAGACTTTAGTAAGGCATTTGACACTGTCCCACATCGCAGACTGCTAAATAAACTTGAAAGTGTGGGGGTGGATTATAAAATAGTTAAATGGATAAGAACCTGGTTGCAGGATAGGAAACAGACAGTTGTAGTTATGGAGGGAAATGTTACCAGTGGAGTACCCCAGGGATCTGTACTCGGACCAGTTTTCTTTAATATCTTTGTTGGTGACATTGCAAATAGTATTGAAGGGAAGGTATGCCTTTTTGCAGATGATACAAAGATATGCAACAGAGTAGACACACCAGGAGGGGTAAAACAAATGATTGATGACCTAGCTAGGCTTGAAAAATGGTCAAGAACATGGCAACTACAGTTTAATGCTAAAAAATGCAAAATCATGCACTTGGGTCTCAAAAACCCAAAGGCTAAATATAGTATCAAGGGTACTATAATGGAAGCTACTGAGGAGGAAAGGGATTTAGGAGTAACTATTTCAAGTGACTTAAAGGCAGTAAAGCAATGCAACAAAGCAATGAGAAAGGCAAGTCAGATGCTTGGTTGCATAGGGAGAGGAATCAGTAGCAGGAAAAGAGAAGTAATAATGCCATTGTATAGGTCATTGGTGCGGCCTCATCTGGAATACTGTGTCCAGTTCTGGAGACCATATCTCCAGAAGGATATAAATACATTAGAGAGTGTACAAAGAAGGGCAACTAAAATGGTGCATGGCCTACATCACAGAACTTACCCGGAAAGGCTAAAAGATCTTAACATGTATAGTATGGAGGAGAGAAGGGAAAGGGGAGACATGATAGAAACTTTCAAATATACCAAAGGTTTTAACAAAGTTCAGGAGGGAAACATTCTTCAAAGGAAGAGAAGTATTAGAACTCGAGGACATACACTGAAACTGGAGGGAGGCAGGTTCAGGGGAAATTTAAGGAAAAATTATTTCACAGAAAGGGTAGTGGATAAGTGGAATAGCCTTCTATCAGAGGTGGTAGAGGCTAAGACTGTAGAGCAATTTAAACATGCTTGGGATAGGCATATGAATATCCTTACAAAGAATGAAAGTTAAAAAATGGTTGCGATTACCTAAAGGATAATAAAAAAAATGGGCAGACTATATGGGCCAAGTGGTTCTTATCTGCCGTCAAATTCTATGTTTCTATGAGTTTTTTTTCACTTTTTTTGGTGTAGTTATCTCTGTACAGTGAATGGGAACCCCAACTAGTGCACCGTGTCACCTTCCATGGCTCGCCATGCTTCGGGCAAGGTTACCATTCCCAATTGTAGTCCATGTGGATCGTAAAGTATGAAAAAGTAAAAAAAATGAAAACAAATGTGAAAAACTCATGTCGACCTTTTGTCATGTCGACATAGAACATGTCAACCTAGAGTCCCTGTTGAACTAGAAACCATGCCAACCTACTTACTGTCGACCAATAGTAGTCGACGTAGACATTGTCAAGCCAAGTGTGGTGACCAAGAGACCGGATACCCTGTGTGTTGTCTCTTCACTTCTGGTATCCAGCCGGCTGATAGAAGCAAATACTCTGACTGATAATCGAAGGCAGTTGTGTTCAGACCACCAGTGGTCCCTGAACCCTAACATTTCTGAGGGCTCATCCAGGATACCCCACCATCTTGACAGATGACAGAACCAACCCTAGAGACCCAGGAGAACCATTGAACCTGTTGGAGATAAGCCTCCTCTTATCAATTTCCTTCAATTGTCTGTTGTTACCCTTTGTTTACCAATCGATTGGGAATCCCAGGAAGCCGACACCACACGTCAGTTATGTCCAGCAAAATGAGACTACCTTCACTTTATTTAGCATGACATTATATAGAGAAAAAGCTACTTGCATGAACACTTGATACACGTCATATTTCAAAACAATAATGCATCTCTTCTCATAACTCCTCTCAGGCTGACATCCCCCCATGTGTCCTTCAGAGAAGTCTAAACACACAGAGACTGTCTAATAACATGTTTTCAAGAATTATAGCTACGACCTTGCTTCGCACAGAATGTACTAACTATGAAATGTCAGCATTATTATGATTAACTCAGCAAAGCACACTTCTACTTCACTACATCATTGCTGCTACTTAACAAAATGGCTGACATGCTTAAGCTATCTATCATCTATCTAGCATCTATCTTCCTCAGTCCCTCCTTTCATAATAATATGACATTACCGCTGATAACAATATGACATTACAGTTGAGCTACAAGGCATCACATAAACTCTGCTTAAAAAGACTAAGCAAACAGTCTAGCTATAATGGTGCTAAAGGCTACCTTCCCATAGGATCGTGCTTGTCACTCTATCCCACGGAAGGTAAAGAACCGTTCACATCATATCCATTAAGGTAGACTGTTCACGGCTCCTTCTTGCCAAGCTCTTCTGTAGTTTTGTTAACACTCGGAGGATTCACATCTTTGAGTTTACAGATTTTTTTCAAGCTGAAAGGAAAGGAAACAAAATAGCATCTTAAAATACAGATATATGCAAATTGCTAAGCCAACAATTTTTAATAAAAACATAACTATTCCAACAATCTACTCTTTGATCCCTCTAAACCAATTAGCTGGGTTTGAGCAGAACATTTCTCTAAACCACTTCTTGCGCACTATTTGTTTCATTAGTAATAATATACAACACATTCTTGGAGTTCTCTTCATACATATTCTAAAAAATATTACACTATTTTAGTAGTATGTATTTGCTTTAAACAAATTAAAACCTCTTATAGGCTTATATGTAGTGGGGACAGATGTCCATTACCCTCCTTTTCCAGATGTGGGCCCATGTTAGCCCAGTATTTCTTAATTAACTGGTATCTTTGAACTTCTTGAGATTTCATTATCTTTACTTTGACTAACACAAGCGCTAGTGTGATAACACATTTCTTATATACTATATATATATATATAAGAAGCACATACTACATATACTACATATATAAGAAGCATGTACTTATACACTAAACACTGGTATGTAACTTTGGATTGGTGGACATGCCAGTCCCTGTCCTCTCCTATGAGAGATATAGAGTATATTATGACAACAATGACTACTGAAGTTCCCAATATAATGACCCATAGTGGTCTGTCTAGTTTAGGCCCAATTAGACTCTGCGTGTTTGTGTATTTCATTGTTCAAACTTAACTTGAGCAAAATTGCAGTGGAACCCAAGTTTCTCTTTCCTTAATTGACACAGAAGTGGGTGTGGTCAGCAACACTCGATATGGACCATCAAATCTGGGCTCAAGTGACTCTTTCACGCGTCTTTCCAGATACTCCCGATCTCCTGGTTAAAGCTTGTCGGGATTCAGATTTGCTCCTGAATCTGGGAGAAAGGCAAACTAGAAAATACAGAAGTGTCAGTTTCTTCAGTAAGACCTTTTAACATATGCAGTCAAATTACCATATATATGCTGTAATTCTCATGGATAATAACATCCTATCTTAGGTATGCTATTAAACAATAATTCATAAGGTTAATAACCTATAGTTTTACTGAATATGGTTCTACTTTTAACCAGTACTAAAAATAAACACTTTAGCATCCCTTTCTGGTTTCTGTGACACACCCACTAACCTGTGGGGGATACACAGAATGCAGTTGTATTACCAAATCATACCTTATGTACTACATTATTTATTTAATTAAATAAATACCGCTATCTGCTACTATAACTCTTGGTACTCTTTATCTGCACATAACTTCTGAAACTATTTTTCTAGGTATTGATTTTGCTGTGGTTTTTGGCATTGGCAAATAACTGAAAATGTATGTGGCTACCAATACATCTTTGGCAGTTAGATATAGTCAATTTGCAGACTTTGAAATGGAAAACAACTTTTTTGAGATTGCTCCATGGGTTGACTTGACCTTCTGTCCTGGATTGGACATTTCCATATATCCAGTAGACTTGTACAAACTTGGTTGCATCTGGATAACATCCTGGAGCTATCCATCTTCCATTAACTAAATTTTCCATTTGATCCTCTCCCAGGTGTGTGAGTCCATGGCTGACTTAACACCCGTGTGGATATAAGCTTCTGGGTAAGTATAGCTTCTCTTCTAATTTTCATAAACCAATGTCTTTTTCTTGTCTGGCTCTTCTTCTTTGCCATGCTGCTTTTTCTTCAGGACCTGCTTGTTCCTGAAATTTCTTCAAATTCTGTTGATTAGGCATTTGAGGCCTTGCTTCTTTCTGTTACTTCTGTCTGTATGGTGTAGATGGCTACCTTTACTGGTTGTTTGGTTGCTTTCTTTATCCACAGGCTACTTTCTCACCCTCTCCTGCTTGGTTCTAAAATTCAATCAGCGTTTCTAGTCTGGCACTGGAATGGTTACTGGATAGACTTGCCTTTCCTGCTGCCCTCTTGGCTTCAGCATCTTGCCAGATTGTTGCTTCTTGTATCAGAAGTGTCATTTCTTGCATGTGCCTGGATCTTCATTACTGCAACCTTTTCTGTGGCCCTTGCAAGCTCTGAACTGGTGTCTGATCAGTGAAGCATGTTGTATGTCTTCGCCACTTGTTTTCTTGAAGCCTCTGCTTTTCCATATCTGGCCCACACTCTTGTACTGGGATGGTAAGTATCCTGGATCCACAACTCCATGTTCAGTGGTCACTTATTCCTGTATAAGGAATTCCATCCTCATGGTACCTTGATCCATCCACATATAGCTCTTGCTGAGCATTAGGTAGGGCTGTGTTTGTAACATATGGCAAGTTGAGGTACTTGTTCCATTAACGCCACACAAGGAAAAGGAAACTTTTTGATTGCTAGAATTATTCTCTTCCGGGCCATCCCTCTGGTCATGCATCCATGATGATCTGTCTGTATCTTGCTCTTCTGGACCACCTTTCTGGTCCTTATCAACTTCTTGCTTTCCCATTCATCAGTAGATAATCTGTTTTTCCCTCCTTTTGAAGCTTGAGATTCAACACCTTTATTGATTAATGCTGGAAAAGGGTTGCTGAGTTGAGGGTAATACATCTTCTGATGGTTACTTGTCGCACTTTGGCAGTGCTACTTCATACATGGTCAGCCTTGCCGCTGACAGGTGTTTGGTTCTTGCTTGTTGAAGCTTCTCTGTACCTGCATGTGGTACCTGGATGATAAGTTCATGATTCAGCACTATGCCTGTGCTCTTGTCCTCTTCTGGGACTGTTGATTCAGCACTGTGTCTGTGCTCTTGTACTCTTCTAGGACTGTTGCTGCTATCACTGCTCTGATGCCGGTAGGTGCTCTTTGAGTACTGCTGTCAAGCTTGCTTGAGTTGTAGGCCACTGGTCTTCACCTCAGTCCATGATTTTGCATAAGGACTTCTATGTATGGCCTCCTTCTTTAATAGTCAGGTAGTTCTAGGGCTTGAGATGAGGCAACTGTTGTTTCCAATTGTTCAATAGCTTCATTCATCTGTTGCTGTATGTAGGATGTGGACCCTCCTCCCTATCAGTGTTGTCATACAATGCTTGCATGTAGACTGGTGCTAGAGGTATCCGTGTTCTGTAGTGTCCTACTAGGCCCAGGAATGATCATCTGACTTGCTTGACACTAGTTGGCATCTTAGCTTGCAGTATGAATCTTTTCCTTCTCACTTTTGTTAGATGTCGGGTACCTTGGGTGTCCTAGGAAGATTACCTCTTGCTTGACTAGCTGCAATTTCTCCTTCTGAGGCTCTGCAGTCTTGTTCTTCCAGAAACCTCACTAAGGACACTGTTCCTTCTTGGTACTTCTTTTAGTAGTGGTGGCAATCAGCAGTTCATTCACCCTGTATTTAGCTGTGTGTTTTGTGGATAAATCACTTGGTGATATAGCCCCTCCACAGGGCTATCCTGGTCCAGTAGTATTGCTTACTTTCTTCTACAACTGGTACTGCGGGAATGAGCCAATACTGAACTTCTGTTCTAACTTGCTTCTTAATGGTTTTTTGTTCTATCCTTTGATAAGTTGCTGGAAAGTTCAACTTCTGCTGGTGTGTACTGTATTCTCCTTGGATAAGATTCAGTACATTGTGCTCCAGCAAAGTCACTGGACATGTACTCCGAGGTCAAGAACTGGGCTGGTATTGGTGACTGTAGTTCTTGCATCTCCTGTCCTTGTAAGTATTTCTGATATCATCAGTTCTTGTGGTATCTCCCTCGGCTGTCTTCTGCGTGTGCTGGCTCCAGTATTCATTAGATACAAATGTATTTCTCCAGTGGGAAGGGTGACTGTAATCATACCTTCTGCTGTTTCCTCTGGAGACATTATGTTCACTGGGGAGTACCTGAAGAAGCTTGAACTTCATATTGACAGAAGATGCATCATTCATTTGTCTTCTGGAACTTTTTCTGTCGTGTTCCTTATTATTTGCTTTAAACCCCGGAGCTTCTGTTACTTTAAATCATGGCATCATCTCTGTAATCTTGCCATGTAGTACTGACCACTTGTCAGATGTCTTTCTTTGTCCTTCTTAAAGCAGACTTCCTTTAGTCTCCAAACTTTCATGCGACCTTCATATTGCTTCTCAACTTTTCTTTTTCCAATCACCTCTCTTTATGATTCATCCATTATTCTTCATACTTTGTCCTTTCTTTACTTGCATATTCTTTCCCACTGCTGCTGGCATGTCATCTTATTAGTCCAAGTCCACCCAGGCTGGTGTTCAACATAATGATGTTCATGCTGGGAGTTGTTGTTCCTCTTTGTCTTACTTTTCCTGTGAGAGGTAGACTTGTATAGCAGCTTGTATTTCAGGTTACATCTTTGCTTTCTTGCAGGGGTAGGGCTTAACCTCCCAATCCAGTCGTTGCAATAGCCTGATCTGTAAGTTAACATAGAGGAATCTGGTTGTGCATAAAAACAGCTCTTGAAACCCTTGTGTCTTCTGTGGGTAAAGTCACTTTTATCGAACTGCCAGTGGTGACTGAGTACACTGTTGCCGATACAGGAGTTGCACACCCTCATATTCTATCATCTTGTGTGTGCTGCGTAACATATGGCTGATAAGAAACCTGTTGCCGTGTGTGACGACATGTGATGACACAGCTGGCGCGTCGTGTCGCTCAGTGGTAAAAGACACGTGGTTACTTTCCTAGCCCTGGTCCTACACATGGACTTCATCAATTGCCAATATGTTATTAGTTATATGTTAGGCAATATTGTATTATATTGTATGATGTTATTGTTACAAGGGTACAGTTATGTTTTACAAGGGTACAGTTATGTTTTCAATGTATATATATGAATTGTAAAATAATGTTTTCCCAATATGACTGCGCAGATAACCTGTGTGTTTGCTGTTGTGTAGATACAGCCAGTCTCAGATGTCAGGCCATACACCCCCCTCATTCTTCCCCACACAATGGATTCCAGGCCACACAATCAGATTAAGTAAGGTTACTTTAGTTAACATCTATTGTGGCCTAGGGGACATGCCTGGGCATGTGAAACTGTCTGGGGGTGTCGCCTTATTGTAGGAAAGACAAAGGTTTGATATAGCAAAGAGGGGACGTGAGACAGAGGTGCAGAGAGAGGCAGGAGACTGACTAAGAAGTAATGTTCTGTCAGGAGCTCCAGGAGGGAATTGTCGTGTAGAATTGGATCACAGAAGTGTGCTGAACTGTGTTATAACCTATTCTGTTAATAAACCACTGTTGGTTTTTCATCTACCACCGTGACTGAGTGATTTTGAACCCAATATCCTCACATTTCCTCCCCCAGCAGATTCCATGTGGCTGCTTCACTTCTGCAGTGCATGAACGCATTCCCAAGATGACACAACTTGTCCTGTATGCTGGATACTCTCCACCTGCTGATTTCCCACTGAGCTTCATTCCAGTACTCCCAAATGTACTGCATCTTGGTAAATATAAATAACATATCCGGCTTCTCAGCCTGCCGATATGCTGACGAACTTCCAACCACAAGCTCCACTGCCCTGGTTCCATTACTGGTCTCCTCCGCTGAGGCCTCGACCATATCCTCCTCTTCCTCCTTATCACAAGGGTGCTCAACGTCCCATTGAGCCAGTTTTCCAATTAGGGATTCCTTGGTATCCACTGTATTAAACTCAATCCGTCTTGCTCGACAGAGGTCCTGTAGTTGATCCTTCTTGCTGTAACGGTAGCATAGCGGGGCAGAATCCATTGCCTACTGTGGTTTATACCTTTCTGCTGGTGTCTTGAGTGATCCCACTGCTGCCGCCAAATGTGAGGATATTGGGTTCAAAATCACTCAGTCACGGTGGTAGATGAAAAACCAACAGTGGTTTATTAACAGAATAGGTTATAACACAGTTCAGCACACTTCTGTGATCCAATTCTACACGACAATTCCCTCCTGGAGCTCCTGACAGAACATTACTTCTTAGTCAGTCTCCTGCCTCTCTCTGCACCTCTGTCTCACGTCCCCTCTTTGCTATATCAAACCTTTGTCTTTCCTACAATAAGGCGACACCCCCAGACAGTTTCACATGCCCAGGCATGTCCCCTAGGCCACAATAGATGTTAACTAAAGTAACCTTACTTAATCTGATTGTGTGGCCTGGAATCCATTGTGTGGGGAAGAATGAGGGGGGTGTATGGCCTGACATCTGAGACTGGCTGTATCTACACAACAGCAAACACACAGGTTATCTGCGCAGTCATATTGGGAAAACATTATTTTACAATTCATATATATACATTGAAAACATAACTGTACCCTTGTAAAACATAACTGTACCCTTGTAACAATAACATCATACAATATAATACAATATTGCCTAACATATAACTAATAACATATTGGCAATTGATGAAAGTCCATGTGTAGGACCAGGGCTAGGAAAGTAACCACGTGTCTTTTACCACTGAGCGACACGACGCGCCAGCTGTGTCATCACAGGTCGTCACACCGTGTTTTTAAAAACCTGTTCTAAATTTACTTAACAGGGTCTATATATATATTCCATAGACAAAAAACCTTACGGTTTCACATGTCCCATTAAGGCTTCTTAGACATGATTGAAATTTCAGAAACCTGTTGTAACTCTTCCACTCAAACTCCAAAAAGCAATGAAATTCCGATCATTAAGGCTGACGCCTTAATGGACGTGTTCCTTGCGCAATACGGATATGGTATGCCATCACAGCCTGTGGGTAAGTGCAGATTCAGCACTCTCACAGAGTGAGATTGCTGTCACTCACACAATGGTGGAGCTGCTAATTCACAGATTTGTGTGCTCATTGGAATACACACATGCAGTCTATGCAACTGAAGGTCTGAGCAGAAGACAAAGCTGCTCGGATGAGGTAAGAGTGTTGTTGGTTGGAGGGAGAAGACAGAGCATTGTGGATGGGGGAACAAAAGTGTGTGGCTAGAGGGAAGACTAAGCAGCATTGCTGAATCTGCACTTACCCACAGGCTGTGATGGCATACCATATCCGTATTGCGCAAGGAACACGTCCATTAAGGCGTCAGCCTTAATGATCGGAATTTCATTGCTTTTTGGAGTTTGAGTGGAAGAGTTACAACAGGTTTCTGAAATTTCAATCATGTCTAAGAAGCCTTAATGGGACATGTGAAACCGTAAGGTTTTTTGTCTATGGAATTTCATTGCTTTTTTTAAATTTATTTTTTTTATTCAGAAATGTAAAATTTCACTGTAAGAATAAACATTTGATTTTTTAAATGTTTAATGAAAATGTTCGTATAACATCACTGTTCTGTGCAAAATTATTTTATTTACCAAACCGAATTGTTTAAGGTCCATACACACTTAACGATTTAATGAGCGACGTCGCTCATTTTCCCCCCTCCTTGAGCGACGTCGCTCGTTTTATCGTTAAGTGTGTATGCCGTCAGCGACGAACGATGCGCGGCCCCGCGGGTCGGCAACAATCGTCACTGTCGGTAGGGCATGCATGAAGGATGTGGACTGTCGTCCACGACCTTCATGCAGGGCTGGCGGGGGCGTGACGTCACTGAGCGATATGAGCGGTCATATCGCTCAGTGTGTACAGTCGGCCGCCGGCCGGCCCGGGAGGGGAAACATTAGACGATGTAGCTCACAGAGCGACATCATTTAATGTGTATGGGCCTTTAGACTTTGGTCAAAATATTTTGCTGCCTTTGCAGCTGATGCAGGGAGGGGGGTAGGCGGCAGCAGCCTGTGACTGAGGCTGGAGGTAGGCGTGAAATGCATTGCTTGTACGTGTGAGTGCGTGGTGTCAGGTGCTGTGCGTGTATATGTGTGTGTGTCAGGTGCTGCCTGTGTATGTGTGTGTCAGGTCCTGTGTGTGTGTATGTGTGTGTCAGGTGCTGCGTGTATATATGAGTGTGTCTGATGGTGCGTGTGTATGCGTCAGCTGCCGCACGTGTGTGTGTGTCAGGTGTTGCGGGTGTATATGTGTGTGAGTATCAAGTGCTCCGCGTGTGTACAAGTGTATGTCTGGTGCTGTGCATGAATACGTATGTCTGTGTCAGGTGCTGCGCGTGTACATGAGTGTGCGTCAAGTGCTGCGCGTGTACATGAGTGTGCATTAGGTGCTGCGCGTGTACATGAGTGTGCATTAGGTGCTGCGCGTGTACATGAGTGTGCGTCAGGTGCTGCGCGTGTACATGAGTGTGCGTCAGGTGCTGCGCGTGTACATGTGTGTGCGTCAGGTGCTGCACGTGTCTGTGTGTGTGTAAGGTGCTGCATGTGTATATTAGTGTGTCTGATGGTGTGCGTGTATATGTATGGGTCAGGTGCTGCGTGTATATGTATGTGTCAGGTGCTGCGTGTGTACATGAGTGTGCATTAGGTGCTGCGCGTGTACATGAGTGTGCGTCAGGTGCTGCGTGTGTACATGAGTGTGCGTCAGGTGCTGCGCGTGTACATGTGTGTGAGTAAGGTGCTGCGTGTGTATGTGTGTGTCAGGTCCTGCATGTGTATATTAGTGTGTCTGATGGTGTGCGTGTATATGTATGTGTCAGGTGCTGCGTGTATATGCATGTGTCAGGTGCTGCATGTTTATTTTATTGTGTCTGATGCTACATGTGTGTCAGGTGCAGCACGTGTATATGTGTGTGTGTCAGGTGTTGCGCGTGTATGTGTGGGTCAGGTGCTGCATGTTTATTTTATTGTGTCTGATGCTACGTGAGTGTGTGTCAGGTGCCGCACGTGTATATGTGTGTGTGTCAGGTGTTGCGCGTGTATGTGTGTGTCAGGTGCCGTTACCCTTCTTCCCATCCCAGCTCTCTCTGTAGAATACAGCTCTGCACCCAGAGAGAGGGAAAGACCAGGGGGCTGATCACTGCACTGCTCACTTTTTGGTCATGAGTTCGGCCTCCTGTTTCTTTCAGTGCTGTGTTCCTGCAGCCCAGCCCTCCCTGTTGTGCCAGAGAATCAGCCCTTCCTTCCCCAGCCAGAGAGAGAGCCCGAGGCAGAGACACTCTTCCCGTAGCTGGCCTACCCCCAGTACTTCAGCACTGGCCATGCAGCAGTCAACAAAGGAGACCAGCAGGGGGTTCTGGCAGCATCAGCTGTGGCCGCAGCTGGATCGGGGAGGCCTGCAGTGTCTGAGGTGGACAGCACTTCCTCCGCCGCTGTCACCTTCCCCTGCCGGAGAGAAAGCCAGAGACATACCCTTCCCGCAGCTGGGCTACCCCTAGTACCTCAGCGCTGGCCAGGCAGAAGTCTATGGAAGGGACCGGCAGGGGTTTCGGGCCGCAGCAGCAGCGGCCGCAGCCAGATCAGGGAGGCCTGCAGGGTCAGAGCTGGGCAGCACTTCCACCAACACTGTCACCTCTGTGCTGGGCATGTACACCAGTCCGTACGGACGGAGGTGTCCACAACAGGCAGCAGTATAATGAGTCAGACAAACTCATTACACGCTGCCCACTGCTGCGCCGCATGCCCCCGATGGAGGAAGCCTAGATGCGGTCCCCAGCGGCAGCGAGGGAGAAGGGTGATCACATCACCCTTCAACCCAGCACCTCACAATCAGCTGGGGATCTGCAGTAGCTTCATCTCTCTCTTCCTCTCCCTCTCTGACAGCACAGCAGCCCCTCTGGGTCCCATGTAGCTCTGCCCCCCTGCTCACAGTTCACTCTGCCTCTCCTGATTAAAAAGAAAATAAGAGCCTGACCTGCTGCTCAGATGCGAGGAGGGGGACGGGCGGTAGGTCCTCTGTGAGTGCACAACACAGTCAAAATTAACTCGGACTCCTCACAACAGTGTGGACTGCGGGCGACGTCAGACGCCAATTTGGGTGTGCTTGCCGCACTACCTGCCCATCAAGCCCAACGTGGTGCCATGGTGCCAGCCCCGCCCACTATACGGATTCCATTTTGTATTAGGAATCCTATAACAGCATTCCAACATCCCTCCCTATGACGCTGCCATCCATACATCCGTACACTGCCGCTCTCATACATCCGCACACTGCCGCTCTCACACAACTGTACACTGCTGCTCTCATACATCCATACACTGCCGCTCTCATACATCCGTACAACCCCGCTCTCATACATCCGCACACTGCCGCTCTCACACAACTGTACACTGCTGCTCTCATACATCCATACACTGCCGCTCTCATACATCCGTACAACCCCGCTCTCATACATCCGCACACTGCCGCTCTCACACAACTGTACACTGCTGCTCTCATACATCCATACACTGCCGCTCTCATACATCCGTACAACCCCGCTCTCATACATCCGCACACTGCCGCTCGCACACAACTGTACACTGCTGCTCTCATATATCCATACACTGCCGCTCTCATACATCCATACAACCCCGCTCTCATACATCTGTACACTGCCGCTCTCATACATCCGTACACCGCCGCTCTCATACATCCGCACACTGCCGCTCTCACACAACTGTACACTGCCGCTCTCATACATCCGTACACCACCGCTCTCATACCTCCGCACACTGCCGCTCTCACACAACTGTACACTGCTGCTCTCATACATCCATACACTGCCGCTCTCATACATCCGTACACTGCCGCTCTCATACATCCGTACAACCCCGCTCTCATACATCCGTACAACCCCGCTCTCATACATCCATACACTGCCGCTCTCATACATCCGTACAACCCCGCTGTCATACATCCACACACCACCGCACTCATACATCCACACACCACCGCACTCATACATCCACACACCGACGCAGTTATACAGCCGTACACTGCCGCTCTCATACAGCCGTACACTGCCGCACTCATACATCCGCACACTGCCGCTCTCATTCAGCCGTACAACCCCGCTCTCATACATCCGCACACCGACGCACTCTTACAGCCATACACTGCTGCTCTCATACATCCGCACACTGCCGCTCTCATACAGCCGCACTCTTACAGCCGCACACTGCCGCACTCTTAAAGCCGCATTCTTACAGCCGCACACTGCCGCACTCTTACAGCCGCACACTGCCACTCTCATACATCCACACACTGCCGCTCTCATACATCCGTACAACCCCGCTCTCATACATCCGTACAACCCCGCTCTCATACATCCGCACACTGCCACTCTCATACATCCACACACCACCGCACTCATACATCCACACACCAACGCAGTTATACAGCCATACACTGCCGCTCTCATACAGCCGTACACTGCCGCTCTCATACATCCACACACTGCCGTTCTCATACATCCGCACACTGCCGCACTCATACAGCCGCACACTGCCGCACTCATACAGCCGCACACTGCCGCACTCATACAGCCGCACACTGCCGCACTCATAAAGCCGCACACTGACGCACTCATACAGCCGCACACATACAGCCGTACAACCCCGCACTCATACAGCCGCACACTGCTGCTCTCATACAGCCGCACACCGACGCAGTTATACAGCCATACACTGCCGCTCTCATACATCCGCACACTGCTGCACTCTTACAGGTGCACACCGCCACACTCTTACAGACGCACACTGCCGCACTCTTACAGACGCACACTGCCGCACTCTTACAGACGCACACCGTTGCACTCTTACAGACGCACACCGCCACACTCTTACAGACGCACACTGCCGCAATCTTACAGCCGCACACTGCCGCTCTCATACATCCACACACCTCCGCACGCATACAGCCGCACACCATCGCACTCATACATCCACACACTGGCGCTCTCATACATCCGCACACTGCCACTCTCATACATCCGCACACTGCCGCTCTCATACATCCGCACACTGCCGCTCTCACACAACTGTACACTGCTGCTCTCATACATCCATACACTGCCGCTCTCATACATCCATACAACCCCGCTCTCATACATCTGTACACTGCCGCTCTCATACATCCGTACACCGCCGCTCTCATACATCCGCACACTGCCGCTCTCACACAACTGTACACTGCCGCTCTCATACATCCGTACACCGCCGCTCTCATACCTCCGCACACTGCCGCTCTCACACAACTGTACACTGCTGCTCTCATACATCCATACACTGCCGCTCTCATACATCCGTACACTGCCGCTCTCATACATCCGTACAACCCCGCTCTCATACATCCGTACAACCCCGCTCTCATACATCCATACACTGCCGCTCTCATACATCCGTACAACCCCGCTGTCATACATCCACACACCACCGCACTCATACATCCACACACCACCGCACTCATACATCCACACACCGACGCAGTTATACAGCCGTACACTGCCGCTCTCATACAGCCGTACACTGCCGCACTCATACATCCGCACACTGCCGCACTCATACATCCGCACACTGCCGCTCTCATACAGCCGTACAACCCCGCTCTCATACATCCGCACACCGACGCACTCTTACAGCCATACACTGCTGCTCTCATACATCTGCACACTGCCGCTCTCATACAGCCGCACTCTTACAGCCGCACACTGCCGCACTCTTAAAGCCGCATTCTTACAGCCGCACACTGCCGCACTCTTACAGCCGCACACTGCCACTCTCATATATCCACACACTGCCGCTCTCATACATCCGTACAACCCCGCTCTCATACATCCGTACAACCCCGCTCTCATACATCCGTACAACCCCGCTCTCATACATCCGCACACTGCCGCTCTCATACATCTGCACACTGCCACTCTCATACATCCACACACCACCGCACTCATACATCCACACACCAACGCAGTTATACAGCCATACACTGCCGCTCTCATACAGCCGTACACTGCCGCTCTCATACATCCACACACTGCCGCTCTCATACATCCACACACTGCCACTCTCATACATCCGCACACTGCCGCACTCATACAGCCGCACACTGCCGCACTCATACAGCCGCACACTGCCGCACTCATACAGCCGCACACTGCCGCACTCATACAGCCGCACACTGCCGCACTCATAAAGCCGCACACTGACGCACTCATACAGCCGCACACATACAGCCGTACAACCCCGCACTCATACAGCCGCACACTGCTGCTCTCATACAGCCGCACACCGACGCAGTTATACAGCCATACACTGCCGCTCTCATACATCCGCACACTGCTGCACTCTTACAGGTGCACACCGCCACACTCTTACAGACGCACACTGCCGCACTCTTACAGACGCACACCGTCGCACTCTTACAGACGCACACTGCCGCAATCTTACAGCCGCACACTGCCGCTCTCATACATCCACACACCGCCGCACGCATACAGCCACACACGATCGCACTCATACAGCCGCACACCGACGCAGTTATACAGCCGTACATTGCCGCTCTCATACATCCACACACTGGCGCTCTCATACATCCGCACACTGCCGCTCTCATACATCCGCACACTGCCGCTCTCATACATCCGCACACTGCCGCTCTCATACATCCGCCCACTGCCGCTCTCATACATCCGCACACTGCCGCTCTCATACAACCGCACACTGCCGCTCTCATACATCCAACCACTTCCGCTCACATCTATACATACATAGCCTCCATACATCTACACATCCAATCCCTGCACAAGGGAACACTGAAATCACTATCACTTTTCCCCGGGGTGTGACCACAGCTAGCCACTGCTCCGGCCACCTTCTTGTGACACCAAAATGCATCTTACCTATCATCAGGGTGCTGCTGCTGCTGGGGGCGGGTTGCTGCCTCAGTCTCCTGGTTGGTGCTGCGATTGGAGGGGGTACTGCTTCCCTGTGCTGCCACTGTCTCCCGGATCATCGTGCCGCTGGCTGATTTGCAGCTTGACGCTACTGCTGCCGGGAGTAACAGCTTCCTGACTGTTGTTGCTGGTGGCTGCCTACTGCTCATTGCCGCCGGAACACTGACCGGCTCGGCAGTGATGGTGGGGTGCCTGCTCCCTTCCGTCGAGCATGCCGCAGTGTAAAAAAATAAATAATAAATAGAGAGCATACCAGGGTGAGAGTCTGTATGGATCACAGTGATTACACGGGGCACAGCATAAGGACACCTTGCTGTGAGGGGCTCTGCCCACACAGATTGCTGCACCCTCTCTGATGTCAGCCGCTGCCCTCTCGTTCTCTGGGCGGCCAGTTCCAGTGTGAGGTAGGAGAGGAAGAGAACACACAGGAGAGCAGCCCTGATATTTAACAGAGGTGGAAGTTCTATAGGCAGCAGAGACAGAGACCAGCCAGCCAGTCTCCCAGTGTCCTGATCACTACACGCCGCCAGCACAGCATTACAGGAGGGTCCTATAGTGCTGCCCTGAGCTAACAGGTGTGTGTACCAAGTGTACCCCGTACAGTGTGCTGCACCCTGGTGTCTCTGAGAGGGGTGAGGTCACCATGCCGCTTTATTATATGGCTTTTCCTTAGTACTGTACGTTACTGCCCTGCACTAGTAGTGGCAACTCTGCCCTATGTGAACCTGTGAGGTTATTTTCCTATTTACAGAATAACCGGGCAGAAGGTGGCCATATTGCGGCTCTCAAGTGAAGGCACTCTAGTACACCCCCTGCTGGCGGCCTCTGCGCAGGCGCAACAAATTGAAATGCCCTATCTCTATAATGGGGCATATTTCTCTTAATTAAAAAAAACCTGTAACTTTCTGAAAAACCACAACCCCAAAAGGCACTTCACTGGGACATGCTCTATCTAATAAAACAAACCCCAAGTCTTATTTATATATATATATATATGCACACACACTCATGTATATACATGCATATACATGTATACACAAATACACGTATGTACATGTTTATGTATGTATAATACACTGATAGAGTACATTATATTTATGAATTAATTGCTTCCCGATTCTGCAGCAGCATCATCAGCACCACCAGTGTTACTCACAGTCACTTCACACTCACTGCTGCACAACACATCACTTAATTTCCGGGCCGCCCGCCACCTGGTGAAAAGACATGGGAGATGAAGGACCAGCAGTGCCACGTTGAGCGGAAGTATTGTGAATTAGTTACCCACACACTCCTTGTGACACCTGCTCCCGACCTGCCCTCCCACCCGCCGCCTGCCGTCCGGAACCCGCACTGACAAGTAAGTCTCAGCAGAATGTGTCTGCCGGCGGCTCCCAGCCCCCCTAGAGGAACACTGCCAGTGGTGTGGTGGCCACGGCACACTAGGACTGAGAGACCGCAGCGGGAGGAAAGCACAGGTGGGCGGGAGGAGAGCATGGGCGGACATCACCACGTCACATTGCAAGGTGACGCCAGTCCTCTCAGTGAGGCCGCCGACGAATGCACTCAGCATAGTATTAGCAGCAGGCAGAGGGGGGGCAGGCGCAGCGGTGGTGGGAGGTACGGAAATGAGCTGCAGGCTAGGCTCCACCGATCACACACTCAGCGATCACTGTGCTACAGCAAGCGTGGCGTGCAGCGGTGCTGGACATTAGGGAGTGCCTGTGCGCACCAGGCACCCCCTGTACGCACGCCTATGCGCTACCACCCACCATATGCCACACTACATCACTATGCTATAGCCCTCCCATATGCAGCACTTCATAATTACACTATACCCCCCATACAACATACTACATCACCACACTACACTACTCACAATAAAATTAAAACATCCCAGTTCCTCATTCTTAATGAGCTCATGTGAGTTCTCTCCCCAACGGAGCTCCAGACCAAGTAACAATGAAGACACCAGCAGCGTGTAGGGGCCAGGCCTGGTCCACTTGTCAGGAGAGAGCAGTCACTGGAGGGTAAGATGGGGACGGGGCCTAGTCCTACAGATGGGAGAGAGCACAGACAGGAGAGAGCAAGGTACAGGGGTAGAAGGGGACGGCTGATGTGAAGAAGGGGGCCGGGCCTATTCTTACAGGCTTTCAAAATTCGACTTTTTAAAATTCGACATTTGACAAATTCGACTTTTCTGCAATGGTACAAATGCGGCAATTCGACAAAAGTATATTCCATTGAAGTTTGTAAATTCGACAACAGTGCTTTTAAACAGTAAATTCGTCATTTTCAATCCGCCACACTTTGCTGGCGGAATCTAATAAAAAAATTTAAAAACATGTTTTTTTTGCTGTTTTTTTTTTTTTTTTGGTAATAGCATATCTATTTATATTAGAAGGGATTAGGTCAGGCATTCCCAACCGCGGCCCTCAAGGCACACTAACAGTGCAGGTTTTAGTGATATCCAGGTTCCAGCACAGGTGACTTAATTAGTAGCTCAGTTATTTTGATTTAACCATCTGTGCTGCAGCCTGGATATCACTAAAACCTGCACTGTTGGTGTGCCTTGAGGACCGCGGTTGGGAATGCCTGGATTAGGTACTTGGTTTGTCTTTTTTGGAGGCACAAGTATTATTTATATATTCTTTAAAAGATTATTTATTTATTTATTTATTTTTAAAAGGAATGTGAAAAACCCGGAAAAAAAATGGCGTGGTGTCCTCCCTCCAAAGCATAACCAGCCTCGGGCTCTTCGAGCCAGTCCTGGTTCTAAAAATTCGGGGAAAAAACGGACAGGGGATCCCCCGTATTTTTAAAACCAGCACCGGGCTCTGCGCCTGGTGCTGGTGCAAAAAATACGGGGGACAAAAAGAGTAGGGGTCCCCCATATTTTTTACACCAGCATCGGGCTTCACTAGCTGGACAGATAATGCCACAGCCGGGGGTCACTTTTATACAGTGCCCTGCGGCCGTGGCATTAAATATCCAACTAGTCACCCCTGGCCGGGGTACCCTAGGGGAGTGGGGACCCCTTCAATCAAGGGGTCCCCCCCAGCCACCCAAGGGCCAGGGGTGAAGCCCGAGGTTGTCCCCCCCCATCCAAGGGCTGCGGATGGGAGGCTGATAGCCTTGAGAAAATTGAAAGAATATTGTTTTTTCCAGTAGTACTACAAGTCCCAGCAAGCCTCCCCCGCAAGTTGGTACTTGGAGAACCACAAGTACCAGCATGCGGGAGAAAAACGGGCCCGCTGGTACCTGTAGTTCTACTGGAAAAAAAATACCCAAATAAAACCAGGACACAGACACCGTGAAAGTATAATTTTATTTCACACCTGCCGACACACACATACTTACCTATGTTGACACGAAGCAGTCGGTCCTCTTCTCCAAGTAGAATCCACGGGTACCTGAAAATAAAAGATAATTATACTCACCTGATCCAGGTTCCAGATTAAATCCACGTACTTGGCAAAACAACAAACCGAACACCCGGACCAGACGGACTGAAAGGGGTCCCATGTTTACACATGGGACCCCTTTCCACGAATGCAGACATCCGAATCTCGCGAGAATCCGACAGTGGAATGATGACGTTCGGCCGCGCTCGGGTTAGCCGAGCAAGGCGGGGAGGTTCAAACCTGCCTCGGACCCGTGTAAAATGGGTGAAGTTCGGGGGGTTCGGATTCCGACGAACCGAACCCACTCAACACTAGTATGTACGTGTGTGTCAGTGCCGTGCGTGCACGTACGTGTGTGTCAGGTGTCGTGCGTGTATGTGTGTGTGTGTCAGGTGGCGCATACCTACATGTGTGTATGTCAGGTGCTGTGCATGCTTGTACGTACACGCGTGTATGTGTCAGGTGCCGCGCGTGTACGTGTGTGTGTGTGTGTGTGCGTGCCAGGAGCCGCGCGTGTACATGCGTGTGGGTGTCAGGAGCCGCGCGTATACGTACATACGTGTAGGTGTCAGGTGCCGCACGTATACGTACATATGTGTGTGTGTCAGGAGCCGCGCGTGTACGTACATGTGTGTGTGTCAGGAGCCACGCGTGTGTGTGTCAGGAGCCACGCGTGTGCATACGTATGTGTGTGTCAGGTTCCACACGTGTACGTACGTACGTGTCAGGTGCCGCGCGTGTACGTGTGTGTGTGTCAAGTGCCGCGCGTGTACGTGTGTGTGTGTGTGTGTGTGTGTCAAGTGCCGCGTGTGTACGTACGTATGTATGTGTGTGCCTGGAGCCGCGCATGTACATACATGTGTGTGTGTATGTCAAGGTGCTGTACGTGTATGTGTTTGTCTCAGGTGCTGCACGTGTGTATATGTGTGTATCTCAGGTGCTGCATTTGTATGCGTCAGCTGCCACATGGGTGTCAGGTGTTGAGCGTGTATGTGTTTGTGTCAGGTGTCGCATCTGTATGTGTGTGACTGTCAGGTGCTGCGCGTGTATGTGTGTGTCAGGTGCTGCATGTATATATGTGTGTGTTAGGTGCTGTTCATGTATGTGGGAGTGGCAGGTGCTGCATGTGTATATATGTGTGAGTGTCAGGTGCTGCATGTGTATACGAGTGTGTGTGAGGTGCTGCGAGTGTATGTGTGTGTTAGGTGCTCTGAGTGTATATGATTGTGTGTCAGGTGCTGTGCGTGTGTGCGTTAAATGCCACATGTATATATGTGTGACAGGTGCTGCCTTTGTGTGTGTGTGTCAGGTGCTTTGCTGCATGTCTGTATGTGTGTGGGTGTGTCAGGTGCTGCATATCTGTGTGTGTGGGTGTGTCAGGTGCTGCATGTCTGTATGTGTGTGTGTCAGGTGCTTTGCTGCATGTCTGTATGTGTGTGGGTGTGTCAGGTGCTGCATATCTGTGTGTGTGGGTATGTCAGGTGCTGCATATCTGTGTGTGTGGGTGTGTCAGGTGCTGCATGTCTGTGTGTGTGGGTGTGTGTGGGTGTCTATCAGGTGCTGCATGTGTGTGTCAGGTGCTGCATGTCTGCGTGTGTGTGTCAGGCGCTGCATGTCTGCGTGTGTGTGTCAGGTGCTGCATGTCTGTGTGTCAGGTGCTGCGTGTGTGTGTGTGTGTGTGTGTGTGTGTCAGGTGCTGCGTGTGTGTGTGTCAGGTGCTGCATGTGTGTGTCAGGTGCTGCCTGCGTGTGTGTGTGTGTGTGTCAGGTGCTGCGTGTGTGTGTGTGTGTCAGGTGCTGCGTGTCTGCGTGTGTGTGTCAGGTGCTGCGTGTGTGTGTGTGTGTGTGTGTGTGTGTCAGGTGCTGCGTGCCTGCGTGTGTGTGTGTCAGGTGCTGCGTGTCTGCGTGTGTGTCAGGTGCTGCGTGTCAGGTGCTGCGTGTGTGTGTGTCAGGTGCTGCGTGTCTGCGTGTGTGTCAGGTGCTGCGTGTGAGTATGTCAGGTGCTGCGTGTGAGTGCGTGTGTCAGGTGCGTGTGTGTGTGTGTCAGGTGCGTGTGAGTGTCAGGTGCTGCATGTGCGTGTGTGTCAGGTGCTGCGTGTGCGTGTGTGTCAGGTGCTGCGTGTGCGTGTGTGTCAGGTGCTGAGTGTGCGTGTGTGTCAGGTGCTGAGTGTGCATGTGTGTCAGGTGCTGCATGTGCGTGTGTGTCAGGTGCTGCGTGTGCGTGTGTGTTAGGTGCTGCGTGTGCGTGTGTCTGGTGCTGCGTGTGCGTGTGTGTCAGGTGCTGCGTGTGCGTCAAGTGCTGCGTGTGCGAGTGTCAGGCGTTGCGTGTCTGTGTGTGTCAGGCGTTGCGTGTCTGTGTGTGTCAGGCGCTGCGTGTCTGTGTGTGTCAGGCGCTGCATGTCTGTGTGTGTCAGGCGCTGCGTGTCTGTGTGTGTCAGGCGCTGCGTGTCTGTGTGTGTCAGGCGCTGCGTGTCTGTTTGTGTCAGGTGCTGCGTGTGAGTGTGTGCATGTGTGTCAGGTCCGTGTGAGTGTCAGGTGCTGCGTCTGTGTGTGTGTGTCAGGTGCTGCGTGTGTGCGTGTGTGTCAGGCACTGCATGTCTGTGTCAGGCCCTGCATGTCTGTGTGTGTCAGGCGCTGCGTGTCTGTGTGTGTCAGGTGCTGCATGTGAGTGTGTGCGTGTGTGTCAGGTCCGTGTGAGTGTCAGGTGCTGCGTCTGTGTGTGTGTGTCAGGTGCTGCGTGTGTGCGTGTGTGTCAGGCGCTGCATGTCTGTGTGTGTCAGGCACTGCGTGTCTTGGGGGGGTGGCCGGACACACAGCAGGGAGGAGCGTGGCCGGACACACAGCAGGGAGGGGGGGGGTGGCCGGACACACAGCAGGGAGGGAAGGGGGGGTGGCCGGACACACAGCAGGGAGGGAAGGGGGGGCGGCCGGACACACAGCTGGGAGGGAAGGGGGGGGGGGGGCGGCCGGACACACAGCTGTGAGGAGGAGGAGGGGGGGTGGCTGGACACACAGCAGGGAGGGAAGGGGGGGGGGGCGGCCGGACACACAGCTGGGAGGAGGAGGAGGGGGGGTGGCTGGACACACAGCAGGGAGGGAAGGGTGACCGGACACACAGCAGGGAGGGAAGGGGGTAGGGGGTGGCCGGACACAGCGGGAGGAGGGGGGGGGTGGCCGGACACACAGGAGGGGAGGGTGGCCGGACACACGGCAGGGAGGGGGGGGTGGCTGGACACACGGCAGGGAGGGGGGGGTGGCTGGACACACGGCAGGGAGGGGAGGGTGACCGGACACACGGCAGGAAGGGGAGGGTGACCGGACACACGGCAGGGAGGGTGACCGGACACACGGCAGGGAGGGGAGGGTGACCGGACACACGGCAGGGAGGGGAGGGGGTAGGGGGTGGCCGGACACAGCAGGGAGGAGGGGGTGGTGGCCAAACACACAGCAGGGGAGGGGAGGGTGGCTGGACACACAGCAGGGGGTGGGGTGGCTGGACACACAGCAGGGGGGGTGGCCGGACACACAGCAGGGGGGGGTGGCCGGACACACAGCAGGGGGGGGTGGCCGGACACACAGCAGGGAGGAGGGAGGGGGTTGGCCGGACACACAGCAGGGAGGAGGGGGGGGGGTTGGCCGGACACACAGCAGGGAGGAGGGAGGGGGTTGGCCGGACACACAGCAGGGAGGAGGGGGGGGTTGGCCGGACACACAGCAGGGAGGAGGGAGGGTGGCCGGACACACAGCAGGGAGGAGGGAGGGTGGCCGGACACACAGCAGGGAGGGAGGGGAGGGAGGGGAGGGGGGGGTAGCCGGACACACAGCAGGGAGGGAGGGAGGGGAGGGAGGGGAGGGGGGGTCAGCCGGACACACAGCAAGTAGGAGGAGGAGGGGGGGGGGTTGGCTGGACACACAGCAGGGAGGAGGGGGGGGGGGGTTGGCCGGACACACAGCAGGGAGGAGGGAGGGTTGCCGGACACACAGCAGGGAGGGGGGGGGGGTGGCCGGACACACAGCAGGGAGGGGGGGGGGGCTGGACACACAGCAGGGAGGGGGGGGTGGCCGGACACACAGCAGGGAGGAGGGGGGGGTGGCCGGACACACAGCAGGGAGGCGGGAGGGTTGCCGGACACACAGCAGGGAGGGGGGAGGGGGGGGTGGCCGGACACACAGCAGGGAGGAGGGGGGGGTGGCCGGACACACAGCAGGGAGGGGGGGGGGTGGCCGGACACACAGGGGGGAGGGGGGGTTGGCTGGACACACAGCAGGGAGGGGGGGGTGGCCGGACACACAGCAGGGGGGGGGGGGGTGGCCGGACACACGGCAGGGAGGGGGGGTGGCCGGACACACAGCAGGGAGGAGGGGGGGGTTGGCCGGACACACAGCAGGGAGGGGGGGGTGGCCGGACACACAGCAGGGAGGGGGAGGGGGGGTGGCCGGACACACAGCAGGGAGGGGGGGCGGACACACAGCAGGGAGGGGGGGTGGCCGGACACACAGCAGGGAGGAGGGGGGGGGGTTGGCCGGACACACAGCAGGGAGGGGGGGGTGGCCGGACACACAGCAGGGGGGGGGCAGACACACAGCAGGGAGGGGGGGGGGGGTTGGCCGGACACACAGCAGGGAGGGGGGGGTGGCCGGACACACAGCAGGGAGGAGGGAGGGTTGCCGGACACACAGCAGGGGGGGGGGGTAGCCGGAGACACAGAGCAGGGAGGAGGGGGGGGGGTTGGCCGGACACACAGCAGGGAGGGGAATTTGGAGTCTGGCTATAGGTGCACATTACGGGGGGGGGGGGGTTGGTGAGCTGGAGGCTAAGTAAAACAGCTCACACGACATGGCAGTTGGAGTGCCAGCAGGTCACACTAGTGTACACAACACATAACAGGGGGGAGGTGTTGGAAAGAGGTGCGGAACAGGGAATTGAGCAGTGCTGCTGAGTGGCAAGTAATTGCCAAAGTCAGCCTTGTGCTGGGCACATCCAGACGTTGATCACATGCCACTGTTTTCTTACCCAGACACCTCTGCCGCTGTGTGCTAGATCTGTGAGTGCGCCTCCCCCCTCTCTTCTCCACGCCACTGTGACTGGCCTGGCAGAGCTGTCTTCATTGAAGCAGCGGGGGAAGGGGGGTGGTAGAATGCAGGTGTCCGGGGCTTCTCCCCCTATAAGGTGCTGTTTCCAAGGTCCGCTGGAGGGGGAGTGGCCAAAGTGTTTCATCAGCCCCTCTACACCGCCGCAGCTCCCGGCCTCCCCGAGTACACCTTCCTCCTCGGCTCCTCCTCCCTTTCCTAAGAAAGTAATGAGGAAGGGGGCGGGGCCTATTCCTGCAGACGGGAGAGACGGAGAGCACACTCGGGAGAGAGCAAGTAACAGGGGAAGAAGGGGGCGGGCTGAGTAAAAAGGGGTGGGGCCTATTCCTACAGATGGGAGAGATCACGAATGGCAGAAAGAAAGATACAGGGGATGAAGGGGGTGGGCTGAATGAAGAAGGGGCGGGGCCTATTCCTGCAGACGGAGAGAGACACGGGGGGGGGGGGGTTTGGAGCATGGAGAGGCAGAGAATTGGGAGAGCAGAGAGGCGGGTTGGAGGGGGGATCGGAGTGCTCTTGCTGCGTGTGAACCTGTAGAGGAGGAGGAGGATGGGGACCCAGAGTCTAGCTGCAGTGCAAGGCTGCGTCTATGATGACGGGGTAAATACTGCACAGTGCTAAGCACTTTTGAACTTCCCGCCCCTGGCTGACTGTGCTGTGATCACGTGGTGTAGGAGCCGGCCCTGCCACCGCTCAAACGGAACAATAAAACTAACGTGAGCCGTGCCAGGGCCTATTATTGTCACACTATGCCCCCAGTAACCCCAAAACACCCCCTTACCCCACTGTATCACCCAAGTGTAGGCCGTTCCCCTCCAGTTTACCAACAAAAACCGGAGGCGAGGAAAAAGTCGTCCATGTTAGTACACCCAAGTGAAGCTGCCACTGTACACCCCCTGCTGGCGGCCACTGCGCAGCCGCAACAAATTGAAAAGCCCTATCTTTATAATGGGGCATATTTTACTTAATTAAAAAAAAACTATAACTTTCTGAAAAACCACAACCCCAAAAGGCACTACACTGGGACATACTCTATCTAATAAAACAAACCCCAAGTCTTAATTCGTCCTCTATCCTGAGTTATGCCTTCCCAAAAAAAATCTCATTCACTCTATGGGAAAACCATGTCAAAAAGCCATACAGGAAGTCGCAGAAAAAAACTGACAGTTGAAACTTTAGGTTACTCCCAATTCCTCATTTTTTTTTAATTTTACCCTGAAATTTGGCATGCAGCACCGGGTGACAATTCTACGCTCCCAAGCCAAATTTCAGCTCCGTACGTCTAATCACTTTTGAGGTGTAGCCCCTCAAACACCATGCCCCCATCTCAGAAGTTCCCTATGGGAGAATTCCATTTGTTCGATTCAGCCTTAACATAAGGGCACGACCGTGCCCTTTGTCAAAGTCAGAAAAATATCACGCTGCACATTGCCATATATGCACCTCATGCGTGTGCCCGCTGCACGTGCATGAGCCCTCCCGTGCGTGCGTATACTCGCGGTTGCGTGCACTCGCAGGAGCGCGGTATGCGCATTTACGGTAGAGTTTGTGTTCGTCTAGCGGGCGACTCAATCGTAACATATTTTAGTCATCTAATGTATTTTGTAGATTATGGTCCCTTTGATAGAATCTGAAAGTTTAGTTAATATAGCATGTTCGGGGACAAAGAGATTCCTCTTTGTTTGATACGAAGGGTCAGACAGGGGTTACACAGTGGTGTTTAGTATCCATCGGAAGAGAATATAATTAGCAATATTCCGGTGTTGGTTTGAAGCGGATTACTCGCTCGTGCGTATAGTTATGGACATAAGAAGTTTATGGACATTTACTATATTTGCACTTTATTACGCGTGCGGCGGGAAACCCAGTTTCCCTCCCACCTGAGCAGTTTGAAATAGTCACAGCCCACCTGTATGAACCAACCTATGACCTTTTGTTATAATGCGGAGACGGATTCCTGTGTCCAATGAACAATAAGAATGTAGGGACCATTGTACTGTACTGTGTGTAAGTGTATATAAAGACAAGCCGACCTGGGCCAGCTCTCTACTCTTCTCAATGGTTCTCATCACTGATAATCGGGAGCTGGATATCCAGGAAGGCGCATGCGATTGTTTCCCCTTGTGCGTAAGTTCTCTGCAACCATATTTATCTCCTATTTTGTTGTAAGCCATTCTCCCTCTCCTTCCCACTTAAATGTAATTGTGTCTTTGTTGTATTTTATTGTGTAGTAATTCGGTTAGGTATTTTTATGGTAGTTTGGTAGTATATAACTTGTATTGTGTATTCTTTTGCAATTGAACGTTCATTCATTCCCTTAAAAGGCGTTAGACCCTTAGACCGGTATTTGAGCGTTTATTATATTGCTAAAGGGTTCTCAGAGCGTAAGAGTCGCTCATACAGCTTTTAAACTAACAAGGTTACACTGTGTTGCATTTACACCTTATCACTGCACAAAGGTTTAACTCTGTGAGCGTCAGCACCGCTCGTGATCTCCTCGTGGTCTCGAGCGTCCGCTACGCTGATAGCGTATCATTACGGTAATCGGCAGCCTATAGCGTGCTTGCCTTTACGCATTAAGCCGTGAGCGAACGTGCCGCTCGTGCGTCTCGTCCACGGCTAAGCGTCCGCTACGCTGAGTACGTACCCTTACGGTACCACTTACTCCAATAGCGTACTGAGTCTCTTAACCTTTTAGCGTGTTTAATATAGGATATATATTAGGCTTTATCAATTGGGGGCTCGCCAGCTCTTCACATATCTGCACTAGGTAATTTCAGCAGACATTATCGGTCAGCAAAAGGCGGGAGGTAATATTCCTCGTAGTGCTGACCAGATAAGCGTCTGCTTCGCTTAGTAAGGAGTGCTGAAGGAATCCGGAACCAGAAGGTAGGAACAGTACGTTATTGTATTTTAAAACCTGTTTAGTTTCTGTTTTGCGAACGTACGCATAAGCACACACACCTGTATTTCGTGTTTAGCATTATTTGTCTGTACCTCATTCTCCTGATTGCCACACACTAGTGATAACGTGTTGAGACATTTGTTGTTATTAATAGTTAAAGGATAAATATTTAAAGGAATAATTGTAAAAGGCACGCACACAATCTCGCCTAGAATACAAGGGAGATTTGAGTGGTGTTCAGTGAAGGATTACTGTTAAAGATCATTCACATTGATAAACGTGTAGTGTGTTACTGTGGACGTACTTGGTCTGCGTACACGTGTCCTTACAAGGGCAGGGCGTACGCAACGCAAGGGTCGACGCACGGAGCGTATATTACGCAACGGAGCGTACGGATACGCCCACATAATACAAACCGCACGATAGTATTGTTTTAATAGGCGATAAGGAAGTAACGCGAAAATAACACAAATCTATCTCAAATCCAAAAGTTTAAAGTTAAAAGAAAAAAATACTTTCTCTGTTGCAATTGACAATGCCAAATTCCTTGTCGTATAAACAACCCTTTATGAAGCTAAGAACACTGTACGCTGTTTACTTAAGAAGTACCGTAATGGTACGCTATTTGCGTAACGATCGCTCAGCAGTAAGCGAGACGCTCAAGCGTCACGTTCGCTCACGGCCCAGTGATCACAGGACACGTTATTGGCTATGACTAGGGGAATGATTCGCTGTAGCGTAGCGTGCGCTCGAGACCACGAGGAGGTCACCAGCGATGCAGACGCTCACAACACTATACCTTTATGATAAAACCTTATACCAATGAAATACACTGAATACCTTAATGTGAGTACAGGGTGTAAGTGCAACCTTGTGTAACCTGACTAACTACAAAGCTGCTTGAGCGTCACCGACGCTCAAGTGAACACTTAACACTATAGAAAATACACAGATACTGGTTTAGGTTCCAAAGCCTATTAACTGTATTATATCTAATATACTTGTAAAAGGGGATAACAGTACAATTGATACACTACAATATAACAGAGACTTCCTAACCACAGAACTAAACTATAAATACAAAAAGACAATACTACTCTGACCTAAATGCAATACAATACAATGCTATAATACTATGAGAGATATAAGAGAAAAGAGGAGAGAGAGAGATAGAGAGAGAGAGAGAGAAATTGGCTCACAGAAAGACAATGATTACGGAGAGAAACTTACGCACAAAGGGTATGATCGCCTGCGCCTCGATATCCAGCTCCCGGCTATCAGCAGATAACCGTTGATGAGAGAGTGAGAGCTGGATGTGGTCGGCCTGCCTATTTATGCCCCACACACAATGCAATCTCCTGGTCCTACAATCCCATTGTCCATTGGCCGAAGGAATTCGGCCCTGCATCATAACAAAAGGTCATAGGGTGATTCATACAGGTGGGCTGTGACGATTTCCAACAGCTCAGGTGGGTGGGAAACTGGGTTTCCCGCCGCATACCTGAGTATGTGTAAATAATAGAAATGGACATAAACTTCTTATGTCCATAACTATTCGCACGAGCGATTAATACGCTCCAAACCAACACCGGAATATTGCTAATTAAATACTCTTCCGATGGGTACCAAACACTGCTGTATGATTCCTGTTAGACCCTTCGTACGATATAAAGAGGGATTCCTCAGCTCTGGGACATTGTATTTTAACCAAACTTTCAGAATCTATCAAAGGGACCATGATCTATAAACTACATTAATTGTGAAAATATGTAACGAATGAGTCGCACGCTACGACTATATAAACTCTACCGTAAATACGCATACCGCGCCTGCGAGTGCACGCTATTGCGGGTATGCGCCTCCACGGGAGAGCGTACGCACGCGCAGCGCGGACCAGTGTGCGGTGCAAATATGGCAACGTGCATTGAGACATTTTTCTGACTTTGACAGTCCACCCTTTGGCAGTCAATAATAACTGCCACAAAACATTTAAGGAGAAAAATGTAAGTCAGGGGTTAATTGATTTCCATGGTGGGGTAAGGAAGAAGAGAGGAGTAGGTGTGAAAAGGGTATGACCTAGTGAGAAAGTAGAAGCATGTGTGTATGAGTCCATGTTTGGAGGGTCATGTATCATCGTGCCGTACGTGTGGTAAGTCAAGCTTCGAGGTATTGCGAAGTATACATTTGAATTCCTTCTTATCCTGTGGTACAGGTCTGTGGATGGGCTGTCAAACTCTACCGAGCTCATTTCGGCTGTGGTTGTAACAAAATGGGGATGCACATTTTAGTTGATGATACATGAATGGGGGAGGTATGTGGTTGCTGCTATCTGTGCCTGTATTCCCTATCGTCTATGTGTGTCGTTACCTGTGGGTTGTAGAGATGAAGATAAAGAACACTTACGAAAAATGCAATGATATTCTATGTCAGGGAAATGTACATCTGTCGTCGAAGTTGTTTTCGGTATCTGTTGAGAGTCGTCTTCTTTGCGCTGTATTGCTCCTTAGGCATGAGCAAATAGCTTTGTCTGAGCCATCAGATTTACAAAAAATGTTGGGCTAGCGTGAGTTTAAAAATACTAGGGAAACTGGGGATCCATGGCAAAGTTCATCAAGTGTCCATATTTAAAGTTGTCAAATCTTCTTCTTTGGTCAATCCGTTGTCTGTATACATCTCGTCTCGTCAGCTTCCTCGTCCAAGGGGGTCTTTGTATCTGGGAGAAAAGCAGAAAAACAGGTGAAAGAAACGGACCGTATAATCGCATTTTTATCACATTCTGGTTTCTATCATTGGGTCATAAATCAAATCCAGGTTAATTACGGTTTCCTCACTCCTCAAGCTCATCACTTTTGTACTTTGTTTGCACCTCATTAAAGCCTGCCCGCATCTAAATATCAATCCAATCGATATAACGACACCCAAGATACATAGTAGAAACTTTCCAACATCCATTATGACTCCTTGAGCCCAGTCTCCTAAACCGGAGAACCAATTTCGCGGGTTCAACCATGACACCCAACCAGTCAGCTCATTACCTACAGCAGCAAGGGTGAGATTGTGTTTTCGACGAAATTCCCACTTTAGTTGGAGAATATCGTCCATCTTTTGGTCTATGACCTCTACCGGATCCTCGGTGCTATTTGTGATATACGTGCAACACTTTATGCCGTACTGTGTTGCCAATGTAACACAATATCCGCCTGTTACTGCTGTAAGATAATTAAGAACCATCCTATGCTGAACTAGTTCTGTTTTGTAAGCTTGAAGTTCTCTTCCAGTATATCTAAACGTGTCATCATACATTTCAGTGATATTATCTAACAAATTGGCGAGTGCGGAAATGTATTTATAATTCATCACACCTCGAGCGGTGCGAGTGAAATCTAACGCTACCAGAACCTGAATCCCGGTGGATTCATGGATAAGATCAGAGGCCGGATGCTCTAACCTTTCTGACAGTTGTCTTTTAACTCGGTGCTCGTAATGAGTGTGAGTATAAGGAGCTTGGGCACCACGGTGTATGTCCTTCATTTTGTCATGTGTAACAGTCATCACTTCAGGCAATACTTTTCCAATATAACACAATCCTTCAGAGTTTGGGGCAAGCCACTTGTACGCCTTTCTCCCGCATATGAAATATGCATCATCGGGGAGAACATATGGGACGGAGAAGGACATGACCATGTTACAAACCTTCCAGGTGAAATCTCCTGACCCTAATTCTTCCATCTGCCTAATGCACGTATCGGTTTGTACGATATGTGCACAGTATCCTGGTGATACCTCTCCAACTCTAGTAATCCTACTTCCTAAGGTATATCGATACCGGAAAGATTTTCCTCTACTGGCTATGTGGCGTACGAGCTCTGTATCTATAGGCATTCTATCTGCTCTGTGTGAAAAGGTCATGGTAAGGTTGCTCCATGACACTTCCCAATTTCCCGGCTTACGGGGATTGGAGATGTTAAAACATAAGAGGGACCTATCCACATGGTATTGGTGGAGCTTCAAACTAGGAGGGCTGGAGATGTTAAACCTCCGATCCACCGGTCTCCCACCACTTAGCTCAAGTACCTCCCCTAACGTTAAAGGAAATGGTACTAGCCCTGATTTACTGTGACCCTGAGGTACTTGAGAGCATACCCAACAATCTGTTTGGTTTAACACGTTACCCACTAGAGAGTGATAGTCACTCAATGGATGCCGGTCCATATGGATATTAAAACTAGATTGGCATTTCTTTATGCATCCATCTTCAACCAGATTATCACAGAGCCTACAGATACAATTTTCTTCAGCTAACAATCCATCACAATTTCTTCTATCGGATCGTTTTCTGATACTCGCCTTTGCTTGTTGGTTTGGTTGATCTTGGAAAACTACGCCTCCATCATCATAATCGGAACCCATTCCAGAACCTCTTTCGACCTCTATGGTACTCTCGCCGGAACAGACTGCTCTGGTCAACATCATGGTTAACATCAAAATCCGGATCACAGTCTCTTGGGGCAAGTCCATCTTTGAGGAGGAAATAGAGAAGAATGAGAAGGGGGAAAAAGAAATTTTAAGGGAGAGGGGCTGGGAAGTGGAGAAAAACAATAAAAGGGAGAAGGGAGTCGACAACTGCTTTCGGTCTTCAAGGCTCAGGTGCCGCCTCAGTCCTCCTGGAACAGACACTCCAGTGATACAACCTCTACCGTCTGTTCCTTATCACGGGACTTCTCTGGATCGGCAACCTTTTTGCAGTGGGATGAATGGACCCAAGTCTCTCTCTCAGCAACCTTCAATGCTGTGGTGCTAGTCAATAAGACCTGGTATGGTCCTTCCCATCTATCAATAAGACAACCTGAGCGTAGAAAATTTCGTATCATTACATAATCCCCAGGTTCAATGTCATGACAATTACTATCTGGTAAATCAGGAATCACCAACTTCAGATTATCATTTTGATTCCTCAACTGTTTACTCATGTTAATCAAGTATTTTACAGTTACTTCATTGTTACATTTCAAATCATCCTGAGGGTTAATCATGACATGCGGTTGTCGACCAAACAGAATTTCAAAAGGGGACAGGTTAAGAGGGGACCTGGGAGTGGTTCTGATGCTATACAAAACAATGGGTAAAGCTTCTGGCCACGTCAATCCTGTCTCTGCCATTACTTTACTCAATTTATTTTTAATAGTGCTGTTCACTCTTTCGACCTTCGCACTCGCCTGTGGACGGTACGGAGTGTGCAGCTTGCTATCAATACCCATCAACTTACACATTCCTTGAAAGACATCACCTGTAAAATGGGTACCCCTATCACTTTCAATGATTCTAGGGATACCATATCTACATACAAATTCCTGCACAATTTTCTTAGCTGTAAACATAGCGGTATTTGTAGCTGCTGGAAAAGCTTCGACCCAATTCGAGAAAACATCTATACAGACAAGTACATATTTCAAATTTCTACATGGGGGTAATTGAATGAAGTCAATTTGTATTACCTGGAAAGGGCCGCCGGCAGGTGGGATATGGGATGGTTCTGTAGGTATTGCTTTTCCAATATTCTTTCTCAGACAGGTAAGGCATGACATTGCTCTTTTACCCGCATGAGAGGAGAATCCTGGGGCGCACCAGTATGCTCTTACCAATTTGCACATCCCCTCCTTGCCTAGATGAGTCAGCCCGTGAGCTGCTTCAGCCAGACATGGAAGGTATGCCCTGGGGGCCACTGGTTTACCATGTCCATCCGTCCAGAGCCCTGAGGACTCCTGGCCATATCCCTTTGCCTTCCAGACTGCTCTTTCCTGTGTGGAACACAAATTCTGCATCTCACACAACTTCTGTGTGTTGATGGTATTAAATACCATCAACTGTGTGGTGTTTGTCCGTGTGGGGGTAGCAGCTGCAAGCTTTGCGGCTTCGTCTGCTCGGCTGTTACCAAGGGATACTGGGTCTTGGCTATATGTATGTGCTTTACATTTGATAACAGCCACTCTGTCGGGTTCCTGTATCGCTGTTAGAAGCCTTTTTATGTGAGCTGCATGCGCTATCGGTGTACCAGCTGCCGTCATGAAATTTCTGAGACGCCATAGCGCTCCGAAATCATGTACTACCCCGAACGCGTATCTGGAATCGGTGTAGATATTGGCAGACTTACCCTTAGCCAATTCACATGCTCTGGTTAGGGCGACCAGTTCAGCAACCTGGGCTGAGTGAGGTGGGCCTAGCGGTTCCGCTTCTATGGTGTCTTGGTCATCTACGACTGCGTACACAAGTCTCCCGAGTCTGACTGTCTGTGACAACTACCGTCCGTGTAGAACGTGAGTTCTGCATCTTCCAGTGGATTGTCACTGATGTCAGGCCTTGCGGTAAAATTTTGGGTCAAATATTCCATACAATCATGTGTATCTTCCTTTGCATTAAATCCTCCTTCCCCATCACTCTCACCTCCCACCCTTTGTGCCTGATCAGGCACACCTGGGAGGAATGTTGCAGGGTTTAATGCGCTGCATCTCCTTATGGTGATGTTTACTGGGGCCATTAATGCCAATTCCCATCTCGTAAACCTTGCTGATGAGACGTGTCTGGTTTGGGCAGAATTCAATAAGGCAGATACCGCATGCGGTGTATGGATTGTGAGGTTGTGGCCTAGCACGACATCTTCGCTTTTTGTTACTAGCAATGCTATCGCCGCAACGCTACGCAAGCATGTGGGGAGGGATCGCGCTACCGTGTCTAGCTGGGCGCTGTAGTATGCAATTGGCCTGCTGGCGTCACCGTGTTTTTGTGTTAGTACACCTGCTGCGCACCCAGCACTTTCTGTTCCGTATAGTTCAAAGGGTTTCCCATAGTCTGGCACACCTAGTGCTGGTGCCTGCGTTAGACACTGTTTGAGTCTCTCAAATGCTGTTTCGGATTCGTCTGTATGCGAAATCCGATCAGGTTTGTTTGAGGAGACCATTTCCTGCAAAGGTAGCGCCAATATGGAAAACCCTGGGATCCAATTACGGCAATACCCACACATTCCTAGAAACGTCCTGATCTGTTGTTGGGTTTGTGGCAGTGTCATGTCTCTAATGGCTTGGATTCTATCAGCGGTCAGGTGTCTCAGTCCTTGTGTTAGACAGTGTCCCAAATATTTTACCTTAGCTTGGCATAATTGCAACTTGTCTTTGGAAACCTTGTGACCTGTGTCTGAAAGATGAAACAGGAGCTGTTTCGTATCCTTCAGAGATGCTTCCAGTGAATCTGAACACAGTAATAAATCGTCCACATACTGTATCAATACTGATCCACTGTCTGGTTGGAAAGACTGTAAACAATCATGCAAAGCCTGAGAAAATATACTTGGACTATCTATGAAACCTTGGGGTAACCGAGTCCACGTGTATTGGACTCCTCTGTATGTGAATGCAAACAAATATTGGCTGTCAGGGTGCAGAGGTACCGAAAAGAAAGCGGAGCAGAGGTCAATAACAGTGAAAAATTTGGCAGTGGGAGGAATTTGCATTAGGATGACAGCTGGATTTGGCACTACGGGGAACTGACTCTCAACTATTTTGTTAATCCCCCTTAGATCTTGCACTAGCCTGTAACCCCTCCCCCCACTCTTTTTAACAGGGAAGATGGGACTATTTGCTGTGCTGGACGTTCTTACTAGAATGCCCTGTTGTAGCAAGCGCTCTATTACGGGAAAAACTCCTAACTCCACCTCTGGCTTCAGAGGATACTGTGGGATTTTTGGAGCTATCCTACCATCTTTTACTTGTACTACTACTGGAGCTACGTTTGCCATTAATCCAGTGTCCTGTCCATCTTTTGTCCAAAGTGACTCTGGTATCTGAGATGTCATTTCTTCTACTTGGGATGGATTCCTATTTGTCATAATGGAATGTGACATTAATTTTGATGGGGAGTCTAACATGTCTCGTACTTCCTGAGCGTGATTCTCAGGGATGTCCAAGAATACACCTTCAGGAGTACAATAAATGACGCAACCCATTTTACATAGTAAGTCTCTTCCCAGGAGATTAGTTGGTGCCGATGCAGCCAGCAAAAAGGAATGCTTGGTATGCAAAGGCCCTATTGTAATCTCGGCTGGTTTGCTAACAGGGTAGTGCTGGACTACTCCTGTTACTCCCATGGCTGGAATTGTCCTACCAGTGGTTCTCATGCCCACTGTCGAATTTATCACTGACTTGGCCGCCCCTGTGTCTACAAGAAAGTTTAAAGTTTTACCAGCTACATTGATTGCAATTTCTGGTTCGCTTCCAAGACTAGCAATCAACTTAACTGGGTGCAGATTACAGGTATGGCCACACCCCTATTGGGTATGCTGACCTCCCTGAATCCCGCTGGCAGCAACTACTTGTGAGGGAGTTAGCTGGGAACTACCAGAGGCATGCCAATCTCTATTCAGGGGATATCTTTTTGTTTCCCCTGTATGTGGCTCAAAACTCCGCCTCTGTGGACCCTGCTCCCAATGTCGTGTGTTGTGTTGTTGTCTAGGGGGTTGAAAAGATCTTTGTACATTCTTTGTTCTACATTCTCGTGCATAGTGTCCCGGTCTGTTACAAGAAAAACATGTTATTACACTTGCCTTACCCACAGGATTCGGTGGTACATACGCGGGCTGCCTTGTGGTCAGCGCCTGTATACTTACGGACATCAACTTATCACTTTGCGACTCCCTGTGCCTAGTGATGTTTCTGTCGTGATCAATAGCAGCCTCTCTCAATGTGGACACTGACAGACCTCGCCAACATGGTTGTGTGGTCTGTACCCTAGCTTTTAATGTTTCTTTCAAACCATCCATCAGTACAGATACTGCTACTTCTCGATGGTTTGGGTTGGTCTTAATGTCTTCTATACCAGTGTACTTTGCCATTTCTAATAGTGCCCGGTGAAAATACTCTGTTGCCGTTTCGGACTCCTTTTGCTTAATGGAAAATATCTTGTTCCATTTAACAACGGCTGGGAAATACTCCTTTAGCTGTAAATTTATCCTTTTTACATTATCCTTGTTGTACACGTCTGTAAGCGGTACATCTTTATCCAATGCACAGTCAGCTAAAAACTGAGTTGCGTCAACATTGGAAGGTAAACAAGCTCTTAGCAGTATCTGCCAATCCTTGTTGTTGGGTTCTACAGTGTTACCTAGATCCCTGATGTATTTTTGGCTAGCAACTAAATCCTTCCTGGGGTCAGGAAATTCGGACACTATTGTTCTTAATTCCATTCTGGAAAATGGAGTGTACATGGCAATGTTCCTTATGGGAGTGGCTCCAGACACATCTGTTTTTCCATTGGGAACTGCTATTACCCTTACAGGAGCAATTCTAACAGCCTCTTCCTGTGTAGATTCTACAGCTTGTTGTGGTACAATTGTTTCAGTGTAGTGCATGGTGCCGTACTTACCCGTTGACACGACCTCACCTATCCCTCCGCTAGGGGCTTTCACTAATCTCGTGGGTGTCGCTGTGCCTACTGTGGTCTCTGCTATGGTGGCTGCAAGAGAGAGAGCTGAAATTGTTGCTGAATCGTCTTCTTGATCACACTCCTGAGGAAGGTTCAAAACAGGGTACATCTTGCACGGGTTAATACTTGCATGAGTTATTTGGTTAACATCATTAACATTTACAAGGTTACTAAGAGTTTGTGTTTTACAACCCAGTGCGTTTCTCTCCGCAATCAACTTCTCTCCTGCAATGTATGGTGGAGGAGGAGCTGTGGCAATCAACTTCCTGACTGCCCCAGATCCTGCCGCCAGAGCCAAACCTCTCTGTATCTCACCTTCCTGGTGCCATAACTGTAAATAATCATGATGCTGAATTCGTCTCTTTGCTGATTTTACGAGACATATCCTCCTCCTTAAATTTTGTAACACTTCTGGACTAAAGCTACCTATTCTTGGGAATTTGTCCCTGTCTTGTACAGTCATTCTCTCCCATTCATCACATAAAACCTCTGTGTGACTACCGTATTTTTCACACATTACATATCGTGCCGACCCAACTGGTCGGTTCTCTGAATCAACCCGAACCGAGGTTGATCGCCCCCTACCTGAACAAATGGCCCCCATAATCTGCAGGCGTTGCTTATTCCTCCTTGGATCTTTATCTCAAGGTTTTCAGCGAACCCTTACAAACAAACCAAGATGTCCTTGGGCAGGCCGGCGGTGGTGGTTTATCAAGTACCCCACTTACTTCTCGCCCACGTTGGCCAGTACTGCAATCACTGTAACCAGAGCTGCTGTACCCAACCTAGGGCCCCTGTGAACCTTTATTTACTGGGGCGCGTTCCCCAGCAAGTATCGGTTGTTGGATAGTTCCTGAGTGACCAGCGAACTTCCCTTCCAAAAATAAAAAATTACACAAATCACGTCAGAATGTACAAATAGCGTTTGTGACCACTTTACTCTAATGGTATTAGGTCAGATTACTAACTACTGCACACAATTACGTGCGGTCCAATCGTTCAGTACACGAGCACTACTTGTCATGTACTGAAAGATCAATGGAATCGATGTTTCCGGCCGCGATTCCTTCAGCAAGAGCTTATGGCCTATATGGGTTCTGCACCAACACCCCAGGCGTTGTGCCACTGGACTTTTATAGCGGACCTCTTTGTCTATTTTACCTGTTACCTTATGACCTCCTGGTCTGTTACCTTATGACCTCCTGGTCTTGTTACCTTATGACCTCCTGGTCTTGTTACCTTATGGTCCGCTATACTCTAATGCTCAAATATTATTTAACCAGGGATGCCTCCCTAGCCACCGTATATGTCACTTACACGTGTGTCCCTTGACGAGTACCCGGCTTTCCTTTTGGTTCCACCTTAAAGTTATATAAACTTTTGTATACAAAACACACTCACTCAACACATGTACACTTTTGTTTCTATATCTATTTCTGCGCAGAAATTGTCTTTAGGCCAAAAGTGTTACCAATTAGGAGCAGGATCTGTTAAACTAAATTTCAGATTTTTCCAAAAATAGATTTGCGTTATTTACCGCGTCGCGTTAATTATCGCCTTTGCGTTACTTCACTTTATCACAGCTTGAGCTACGTGGGCGTAACCGGACGCTACGTTGCGTAATGTACGCTGCGTGCGTCTGCCTTTTGGATTGCGTACGCTAGTCTTTGTTAGCGACACGTGTACGCAATGCAAAGATCCACCGTAACACAATATATACTTTTATCAATGTAAATGATCCCTGATCATCTACCGCAATCCACACTGACTGCCTTGTATCTCAGACAAACCGTGTGTTGTTCTATACTTTAACTATTACCTCTACTATGAAATAACAGCAAATCTCTTTTTTAGCACTTTCTATCAACTATAAAAATTGGCAAACAGGAATAGTGATATACGAAATTGAAAAAGAAATGCAGATAAATGTATGCGTGCGTGTATACGCAAGACAGAAGAGAAATAAAACAGTTTTTTAAAAGACACAAGCGTTTTGTTCTTACTTCCGGTTCCCGGATTCCTTCAGCACTCTTTATCTAAGCGAAGCAGACGCTTATCCCGTCAGCACTGTGAGACAACCTCCCACCCTTTGCTGGAGGGATAATGTCTGCTGATCTACCTAGTGCAGATATGAGAAGGATAGGACGAGTCCCCAATTGACAATGCCAAATTCCTTGTCGTATAAACAACCCTTTATGAAGCTAAGAACACTGTACGCTGTTTACTTAAGAAGTACCGTAATGGTACGCTATTTGCGTAACGATCGCTCAGCAGTAAGCGAGACGCTCAAGCGTCACGTTCGCTCACGGCCCAGTGATCACAGGACACGTTATTGGCTATGACTAGGGGAATGATTCGCTGTAGCGTAGCGTGCGCTCGAGACCACGAGGAGGTCACCAGCGATGCAGACGCTCACAACACTATACCTTTATGATAAAACCTTATACCAATGAAATACACTGAATACCTTAATGTGAGTACAGGGTGTAAGTGCAACCTTGTGTAACCTGACTAACTACAAAGCTGCTTGAGCGTCACCGACGCTCAAGTGAACACTTAACACTATAGAAAATACACAGATACTGGTTTAGGTTCCAAAGCCTATTAACTGTATTATATCTAATATACTTGTAAAAGGGGATAACAGTACAATTGATACACTACAATATAACAGAGACTTCCTAACCACAGAACTAAACTATAAATACAAAAAGACAATACTACTCTGACCTAAATGCAATACAATACAATGCTATAATACTATGAGAGATATAAGAGAAAAGAGGAGAGAGAGAGATAGAGAGAGAGAGAGAGAAATTGGCTCACAGAAAGACAATGATTACGGAGAGAAACTTACGCACAAAGGGTATGATCGCCTGCGCCTCGATATCCAGCTCCCGGCTATCAGCAGATAACCGTTGATGAGAGAGTGAGAGCTGGATGTGGTCGGCCTGCCTATTTATGCCCCACACACAATGCAATCTCCTGGTCCTACAATCCCATTGTCCATTGGCCGAAGGAATTCGGCCCTGCATCATAACAAAAGGTCATAGGGTGATTCATACAGGTGGGCTGTGACGATTTCCAACAGCTCAGGTGGGTGGGAAACTGGGTTTCCCGCCGCATACCTGAGTATGTGTAAATAATAGAAATGGACATAAACTTCTTATGTCCATAACTATTCGCACGAGCGATTAATACGCTCCAAACCAACACCGGAATATTGCTAATTAAATACTCTTCCGATGGGTACCAAACACTGCTGTATGATTCCTGTTAGACCCTTCGTACGATATAAAGAGGGATTCCTCAGCTCTGGGACATTGTATTTTAACCAAACTTTCAGAATCTATCAAAGGGACCATGATCTATAAACTACATTAATTGTGAAAATATGTAACGAATGAGTCGCACGCTACGACTATATAAACTCTACCGTAAATACGCATACCGCGCCTGCGAGTGCACGCTATTGCGGGTATGCGCCTCCACGGGAGAGCGTACGCACGCGCAGCGCGGACCAGTGTGCGGTGCAAATATGGCAACGTGCATTGAGACATTTTTCTGACTTTGACACAATTCTTCTGGGTTAGACTATTACTGAATGAATGGAATTCTGTACAGAAATAAGAGTGTTCGAATGTAAGAGTGTGTATATATATAAGATTTCTCTTTTATTACGGAAGTGGGAACCATAGGCCAGTAGAAAGAGGTACACCAGCGAGAGTGATATCGTGGGGTGGCTTGGGAGGCGTCCCTTGTTAGTCTCGACATATTAATGAGCAGTAGAGTCTGCTGTACATAACAGACCAGGAGGTCAAGGACCAGGAGGTTCAGGTACAGCAGACTAGAAGTAGAGAAGCACAACCGAAGAGGGTTGGTGCGAGACCCATATAGGCCAACAAAGCTCAGGGCTGAAGGAATTCGCAGCAGAAATTTTCGATTCCACTGATCGTTCCGCACATAAGATTAGTTGCTTGTGTGCAGATACGATTGTACCGCATGTGATTGTGTGCATTAGCGTGTCTTGAATTCAGAAGAACGCTACTTGCACATTGTTAACGTGATTTGTGTATTTTTTTTTATTTTAAGGGAAGTAGCCTGATCACTCAGGGACATTCCAACGACTGATACTTGCTGGGGAGGGTAAGACACTCCCACACGCCCGAGCAAGTAGAAGTACTTAGGTGCCCTAGGTTGGGTACGGAACCTCTGGGAACTTTGGTCGCCGTATTGGCCAGCGTGGACGGGAGTTAAGTGGGCGGACTTCGGAGTAAAACCCCCACCGCAGCCTTACCCCAAGCATCTTGGTTTCTGTAAGGGTTGCCGAAGACCCTGATTTGAAGTCAGAGGTAGTGAAAGCAGCACCTGCAGAGATTTATTTATTTATTAACAGTTTCTTATATAGCGCAGCATATTCCGTTGCGCTTTACAATTAGGACAACAGTAATAGAACAAAACTGGGTAAAAACAGACAGACATAGAGGTAGGAAGGCCCTGCTCGCAAGCTTACAATCTATAGGGGCCAGTTGTTCAGGTAAGGGGCGATCAACCCAGGTTCAGGTTGATTTAGTAAACCGACCAATCGGGTCGGCAAGGTATATCATGTGTGAGAAATATGGTCATCACACAGAAATGTTGTGCAATGAATGGGAAAGGATGACTGTGCATGACGGGGAAAAGTTTCCCCGGGTAGGTAGTTTTAACCCAGAAGTATTACAGAATTTAAGGAGAAGAGTGTGCCTGATTAAATCTTCAAAAAGGCGTATTAGACATTATGATTATTTAACATTGTGGCAACAGGAAGGTAAAATACAAAGGGGGTTGGCGCAAGCCACTGGATCTAACCCTATCAGGAAACTGATAGCCACTGCACCCCCACCACCATACATACCTGGAGAGAAATTGGTTGCAGAGAATGGCACTCAGGGTCATGTTAAATGTATAGAAGTTAAAGATAATGTAACCAAAGTAATTAATGCTAACACTAATCCGTGCAAGTTGTACCCTGTTTTGAACTTTCCCCAGGATTGTGACCAAGAGGATGAGCCCACAACAATATCAGAACTCTCCCTAGCAGCCACCATATCAGAAACAGCAGTAGGCACGACCCAACCCATAAGATTATTATCAAATGCCCCTAGCGGAGGGACAGGTGAGGTCGTATCGACTGGTAAGTACGGCACCATACACTATGCTGAAACCATTTCACCACATGTTGTAGAATCTACTCAGAATGATGTTGTTGGACTTAATCCTGTTAGGGTAATAGCAGTGCCAAATGGGAAAACTGACACTTCAGGAGCAACTCCTGTCAGGAACATCGCCATGCACTGTCCCTTTTCCCGAGCAGAATTAAGATCAATGATGTCTGAATTCCCTGATCCTAGGAAAGACTTAGTTGCATGTCAAAAGTATATTAGGGAGCTAGGAAATTCTGCAGACCCAAATAACAAAGATTGGAGGACAGTTTTGAGGGCATGTTTACCCCCCAGTGTTGATCCGTTAAAGTTTATTGCTGATTGCAAGTTAGATGAGGAAGTACCACTAACAGACGAGTATAATCAGGATAATGTAAAGAGAATCAACTTACAGTTTGGGGTATATTTTCCTGCAGTAGTAAAGTGGAATAAAATCTTTACAATAAAACAAAAAGAAGGTGAATCCACACCAGAGTATTTTCACCGGGCTCTGCAGGATATGGCTAGGTACACTGGTATAGATGACATTAAAACTAATGTACACCACAGGGAAGTAGCTGTTTCAGTATTAATGGACGGTCTAAAAGAGGTTTTAAGGAATAGAATACAAACCACTAGGCCTGATTGGAGAGGTATGTCGGTGGATGCATTGGGAGAGGCTGCTGCTGGGCATGATCGGAATATCATCAGACACAGGGAGTCACAGAGTGATAAGTTAATGGCTGTGAGCATACAGGCCCACACTACCCGGCCACCTCAGCCCAGAACTGTGACCCCTGTGGGTAAGTCAACAGGTATAAAATGTTATTGTTGCCACAGAGAGGGACACATAGCACGTGATTGTAAAGTAAGACCAATACAAAATTCATATCAACCCTATAGACAACGACCTGATACGAGACATTGGGATCAAGGACCGAAAGGGCGGAGCTATGAGCCACATGCAGGGGAAACCAAAAGGTATCCCCCAAGAAGAGACTGGCAAATCCCTGATAGATCCCATCTACCCCCACCACAAGTAATTGCTGCCAGCGCGATTCAGGGAGGTCACCATACCCAATAGGGGTGTGGCCACACCTGTAATCTGCAGCCAGTGAAATTGATTGCAAGTCTTGGAAGTGAACCCGAGATCACAAGTGATGTAGCTGGTAAATCATTAAATTTCCTTGTAGATACGGGGGCGGCCAAATCAGTAATAAATTCGACAGTGGGCATGAGAACCACTGGTAAGACAATTCCAGCCATGGGAGTAACGGGAGTAGTACAGCACTACCCTGTTAGCAAACCAGCAGAGATTACAATAGGGCCTTTGCATACCAAGCATTCCTTTTTGCTGGCTGCATCGGCACCGACTAATCTCCTGGGAAGAGATTTATTGTGTAAAATGGGGTGCGTCATTTATTGTACTCCTGAAGGTGTATTCTTAGACATACCTGAGAATCACGCTCAGGAAGTACGAGACATGCTAGACTCCCCATCAAAATTAATGTCACATACCGTTATGATAAATAGGAGTTCATCCCAGGTAGAAGAAATGACATCCCAAATACCAGAGTCACTTTGGACTAAAGATGGACAAGACACTGGATTAATGGCAAACGTAGCTCCAGTAGTTGTGCAAGTAAAAGATGGTAGGATAGCTCCAAAAATCCCACAATACCCTCTGAAGCCAGAGGTGGAATTAGGAGTATACCCCGTAATAGAGCGCTTGCTACAACAGGGCATTCTGGTAAGAACATCCAGCACTGCCAATAGTCCCATCTTCCCTGTGAAAAAGAGTGGGGGGAGGGGTTACAGGCTAGTGCAGGATCTAAGGAGGATTAACAAAATAGTTGAGAGTCAGTTCCCCGTAGTGCCAAATCCAGCTGTCATCCTTATGCAGATCCCTCCCACTGCAACATTTTTCACTGTTATTGACCTTTGCTCCGCCTTCTTCTCGGTACCTCTACACCCTGACAGCCAATATTTGTTTGCATTCACATACAGAGGAGTCCAATACACATGGACTCGATTACCACAAGGTTTCATAGACAGCCCAAGTATATTTTCACAGGCTTTGCATGATTGTTTACAGTCTTTCCAACCAGAGAATGGATCAATATTGATACAGTATGTGGATGATCTACTACTATGTTCAGATTCACTGGAAGCGTCCCTGAAAGATACAAAACAGCTCCTGTTTCATCTTTCAGACACAGGACACAAGGTTTCCAAAGACAAGTTGCAATTATGCCAGACTAAAGTAAAATATCTGGGACACTGTCTGACACAAGGACTGAGACACCTGACCGCTGATAGAATTCAAGCAATTCGAGACATGACTCTGCCACAAACCCAGCAACAGATCAGAACGTTTCTAGGAATGTGTGGGTATTGCCGTAACTGGATCCCAGGTTTTTCCATTCTAGCATTACCTTTGCAGGAGATGGTCTCATCAAATAAACCTGATCGGATCTCGCATACAGACAAATCCGAGATGGCATTTGAGAGACTTAAACAGTGCCTAACGCAGGCACCAGCATTAGGTATGCCAGACTATGGGAAACCCTTTGAGCTGTACGGAACAGAAAGTGCTGGTTGCGCGGCAGGCGTCCTAACCCAAAAGCACGGTGATGCCAGCAGACCGGTAGCATACTACAGCGCTCAGCTAGATACGGTAGCGCGATCCCTCCCCACATGCTTGCGAAGTGTCGCTGCGATAGCATTACTAGTAACGAAAAGCGAAGATGTAGTGCTAGGACACAACCTCACAATCCATACACCTCATGCAGTGTCAGCCTTACTAAATTCTGCCCAAACCAGACATGTCTCATCCGCACGGTTTACAAGGTGGGAATTAGCACTAATGGCCCCTGTAAACATCACCATAAAGAGATGCAGTGCACTAAACCCAGCAACGTATCTCCCAGGTGTGCCTGGACAGGCACAAAGGGTGGGGGATGAGAGTGATGGTGAAGGAGGATTTAGTACAGACACTGACTCACATGATTGTATGGAATATTTGACCCAAAATTTCACGGCAAGGCCTAACATCAGTGACAACCCACTGGAAGATGTAGATCTTACTTTCTACACTGACGGTAGTTGTCACAGACAGACGGACTCGGGAGACTTGTGTACTGGATACGCAGTCGTAGATGACCAAGGCACCATAGAAGCAGAACCGCTAGGCCCACCTCACTCAGCCCAGGTTGCTGAACTGGTTGCCCTAACCAGAGCATGTGAATTGGCTAAGGGCAAAACAGCCAATATCTATACCGACTCTAGATACGCCTTCGGGCTAGTCCATGATTTCGGAGCACTATGGCGCCTCAGAAATTTCATGACGGCAGCTGGTACACCGGTAGCGCATGCAGCTCACATCAAAAGGCTTCTAACAGCGATACAGGAACCTGACAGAGTGGCTGTTATCAAGTGTAAAGCACATACATATAGCCAAGACCCGGTATCACTTGGTAGCAGCCGAGCAGACGAAGCTGCTAAGTTAGCAGCTGGTACCCCCAGACAGACAGACACCACACAACTGATGGTATTTAATACCGTCAACACACAGAAATTGTGTGAAATGCAAAATTTGTGTTCCACACAGGAAAAGGCAGTTTGGAGGGCAAAAGGATATGGCCAGGAGTCCTCAGGACTCTGGACAGATGGACAGGGTAAACCAGTGGCACCCAGAGCATACCTTCCAAGTTTAGCGGAAGCAGCACATGGGCTGACAGATCTAGGCAAGGAAGGGATGTGCAAGTTGGTAAGAGCATATTGGTGCGCCCCAGGATTTTCTTCCCATGCGGGAAAAAGGGCAATGACATGCCTCACCTGCTTGAGGAAGAATATCGGAAAGGCAATACCAACAGAACCATCTCATATCCCACCTACAGGCGGCCCTTTTTCAGGTAATACAAATTGATTTCATACAATTACCCCCTTGTCGAAATTTGAAGTATGTACTAGTTTGTATAGATGTGTTTTCAAATTGGGTCGAAGCATTTCCTGCGGCCACAAACACCGCTATGTTTACTGCTAAGAAAATTGTACAGGAATTTGTGTGTAGATACGGTATCCCTAGAATAATTGAAAGTGATAGGGGTACCCATTTTACAGGTGATGTCTTTCAAGGAATGTGTAAGTTGATGGGAATTAATAGTAAGCTGCACACTCCGTACCGCCCCCAGGCGAGTGCGAAAGTAGAAAGAGTGAACAGCACTATTAAAAATAAATTGAGCAAAGTTATGGCGGAAACAGGATTGACATGGCCAGAAGCTTTGCCCCTTGTATTATACAGCATCAGAACCACTCCCAGGTCCCCTCTTAATCTGTCCCCTTTTGAAATTCTGTTTGGTCGACAACCGCATGTTATGATTAACCCTCAGGATGATTTGAAGTGTAATAATGAAGTGACTGTAAAGTATTTGGTTAAGATGAGTAAACAGCTAAGGAATCAGAATGACAATTTGAAGTTGGTGATTCCTGATCTGCCAGATAGTAATTGTCATGACATTGAACCTGGGGATTATGTAATGATACGGAATTTTCTACGCTCAGGTTGCCTTATTGACAGATGGGAAGGACCATACCAAGTCTTATTGATTAGCACGACAGCATTAAAGGTTGCCGAGAGAGAGACTTGGGTTCATTCGTCCCATTGTAAGAAGGTTGCTGATACAGAGAGGTCCCGTGATAAAGAACAGACGGTAGAGGAAGTTGTATCACTGGAGTGTCTGTTTCAGGAGGACTGAGACGGCACCTGAGCATTGAGAATAATAAGATCGGAGGCAGTTGTCGATTCCCTGTTCCCTTTTATTGTTTTTCTCCACTTCCCATCCCATCTCCCTCAATTATCTCTTTCCCCCTTCTCATTCTTCTCCATTTCCTCCTATAAGATGGACTTGCCCCAAGAGACTGTGATCCGGATTTTCCTGTTGACCATGATGTTGACCAGAGCAGTCTGTTCCGGCGAGAGTACCATGGAGGTCGAGAGAGGTTCTGGAATGGGTTCTGATGACAGAGTTGGAGGCGTAGATTTCCAAGAACAACATAATCACCGAGTAAAGGCGAGTATCAGAAAACGATCTGGTAGCATTGACAATAGAAGGAATTGTGAAGGATTGTTAGCTGAAGAGAACTGTATCTGTAGACTCTGTGACAGTGTAGTTGAGGATGGGTGCATCAAGAAATGTCAGTCCAGTTTTAATATCCACATGGACCGGCATCCATTGAGTGACTATCACTCCTTAGTGGGTAAAGTGTTAAATCAGACAGATTGTTGGGTATGCTCTCAAGTACCTCAAGGCCATAGCAAATCAGGGTTAGTACCATTCCCTTTAACTATAGGGGAGGTACTTGAGCTAAGTGGTGGGAGGCCGGTGGACAGGAGGTTTAATATCTCCAGTCCTCCTAGTTTGAAGCTCCACCAATATCATGTGGATAGATCCCTAATATGTTTTAACATTTCCAATCCCCGAAAGCCGGGAAATTGGGAAGTGTCATGGAATAACCAAACCAAGACCTTTTCATACAGAGCCGATAGAATGCCTACAGATACAGAACTTATACGCCACATAGCCGGTAGTGGAAAATATTTCCGATATAGGTATACCCTAGGAAGTAGGATCATGAGAGTTGGAGAAGTATCACCAGGATACTGTGCACATATCGTACAAACAGATACGTGTACTAAACAGATGGGAGAATTAGGGTTAGGAGATTTCATATGGAAAATGTGTAATATGGTTATGTCCTACTCCGTCCCATATGTTCTCCCCGATGATGCATATTTCATATGCGGGAGGAAGGCGTATAAGTGGCTTGCCCCAAACTCAGAAGGGTTATGTTATATTGGAAAAGTACTGCCTGAGGTAATGACCGTATCCCACACTAAAATGAAGGATATTCACCGCAGTGCCCAAGCTCCTTATACTCACACTCATTACGAGCACATCGTTAAACGGCACCTGATAGAAAGAACAGAGCATCCGGCCTCTGACCTGATCCATGAATCCACCGGGATTCAATTCCTAATCGCGTTAGATATCACTCGTACCGCCAGAGGAGTGATAAATTATAAATATATATCTGCGCTTGCAAATTTATTAGACAATATCACTGAAATGTATGATGACACATTCAGGTATACCGGAAGGGAGCTCCAAGCTTATAAAACAGAACTGGTTCAGCATAGGATGATTCTCAATTATCTCACAGCTGTGACAGGCGGGTATTGTGTTACCCTAGCGACTCAGTATGGAATAAAGTGCTGCACGTATATTACAAACAGCACCGAGGACCCGGCCAAGGTCATAGACCAAAAGATGGATGACATTTTGCAATTAAAATGGGAGTTCCGAAGGAAACACAATCTCACCCTTGCCGCTGTGGGTAATGAGCTGACCAGTTGGGTGTCATGGTTGAACCCACGAAATTGGTTCTCTGGTTTAGGATAATGGACCCAAGGTATTATCATGGATGTAGGGAAATTTCCTTTGTGTATTCTGGGTGTCATCATATTGGTCGGTCTGATATTTAGATGCGTTCGGGTTTTAACAAAGTGTAAACGTAGCGCCCGAGTGATGAGTTTAAGAAGTGAAGATACTGTAATAACAACGACTGATTTGATTTACGACCCAACCATTGAGACAATGTTGTGATGAAAATGTGATTCCACGGTCCGTTTCTTTCACCCGTTTCTCCTTTGTTTTTCTCCAAGGTACAAAGACATCCGCTTGGAAGAAGAATTTGACAACCTTTTACACAGACAATTGATGGACAATGCCATAGACCCCCAATATCCCTAGCAATTTTAAAATTTTACGATAGCCCAACACTTTTGTAAGCCTATGGACATTGAGAAAGCTTTTGCTCGCATTTTGGCAAAAGCCCACAGAGACTACAGTCAACATGTACATCAAGAGAAGACATCAGACAAGACCTCAATCGGCAAATGTACATTAAACTCACATAGTTTATGACTGCATTTACCATACTTGCTTCTTATCTTCATCTCTACAACCTTCAGGTAATGACACACATAGTCGATAGGGAATATAGGCACAGATATCAGCACTCACATATCCCCCCAATTCATGTATCATCAACTAAAATGTGCTCCCCCATTTTGTTGCAACCAAAAGCCGAAAAGAGCTCGGTAAAGTTTGACAGCCCATCCACAGACCCGTACCACGGGATAAGAAGGAATTCAAATGTATACTTCGCAATACCTCGAAGCTTGATTTAAAACACGTACGGCACGATGATACATGACCCCCCAAACATGGATTCATACACACATGCTTCTGCTATCTCACTAGGTCATACCCTTTTCCTACCTTCTTCTCTCCTCCCCTACCCAATCATAGAAATGTATTATACATGACATATATTTTTCTCTTTTTGAACTGTTTTAGGAAGTGGCAGTTATTGGTGACTGCCAAAGGGTGGACTGTCAAAGTCAGAAAAATATCACGCTGCACATTGCCATATATGCACCTCATGCGTGTGCCCGCTGCACGTGCATGAGCCCTCCCATGCGTGCGTATACTCGCGGTCACGTGCACTCGCAGGCGCGCGGTATGCGCATTTACGGTAGAGTTTGTGTTCGTCTAGCGGGCGACTCAATCGTAACATATTTTAGTCATCTAATGTATTTTGTAGATTATGGTCCCTTTGATAGAATCTGAAAGTTTAGTTAATATAGCATGTTCGGGGACAAAGAGATTCCTCTTTGTTTGATACGAAGGGTCAGACAGGGGTTACACTGTGGTGTTTAGTATCCATCGGAAGAGAATATAATTAGCAATATTCCGGTGTTGGTTTGAAGCGGATTACTCGCTCGTGCGTATAGTTATGGACATAAGAAGTTTATGGACATTTACTATATTTGCACGTTATTACCCATGCGGCGGGAAACCCAGTTTCCTTCCCACCTGAGCAGTTTGAAATAGTCACAGCCCACCTGTATGAACCAACCTATGACCTTTTGTTATAATGCGGAGACGGATTCCTGTGTCCAATGAACAATAAGAATGTAGGGACCATTGTACTGTACTGTGTGTAAGTGTATATAAAGACAAGCCGACCTGGGCCAGCTCTCTACTCTTCTCAACGGTTCTCATCACTGATAATCGGGAGCTGGATATCCAGGAAGGCGCATGCGATTGTTTCCCCTTGTGCGTAAGTTCTCTGCAACCATATTTATCTCCTATTTTGTTGTAAGCCATTCTCCCTCTCCTTCCCACTTAAATGTAATTGTGTCTTTGTTGTATTTTAATGTGTAGTAACTCGGTTAGGTATTTTTATGTTAGTTTGGTAGTGTATAACTTGTATTGTGTATTCTTTTGCAATTGAACGTTCATTCATTCCCTTAAAAGGACGTTAGACCCTTAGACCAGTATTTGAGCGTTTATTATATTGCTAAAGGGTTCTCAGAGCGTAAGAGTCGCTCATACAGCTTTTAAACTAACAAGGTTACACTGTGTTGCATTTACACCTTATCACTGCACAAAGGTTTAACTCTGTGAGCGTCAGCGCCGCTCGTGATCTCCTCGTGGTCTCGAGCGTCCGCTACGCTGATAGCATATCATTACGGTAATCGGCAGCCTATAGCGTGCTTGCCTTTACGCATTAAGCCGTGAGCAAACATGCCGCTCGTGCATCTCGTCCACGGCTAAGCGTCCGCTACGCTGAGTACATACCCTTACGGTACCACTTACTCCAATAGCGTACTGAGTCTCTTAACCTTTTAGCGTGTTTAATATAGGATATATATTAGGCTTTATCACCTTATAATACATACACACATATATATACACATATATATACACATATATATATATATATATATATATATATACACACACACACACACACATACACATACACATCATACATCATACACGTATTTACTAAAAGAATGCAGCAGGATTCTATTCCCTCATATCTGGCAACTTGTTTACAATTCCCAACACATTTGACTGACACCATGGTATGTAATATTCTCAATCAATATGTTTGGAGCTGCCATGTCTAACTCATTTTTCCACCTGTATCAAAAACTGCATCACAAAACTTTTAGTATTTTAAATAATAATAATAAAGCACTGTAATAATGAGCACTATGCTTACTATCCTTCAGCTACCTGACAGCTGAGAATTATTCTCTAACCCAAAACTAAAATACACATTGCATATGTGAAAAAATGACTTTATGGAAAAATATATATAAATCTGCATAATTATACATAATCACCCATTAATATACTTTACAGTAGCATGTTCTATAAAACTTACTGCTTTCTAATTATCTTTAAAACATTCTAAGACCTTAAGGAATAAAAATGACAATTGTTTTTCTAATGCAATTTTTCTTTACTTCTTATGATATATATATATATATATATATATATATATAATATTATCTTATCCATATTCCGTAATCATAAACATTGGTACATCCGCATGTCGTTAGTCACATAGAACTAACATGTGAATTGTTACCTTATTTCCCATCCCCAGTCTGTATATTTACAGAGCACATAGAACAACAGATTATACTTGATAATGTTACTATCTTACTACTACGATAAAACTTTGATATATCAATTATCTATTGTTCAGATTTTGTAATATTTTGGATTTACACAGTACTTTGGTCATATGGAATCAGCATTTGTGGTTTCGCTGAGGGACTTACAACACAGACGGGCTGTAACGGTTACTTTCTCCTTGTTATTGCAATCTAGACGATGTATTGCTATGCATAACTTGGTCTGAGAACATTTACATCTCCAGGAACCTTGCTTATAGGGAGTAACCCTTAACTCTCCCTCATTACCGCTTCTAGCAGTACGTGCTGTGGGCAGTATGCCAGACTTATCAGGTCTGCATTTTTCAGACCTAGGGACATTACAATTTTGACAATCTCTATTTGTACATTTCCATCCTGATACTTTTGTATAAACCAGGAAACAATTTGGATCCACTGTTCTTGTGGATGACATAATAATTCTGGAAGTTGGATACAACCAAACCATTAAGTATTTTTACATTTAACACTTAGGTACTTTTCCAAGTATCAATATCCAGGATCTAAAGGATATGCAGCTATGTGCTCGATTTCCTGAACTAGCAAGGAAACTCAGCCACTGTCTACCGATATCACTTGGTTTTGGAATAAAGTGACATCCCATCAATATATAAACACTTTCTATTGAGTCCATAGTGTTCCTCCACACTCCTGTTTCCGCACAGAACGAAATGGCTCTCAATATGAAAGCACCTTGCCCTTTCTTTTCTATAAATGCACATATAAACATTCTGAGCATACGTCTTCTGTCGACATGTGTATATGCTTTTAACTACTTATTCATACAGGTGATGTATTAAACCTTATGCCCCTGAAACAGTTTGTCAAATTCTTAACAGTGTCAGTAAAACCTTGTTTATCGATCCAGTGTTTGTTGTTTGCTTTAAATCTCCCTCATTAGTAAACCATTCCCTTCCTCTAGGAAGTTTGCCCCTTACACAAATTGTGCTTATTTTTCCTTCCCTAGTACTGACAGGGGCTCATTGTGCGGTCCCTTCGCGTGATTGATCAATTAACTTTGCAAAATCCTTCGGGACTGCACCTTGTACTGCGCAGTATCAAAAACAACAAAAGTCAGTATATACCTCAGCTTAAAATTTTTTACTCTTTCAAGCATCACACTTAATAAGTAGTAAGTGTTTTCTAGGGAACTCTCAGTTTAGAAAACTTATTCTAAACATCACACTTAGTTCAATTAAGTGTTTTCTTAGGAAAATACCTCAGTTTAAGAGACTTGCCTGCTCTTAAACATCACACTTCTTATTTAAGTGTTTTATATATTCATCAGCAATGCAGGACCAAAATGAAGCAAACCACTTGGATCTTTTAATCCTCTGACACAACAAACCCAAAATTCTGTCATTACTGACTTGACTTTATCTAGTTTACAAAGACTTCTCAAATCACTGAGTCATATGCATAAGTTACCTTTGTCAATAATGGCTTTAACCTCTACTTCTAATAACGTTAAACTCTTTGAACAGACAAATTCTGGTGACAAGTGATTAATAGATGGACAAGCGTAGACAATATACTGCAATATATCAGCTAGTGCACTTTTCTATGAAAAACTGATACCACTATTACCACACCTTGTATGTTAAATCTCGACTGCAGATTCCTTACATTAAAAGACACACACACTCTGGCTGTACTGGATTGCAAAGACTGAGTATGTTTTTAAATGCCTTAACCTAAGTCTATGCCATCTGGTTAAACGTTGTTTATAGTCAGAAGGATTTCCTTCACCAACTATAGCTCTGGAACCAAGGAGTATATAATTAACAGGTAATTAATTTATCAAGGCAATACAGAAATCTATCACCAATACATTTTTCTATCACCACCTTATCAACATGACACCCAACTGTTGCAAAACCTGTCTTAGATTCCTTACAAAACTGAAATCACTATTTTGCAAATATACCTTTAAAATCACAATATTCTGACTCAATAGCAGAATTACACCACAAAGATTCTGAACATTTGCAGTTATGACACGTTATCTAAAAGTAAAACCACAAATTTTTTCCCCTTGCAAAAGTGAAACTGAAACTTAGAACTTTAAAATAAAACAACATTTTTCCCTTGCAACAGTGAAGCTAAAACTTATAATCTTTATCAGCGCACACAGACAAATAATGAATGTTTATCAAACAGACAGACAATTGGGTCCAAATAATCGAGTATTTGCTTACCTAATCAGTTGAAGAGACCAGATGAATGTATATACAAGTACTGACAAAGTAATCCGGTTGATATATACAATGATCAAGCTTCAGATTACTTACCCGGGTATGTCAGCAGTTGCACACACAGCCAACAGCCGCATCGTTATCTGATATTGATAAGCTCATCAATCCCGGACGAGCACCCATGTAACTGTTGGAGATAAGCCTCCTCTTATCAATTTCCTTCAATTGTCTGTTGTTACCCTTTGTTTACCAATCAATTGGGAATCCCAGGAAGCCGACACCACACGTCAGTTATGTCCAGCAAAATGAGACTGCCTTCACTTTATTTAGCATGACATTATATAGAGAAAAAGCTACTTGCATGAACACTTGATACACGTCATATTTCAAAACAATAATGCATCTCTTCTCATAACACCTCTCAGGCTGACATCCCCCTATGTGTCCTTCAGAGAAGTCTAAACACACAGAGACTGTCTAATAACATGTTTTCAAGAATTATAGCTACGACCTTGCTTCGCACAGAATGTACTAACTATGAAAAGTCAGCATTATTATGATTAACTCAGCAAAGCACACTTCTACTTCACTACATCATGGCTGCTACTTAACAAAATGGCTGACATGCTTAAGCTATCTATCATCTATCTAGCATCTATCTTCCTCAAACCCAAATCCGTACGGTGAGTAAGTCAAAGTTCAGATTTCTGCTTTATTACTCTGTCCTGTACTTCTTTTTGTGTCTTGGGGTGTTCATCTGTACTGATAAAAAGAGGATATCCAGAGATCCCGATCATAGCCAGGAGGAAAAAATAAAAGGTAATACTGTAGAAGAAAAGTGTTCATTTTAGAAAATAAAGAAAATATTTTAATGTCTAATAATAATGAAGATATATTAAATTTGAGGGGTTGTTGTAATAGTTGTACTTGTATGATAATTCTCTTAAAACATAGAGGGTCTCAATGGTATATAATTCAGACTAATGACCCCGGTAGAGGTTTTTAAAATATCAGAACACATTGGAAACAATGGTTAATTATAGGTTCACATTTATACAGAAAATATTTTGATGACAATCTAGAAAAAGACTGGAAAACAGTCCTTGAAAATTATCCCAAAAATGTAAGGAGACAGGGAAATCACTTCCAACTACTTTGTCTTCACATATATCCTTTATTAAGGAAAATAGGTTGACATAGTGTCTTGAGACACCAGAGAAAGTCCAAATGACTGAAGTATTTGAAATTGTGATAATCTGTATTTTTGTTTATGATTCTGATTTTCCTGGCCTATGTGGGATGGGTAGGGGTCATAGGGTCGACATGCAGTTGGTGGACAGTTATTAGGTCAACCACTACTGGTCAACAGTGACTAGGTCAACACCTGAAATAGATAGACACCGTCATTAGGTCGACATGAGCAAAGTCGATGTGGAAAAAGGTCAACATGAGTTTTTTTACTTTTTTGGTGTTGTTTTCTATGTAAAATGACGTGGAACCCCAGTTAGAACACCATGTCCCCTCGCATGGCTCGCTTCACTCACAATGCTTTGGAAAAGGTGCCTCGCTCCACTACTGGTGTGCTCGGCACAGGTTACCACTCTCAATTGTAGTCCACGTGGATCGTAAAGTATGAAAAAGTTCAAAAAATGGAAACAAAATATGAAAAACTCATGTCAACCTTTTCCCATGTCGACCTAGTACATGTCGACCTATTGACCATGTTGACCTATTGACCATGTTGACCTAATGCATGTCGACCAATAGTGGTTGACCTAATGTCTGTCGACCTAAGTGCTGTCGACCTAATGACCGTAACCCTGTGGAATATATTTTAAGAAAAGTATTTGTAGGGATTAAGAAACTTCTTGCTAGAACTGAAAACAGAATTACATTAAGTATAAATTGTATATACTAGAAATTGTTTTCAGAATATTGTTGATAATATTATTCCATGCTGCAATTGTTCTTTGGTATGCCCTGTACATGTCAATTTACATGGTAGACCTACAACCCAATTGTTTTAATTGTCCCCAGTGTACAGGATATTTAGTATTACACACCAAAGGGACGCCAGTTGGAGGAATTTCCATAGGAGATCTCATAGATCCCTAGAGACACATAACAGCCATAGTAGGAACACATGTTCCTAATCCACAGTAGCTCCGACATTTCTTATATCTTAGTTGGGGAGGATTATTAATAGACTTTCCTCAAAGACAAGGAGGAAGGGAAAATCAAGATCATCCAGTTATCTGCTCAGTATCCAATTTGAGAGGTTCACTAGGAAGAAGGGTAGCGCAAATCCTTCATCAGGTTACCTAAAAAATACAGTTCTATGTTTGAACAGATAGTCTTTCAAAGGAGTGTGAGTCTGGACTCCCCATAGTCACAGGTGAGGTCACATTTAAGTGAGTGTGATCAGGATTCCTCACTGATGGGGTCAAGTAAGATGTCAGGGCCCAACAAACCATTAGATATTCTCAACATAAAGAGGGATGAAAAGCTCTTAAATTAATACAGAAGATATTCAAAAGAGCAGGCTTTCTCAAGATGGAACATTGAACATTATAGAATGGGAAAAGTTTGCATCATGTAATAAGGCCTGGATATCGAAACACGGCTATCAAGTTCAAGTTGCCATATGGATAAATGTAGCCAGGAAAATAGACTAAAAAAAACTAAAGAGATTGGATGATGAATTAAGTGATTTACATCTAGAACCTCTCCCATATACACCAAATCCTGCTATAGTGGCAGTACCGCACCCAGTTGGACCTCCCTTACCTCCAACAGCACCCCCAGCTCAGGTTGTCACACCTCCTCCACAACCCACAGAAGGAAAAGTCAGTCCCAGGACAATAACCAGAGATGGTACCACATGGAGTGTGGGAAGACCAGGAGGAACAAACTTAGTAAGAACAGATATAGAGTACCCAGAAAGAACCTGTCTAGTATGCAACTTCTGCGTACCTGGGGGAATGAGACTCTGCCCCAATTGTAAAAATTATGTGCTGACAGATGCACCACCCTGTAAAGATGACTGTCAAGACAGGTGGTGTTTGTGGATCCATTGGACTGAAGGAGCAGATGCCCCTGAGTGCTGGAAACAAGGAGGACAAAGGTAATTCCTTTTCATATATTTATTGAAGACAACAGATACGAATGAGACTGTAGGAAGCTGGGGCTAATTAGTTCTGGATTGGGAAACTGCTGGGAATTAAGTCACTGAAAGATATGGGGCCGAGGTTGGATAACTGTGAAGAATGTACGTAAGTCGATTTAAGGACAAGATTAAGAACTGTGAAGTCGAGTTGTAGAATAATGTGGAGGTAAGGCTGAAGAACTGTGAAGACTGGTTGCTGAATGATATGAAGATGAGGATGAAGAATTGTGAAGACTGGTTGCTGGAAGATATGAAGACGCGGATGAAGAACTGTGAAAATTGGAGCTGGATGACATGAAGACGTGGATGAAGAACTGGGAAAACTGGAGCTGGCGAACCACCACGGGGATCCTACGGAATCCGAAGGCACCGGCGGGAGAGCAGGCAACTGTGACTACACACTGGGGCACTGGCAGGCGTTGTGCAGCGAGAGCCGGCAGAGAACTCGGAGAGCCTGACGGGACCATTAACAGGAGATGCTCAGAACCAGCTGCGGGAGCACATAGCTTAGGCACAGAATAACTACAATAAAGCACTGGCACAGAATGCAAAAATCCCAGCCTACTTATAGGCAGCAGGGAATCAGGATTGGCTGTCACTCACCCATTACGCTCATTGGTGCTGCACTTTGGTCTCCAACATGGCCGCCCCCATACTGCAGACACACAGGGAAGCTGGGGCCACTAGGTCCTCCCTCCTGCCTCCAGGAAGCCATCACTCCCACCGCCAACCGCGCCCCATTCCCCTGCAGCCCAGAGCACCGCAGAGCCGCACCAAGCACGGACGGACCCCATGACCCACCGCCGCAGTGGGTCATGGGGTCTGACAATTACATGAATGACTGCCTGACAATGACATGAATATGGAATCTCTAAAACTCACCAGAAGAGTACGTTAATATGTCTACAAGACTCATTCAATGACCTTACTGCATATCTCAGCTATTGGAATGAGTCAAGAAGACCAAGAAGACCCAATGATGAAGGGGCTACTGATCTATATATAGGAGATCCACGAGACCCATTGTAAGCCTACCCAATACAGGCATACCCTGTACAAGTGCAAAGATTAAGAAATGCTGCTTATCAGCCTCCAAGGGATAATAATCCAGCTCAGGGTGAACCAAGGTTCATGGGGAACCAACAACACAAGCCATTTTATGCAACAGATATGCATGACATAGGAACCAAAGCTCCAGACCCAAGAAAACACAAGCAGCCTTTTGTGCATACATGAAGAGAATGGATGCCATATGGACACATGCATGGGTGGACTTCCAACAATTATGTGAAGCTCTCCTTGGAACAGGAGCCACACATGAAATAAGCGTGAATTTCAGTGAGTCAATTACATCAGGAATGATACAGAATGACTGGCGTACAGCAGAGGTAGTCCCAATATTTAAAAAGGGAATTAAAACTCATGCCGGCAACTATAGACCGGTTGTTTGACATCTATAGTGGGGAAAATACTGGAAGGCATATTAAGGGATAGTATACTAGAGTACATAGATACCTCCAAGGTTATTAATAGGAACCAACATGGTTTTGTGAAGGACAGATCATGTCAAACTAACTTAATAAGCTTCTACGAGAAAGTCAGCGAAAATATTGATCAGTGGATGTGGTCTTTCTGGACTTTGCCAAAGTCCTACATAAGAGACTAATTTTCAAATTAAGATAGCTTTGGGTCGGAAACACTATTTGTACTTGGGTAAGTCATGTGCTGTACAACAGGGAACAGCGAGTTGAGATTAAGGGTATGTTCTCTGAATGGGGCTTAGTGCTTAGTGGAATACCACAGTGTTCATTACTCGGGCTATTGCTGTTTAACATATTCATTAATGACCTAGGAGTGGGCCTAGAAAGCACAGTGTTAATTTTCACAGATGATACTAAGCTGTGTCAAGTAATTAATTCAGACAAGGATGTTGAGTCTCTACGGAATTATTTATCCATACTGGAGGTCTGGGCAGACAAATGGAGAATGAGGTTCAGTATAGACAAATGTAAAGTTATGCACTTTGGGACTTAGAACAATCAGGCAGCCTATAAATGTAATGGTGAAAATGTAGGTATAACGGTAGATGAAAAGGATTTGGGTGTGCTCATCGATAATAGACTTAGTAGCAGTACGCAATGTCCAAATGCAGCAACAAAAGCAAATAAGGTGTTAGCATGCATAAGACAGGGAATGGAGACAAAGGATGAGAGTGTAATCCTGCCACTGTTTAACTCATTGGTACAGCCGCACCTGGAATATTGTGTACAGTTCTGAGCACCACACTATTAAAAAGATATCTTGGAACTAGAAAAGGTTCAGAGGTGATCCACCAAACTGGTTAAGGGGTTAGAGACACTGAATTATGAGCAAAGACTTACAAGGTTAGATATGTTTACACTAGAAAAGAGGAGGCGAGAGGGTACATTATTAATATTTATAAATACATTAAGGGACAATACAAGGACTTAGCAGACGATCTGTTTACCAAAAAAAACACTACACAGGACAAGAGGACACCCCCTGAGGTTAGAAGAAAACAATTCATACACAACGGAGGAAAGGGTTCTTCACAGTAAGAGCAGTAAGAATTTGGAATTCTCTACCAGAGGAAGTAGTAATGGTGGACTCACTAAATAAGTTTAAAAATGGATTAGATAAATTCCTAACTGATAGAAATATCCAAGGTTACAGCATCTAAATGATGTATAATTTTATAACACAGGTTGAATTTGATGGTCATTTTGTCTTTTTTCAACCTCTCCAACTATGTAAATATGTAAGCACCATACCAGCTCAAGTAGCAGCGGATGGAAGTATGAAATACCAAACATTCCAGGACCGCTAGAACAAAGAACTGTTGAAAGTGGTACAGCCTTCAGAGCAAGACTTCATAGATGGTGCCATAGTCAGAAGATGAGAGCACCAGCGGCCCAAACATCAGACAAATCCAAGAAGACATCATCAAAATATATTATGATAAAGTAGTTCAAAGTAGAGATGAGCGGGTTCGGTTTTACTCGGTTTTACTCGGTTCTCAAAACGGCATCTAATTGGCTCACGGATGTCACGTGTTTTGGATAGCCAATAAGGGTCGGTTTTGAGAACCGAGTAAAACCGAGTAAAACCGAATCCGCTCATCTCTAGTTCAAAGACATGAAGATGAAGGATTTGAAGCTAATAATCCTCAACACCAGAAATTGCTGCAAACCAAGTTCTGTAAAGGTCTTCAAGAAAACTAAAGAAGTCAACTAATGGCTTTAAGACCAGAAGCAGCTTCAATTACATTAGAAGCTATAGTACAAGTTCTGGAAGGAATTGAAGATAGAGAGAAAGAAAGGAACAGAAAAGCATGTGAAAATAATCAAAGTATTACTGTATATGTAGTACAAGAAAGTGGAAAATGTATGCAGAAGAACCCAGGAAAACAAGATCAAGAAACCAGAACCAAGTCTATAGGACCAGGCTCTGAAACCAGGCAGTATTTTTTTCTGTAACAAAGAAGGCCATATGAAACGTGATTGCAGATAGCACAAGGCATGGTTGACAAGCAAAGAAAATAAATCACCCAGTGCATGAAGAACAGGCTCCCCTTAATACTCCCCTATTGAGGTAAGGCTATACAAAACAACAGGACAAGACAACATAGACAATCCTACAAAAGGACAAGTCACATTACAGCTACCTAATGGACACAAGTGTCAATGCCTTATTGATACAGGGGCAAGCCATACTGTCCTACAAGAAAGGGAAGTATCACAAGAATTATTAACTTCATGAAGGTTTGAAGGAACAGGGCTGGATGGAAGCACAGTACTATTACAAGAAAGCAAGCCAGAGTATCTGCATGTGGAAAATATATCTAAATCTGTCCCTATCCATTTCTTAACATTCACTACTTGTCCAGTCAACCTCTTGGGAGCTGATATTCTACAGGCACTGCAAGCAGGTATACAATACACAACCTCAGGAGTGAAATTCTCCAGAAAACTTCCTGAATCTACTGTACACCAAGTAGAAGCAGAACTATACCCTCTCCAGTTAAAGGAATCCAAGAATACCACTACTGAAATACAACTTCCTGATTGGTTAAAAGAAGTTCAATGAAAATTATGGACTAAAAGAGAAACATATGTAGGCAACTTACAGGTGCAACCTCTTCAGATATAACTAAAACCAGGGACACTGCTAGTGTCCATCAGGCAGTATCCTCTCACATGAGCATCAGTCTGAAGCAATTACTCTACAAGTGGAGAAGTGCAAGGATATAGGAGTTAAGTAATGTACAGTAACTCACCCTTCAACAAACCTCTATTCCCAGTGAAGAAAAAGCAGTAGGAACAGAGGTTCAATATTGAATGGTACATGAACTAATAGAAATCTAGAAAAGGCTAATCATCAACATTTCTACTGTACCAAATCCACATACGCTGCTAAATCAGATACCTCCGAAAGCCACTTAGTTCACCGTAGTGGACCTAGCCAATGTATTTTTCTCTGTACCATCACAGAAGACAGCCAGAAATACCTAGCGATCACCCATAATGGAAAACAATACTGTTGAACAAGATTGTCTCAGGGAGGGGACTTGAGCCCATCAGAATACTCTGGCTTTAGTCCTTCAAAAGTGGAGACCTACATTTCAAGATACCCAGCTAATTCAGTATGTACATGATCTCCTACTGGCAAGCACAACAGAAGAACAATGCAAGCAAGAAACATTATCTTTGCTGAAATTGAGAGCAGAAGAAGACTGCAGAGCATCCACAGAAAAACTACAGGCAGTACAACAGAAACTGGTCTTTCTAGGACATTGCATCTCTCAAGGAAAAATACACTTGACTGCTGAAAGAACTGAGGCCATAACAAAGGCAAAGATTCCAAAGACACTCAAAGAAATCAGAACATTTTTAGGACTCATAGGATACTGCCGAGAATGGAAACCTTCAGCTTCCATACTGATCAGAGGCGGAACTACAGCCAGGGCAAGCAGTGCGTTGCACTGGGGCCCACCTCTGTCCAGGGTCCCAAGCATGTAATGAGTCAAACTGACTCATTACATGCCGCTGTGCGCTTCGGGCAACCACTGCCCGCAGCGCACAGCCGCCCGGAGAGGAGAGGAGCGCAGCAGCACGGACGGGTGAAGTAGGAAGAGGGAGGTGGAGGAGGGAGCCACAGCAGCGCTTTGTTACTGGTGGAGGCGCTGCTGCCCCTCTGCTTCACTATAGGCTGTCTTCCGAGAACAGCCTATAGTGAAGCAGAGGGGCAGCAGCAGCAGCGCCTCCACCAATAACACATCGCTGCTGAGGGGCCCTCCTCCACCTCCCTCCTCCTCCTTCTCTCCTGCCCGGGAATCGTCTGATGCTGCACCGAGGAGCCTAAGCCAGCGGAGAGGGTAAGTATAATTCTTCTTTCTTTCTGTCCTTTCTTTCTTTCTTTCTTTCTTTCTTTCTTTCTTTTTCTTTCTTTCCTACAAAAAAGGGGTTTGAAGAGGAAAAGAGACAGAAGAATATGTAATGTTGACGCACTAATTGAAATTTTTATTAAAATATAACCTTTATTCGATATTCATTAAATGAAAATTGTATTTATAAATGATTGATCCAGACTACAGTGAAACATAGAATTAAAAATGACAAACTAACATATATGTGTATTACAGAAATAAGAAAATTGTGAATAAAGATTTAAAAAGTGTGTCCACGTGTGTGTTTTCACTATAGGGTCTTATCAGATTGTTGTGTGGGCATATGTATTGCCAATATCTATGATTTTAATTTTTAATTTTATCTCAAATGATCTATCCACCACTGAATCTCTATTTGAATATGTTTAATTTCACTAGAAAGTACATTTGCATATATCAGAACATCACTTATGTTACTCACACTGTTAAAGGAAATAGTCCTTATTTGTCTTACAGTGTGATTATGCTACTATATAAGGATATAATAATCCTATTTTTATATAGTAGTAAATAAAAATTATGGTCCTAAAGTCAAAGTGATGTTTCCTCAATTAGAGCTGATAGATAGGATTATTTTTATAAAATGTAACAATTTCTGTTTTCAAATCTCACATCCCACATTTGTGTTGGTATTTAGCCACTATTTAGAAAGGCTGGAGATGTCAATGATATATATCGCTTTTGTTAGGGGTATATCAACCCCAATTTTATTAGAAAGCCAGCTGTCTGTCAGCACAATTTCTTTCTAGTTCCAATAATTCGAATCAATTTCACTGGAAAGTGAGTTAACATATATCAGAACATCACTTGCATTCCTCACACTGTTAAAGGAGATAATCCTTATTTGTCTTACAGTGTGATTAAACTACCATATAAGTATATGATAATCCTATTTTTATATATATATATATATAGAGTAGTAATAGTCTACATTCAGTGGCTATTGATATAGAGTCATTCACTTGATGGCATCATATGCCCTCCCACCATGTAAATGAGGAGAGTTTAATTTAAATTTAATGGCTAGACAATAAGATCTATGGCCCTCATTCCGAGTTGATCGGTCGCAATGCGAATGTAGCAGAGTTACACACGCTAAGCCGCCGCCTACTGGGAGTGTATCTTAGCTTCTTAAAAGTGCGACCGAAGTAATCGCAATATTGCGATCACAAACCTCGTAGCAGTTTTGGAGTAGCTTCAGACTTACTCTGCCTGTGCGATCAGTTCAGTGCTTGTCGTTCCTGGTTGACGTCACAAACACACCCAGCGTTCGCCCAGGCACTCCCACCGTTTCTCCGGCCACTCCTGCGTTTTTTCCGGAAACGGTAGCGTTTTCAGCCACACGCCCCTGAAACGCCGTGTTTCCGCCCAGTAACACCCATTTCCCGTCAATCACATTACGATCGCCGGAGCGATGAAAAAGCCGTGAGTAAAATTACTTTCTACATAGCAAAGTTACTTGGCGCAGTCGCAGTGCGAACATTGCGCATGCGTACTAAGCGGATTTTCATTGCGATGCGATGAAAAATACCGAGCGAACAACTCGGAATGAGGGCCTATATGTATTAGGTATGACATAATCATATACAAGAAGATGGATTTAATTTATCTGATAGTGGGTTTGTAGTAAATGGATTAGGACATCTACATACAAGTTAAATCAAATGCTAGCTTAATTATAGCATATATATTTGACTGTGCTGTCTTACTGATAGCTTGTATGGCTTATAAATGCTTCAGCTACTTGCTGGTTTATAAATGTTGCCAATGGAATTGTTACGATGTGCTGAGTTAGATATGCCTGTGAAGTATGTTACTGTTTCCTGGTTCTCATATGTTGCCAGTTAAACTTGTTACATTACATGGCATGCCACTGGAGTCTTAAGCTGCTCTCATCTCACTGATTGTTATTAATCTGTGACTGTTCTGTAATACAGACATAGTAACATTCACATATGCTCTAAATAGCTGATATTATTCTGTTGTATTGTGACATATAAAGCACATCACAGCTATCAGTGGTGATATTTAATTATATCATATTGTAGGTGTTCCATCCAAAATTATTATGGCATACACAGTGCACTCATTTGCTTTTAGTATTTAGCCTAAAGTCCAATCAGGCTCTGCTGGATAGATATTACATAAAATCCAGTTAGGTTCTGTTAGGACAATCTAATATGAATAGGCTCATATGAGTGTTCCTTCCCCCTGTGTTAATGGGTATATATAACACTAATAATCTCTCCACTATCCACTAATACTGTTAACAGCTATGCCTTGTCATCCATACACTCTATTGTAAAGTACAATCTCTCTCATGGGTGGAATCAGCTATTAACAGTCATATACATTCTTTTACATTCATATGTTTTGTGCACACACACGTGGACACACTGTGCCCAACACGCGTGTTTCACTGCGCTAAAGCAGCTTCGTCAGGGAGCAACACGAGCGTCTCCCAAAAACGGAAATAAATCAGATCTGTGTGGTCCAATCAGCAGCCTGTTTACAGTCACATGGGTCCGCGAGCCTATCACTGCTTAATCGGTACCCGATACGTCACCAATGACCACGGACCAGTGCGGTTTGGTTTTTGGGCCCACGTGATGCCGCTGCCCAATCGCGGCTTCGCTATACCAATCAGGAAGTATCCTGTACGGTACCTTCAAGGAAGGGGATGATATCATCGCTGTGCCCCTGACTCTGTATATATCAATAAGATTGTTTGGTAATCGGAATTATAATCCAGTGTGCGCTTAGTTGTTTACAATTTCATAAGTCTCAGCCACCTTATTAATTGTGGTTACTCATCAGTAGTCGTATCATGTACATCTCAATACTGGCATTACTATCTCCCACCCGATGGTATTCTGAATGCATGCATGTTCCTGGGTTCACTCCTTCTTTTAAGGCTCTATACTGCATACAGCACAAATCATATTTCTATTCTGGGGATATATTAGAGTAGTGTGATATATTTATTAATTAATATTATTATAATCACCCATATGTAGCTTATAAATATGAGTATCATTTATATGAACAATATTAATGCTAATGAAATGTATAAATACGTATGGATGATATTCTACTGAAATTGCTGAGTGTAGTATCCTAATATATTCTGATTACTGATAAATTGGGTATCGTACCATCCAACATCTTATGATACCTGTCATTATATTTGGAAATATGAATATATGTCCAATGGGCCGTTCTATATATTTTATGAGCCATCTGGTGTTACATAGTGAAAGTTAAATATGGTTTCTAAATGTACTCCAGTCATTGATGGGTTGGATATCATATAATACAACATCAAATAGCTTACACAAATATAAGTGTCTATAGAGTAAATACATAAATAATTAAATAAATAAATAAATATTTATTAGTACTAAAGCTAATGGTCAGGTATGTTGCCATAATGATATTTAATTTAGTGGACATTATGTCGCTGAGTAAGATTTATATTATCAATGAATCAATGTCAGAGAGTATATATATACCCGTGATTTATTGTTATGTAGTGACTATTATCATATAAATAGTGGAAAAGGGACTAATATACATCCATAAAAGAAAAAGGTGAGAGGATGATAACCATCCCCTACAAGACAATAGAAGTGTGACTCCAATGGAGTAAATATATGAATGAATACTGATATTTTCAATGTGAAGAAAGTGTTATCAATAAAGTTCTATTGAAAAGCGAAAGTGAGAACATAAGGGATCCCTTCTGCGCTCATCCAACAACAATAAACAGTAATGCAATAAATGATAGGTTCCCAATGGATAAGTCTATGACTAAATTATAGTCTCTTTTAGTTCTTATGCAAAGCGGAAGTGCTGGATGTAGGGAGACTCAATGCATACCGTACTCACAAGGAGTCGTGGTATGTCCCGCGTGTAGAGGTTTCTTAAGTCGCTTGGTTCTTCTTTACCTTCTCCGAGGTGGAAAGTTCTTATCCTCGTAGTTGGAGAGAAGAAAAAATGGGAAAGAAGAGCAACTGATGGTGTAGTATGTTCGTGCAAGCAGGAGATCACTGGATATAGATAAGTGGTGGGATACGGGGATATCTTCAACGTGACTCTAAGGGTAGTGGTCCGTAATTTTCATCCTTTCTGTACGTGCTGATATAGAAATGGAGGTGGTGGGAGTGACTGGTGATTTAACGCGTACCTTACTCACGTTAAATCAGGGTTGATCTTCCATGTAAAGGTATCTTTGTTTCTTCGTCGTTCGTCCTTCCTGTTATTGTCCTTCCTTCGTCACAGGGATGGTACTGGATCGAAGTTGTTTTCTCGGTGAAAAAGCAGGAGAGAACAGATAATGGTGTAGTATGTACGTAACGGCACGTAATTAAGTGACTGTTTAAAGCAATAAATGGCTTTTGTGCTGGGTTGATGTTCAGGTGCGTACCACACTCACATCCATACGGGGAAGGAGAAAGCGCATCAAGGTATCTTTCCCTTGGACTGGAATTGTATCATTCAGTCATTCACACCCGGACTGGATACAGGATAGATGAGAAATGGGCGTACCCGACTCACACTCAAAGGTGTTGAGGTCTGCACATAAGGGTATCTTTAGGATGGTCCTATACGTCGTGGCTCTCCAATTCTCACGTGGATGGCGGTGTATAGGGAGGAGGAGAGTGGAGTGTCAATAAATAATGAATGAGGTATTGACACGTCAAGAAAGATTTATTGAACACAAACAAAAAATGGAAAAAATGGCAACAAACCAGTGGTCAATACAGAAAAGGTGCCAGCGGGGATGGGTGAAAGATGTTAAAAAAAGGGGTCCGGATTAACCTCACCTTAGCTGGTACCGTCCTGATTGATCACTGGTAGTACTGGCCCTCACACCAACGCGTTTCGACTTGGAAGTCTTTTTCAAGGTGTGTATTGAGGGCACTGGTACAGATATTTATACCCCCTGACAGGAAGTCATGTGATGGGGGTGGGGTTACATCATTGTGCAATGGTATACATAGAGCCAAGTAAAACATACATAAGTAAAACTTAACAAGTGGACATTGCCATAGTAAGGTGACATACTTAAAACTTAATTGAAATACATCGTTTAAAAGGTTTAAAAGGTTACTTCCTGTCGCGTGGAACGCATATAATACCGGAAGTGACGTCGATGCGTTCCACGCCGGACGGAGGGAATAATTAAAAACATATGATTTAGACGTGGAGTGCTCCCCAAGGATTGAACCCTGATGCGGGCATAGTGTAGTTAAACATAGTGCTGCATTTAGCCGAGAGCGCAAGCAAGCGTAACGGTGACATGCTCGCGCTCCCGGAAGTAGGGTTTGGGCCGTCATACTGTGGACCGCATAGGCAGGAAGTGACATGCCTGCGTTCCACCGGCCCCGAGATCGCGATCCTTCCTGTAGGTGGAGCGCAATGAGGTGTTATGCGTTCCACTGAGCGTAGCAAGTCTGTGCAGCATATGGTGGGTGGGTGGAGCGCAAAGAACGGGTTATGCGTTCCACTGGAAACAACAGGTTTCTGCAGCATATATTAAGACAAGGGACCAGAATGAAATATAGTGAGTAAATGGCAAAATACAGGAATAGAAGAATAAAAAGGAAGGTCAGGATTGTATACACAAAACCGACAAAAATAAAAAGTAATAAAAATAAAAATAAAAACATGAATAAATATCTGATGAGACCGTTAAGAAATACAAGTGACCCTGATTAATATGTGGGTAATATTCGAGGTAAAAAAAGGGGGGGGGGGATTCGAAAAAAGTCCTCAGAAATTTATGAGGGATTAGAATGGGTTAGCTGTTTTTACAGAAACCATTTGGTCTCAAATTCTAGATTAAGACCTTTAGGTTTTAAAGTACCCAAATTAAATATAGTCCTCATCTCGGTCCGAGCAAGTCTTTCCTCAAGGTCGCCTTTTCTCCAATTCCCTTGTACTGCTTGGATACCGCAGAATAAGGCTAATTCCGATGTTTTGCAGTCATGTTCTTCCTTAAAATGTGCTGAGATCCCATGTGTTAGCAGTCCTTTCTTAATATTCCTTAGGTGTTCACCCATTCTTTCTTTGAGTTTTCTCGTGGTTCTCCCCACATACTGTTTGTTGCATTTGCATTGTACAAGATATACAACATTTTTGCTGTCGCACGTTATAAATTCACCAATAGTATACTTCTTTTGGTTGCTTGTGGACATATAACTGGTTATGACTGATGTGCTGCTTTTGCAATTACGGCACATTTGGCAGGTCCCACAGCGATAAAAGCCCTTATTTTTGATGGTCAAAGTTCTTTTTGGAACTTCCAATGCACTTTTGACTAAGCGTTTCCGTAGGTTATCCGCTTTTCGGTAAATGAATCGTGGTTTCTCTGGTATATACTGTCTGAGCACGGGGTCCTGTTGGAGTAATCCCCAATTCTTTCTCACAATATGCTCGAATCCTTTATACTGGCTGTTAAATTTCGTAATGAAGGTAACTTTGTCGCCCTCAGCTCCTTTTCCGCCTTTCTCAGAATTCACTGTAGGTCCTATCATCAATTCTCTGTCCGTTTGTAGGTGTTTTTCATAGGGTTCGTCCAATGTTTTGGTCTGATAACCCTTTTTATGAAATTGCTTTTTCATCAGTGTCCCTTGCTCATGATAGTCTCTTAACTTCGAGCAGTTCTTCCTTATTCTGTGGAACTGGCTGCCTGGTACTGAAGATAGCCAGTTGGGATGGTGGTTGCTACTAGAGGGGATGAACGAGTTACAATCAGTCGGCTTAGAGTATGTTTTAGTTTGTATGGTGTCGTCTTCGATGAATATAGACAAATCCAAAAAGTTCACATTGGTGGTGCTCTTCTGAAAGGAGAGTGTGATGTTCCTGTCGTTTGAGTTGAGGTAATTGCAGAAGGCATCCAACGAGGTGGCATCACCCCTCCAGATGAAGAGGATGTCATCTATATAGCGCTTCCATAGCACTAGGTTCGCCCCATACTCAGGGTTACCATGGACAGATTTTTCCTCCCAATGGGCCATAAATAAATTCGCGTAACTAGGGGCGAACCTAGTGCCCATGGCTGTCCCGTGTAATTGAAGATAAAAGGAACTGTCAAACCAGAAAAAGTTGTTGGTTAAGATAAATTCAATACTTTCCAACACGAAAGATGCTGTGTCACATGGGATGGTTCCTTTTTCCAAAAAGTAAGTGGTGGCTTCTAAGCCGTGATGATGGCTAATGGAAGTATATAGTGACGTGACGTCAGCTGTCACAAGGGTAAATTCAGATGACCAATTGATGTGTTGAAGTTCCTGTAGAACAGCAGTGGAGTCCCTTAAATAAGAGGTGGTGTTCTGTGCCAATGGTTGGAGGATATAATCTATGTATTGGGATAAATTAGCTGTAATTGATTCTGTGCCGGCTACTATTGGTCGTCCTGGCGGATGTAAGTTGTCTTTGTGAATCTTAGGGAGAGTATAAATGACTGGTATGGACGGATGAGAGATGGTGATGAAATCACGTTCCTTCTCTGTAATCACTTTCTTACGTTCATATTTGGTAAGAAGATCTGTCAATCTTTTGGATATCCCTTCCGACGGATTTGCTCTAAGTTTTTTGTAGGTCCTTTCATCATTCAGCTGTCTTACTATCTCTCCCTTGTAATCCTCTAGGTTCTGGACCACCACAGATCCCCCTTTGTCGGCTGGCTTAATCACAATGGTGGTGTTATCCTGGAGACCTTTCAGGGCGTCCCTTTCTGCTTTAGTCAAGTTGGACTTGGCGGTGTTCTTAAAAGTGGTGTTTTCTAGCTCCTCTTTAACAATTCTCTCGAAGCTTTCTATGAAACAACCCTTCTTAAATGTGGGGAAGAAAATTGACTTAGGTTTGAAGACAGAAGGGGTCGAATCGCTTATGGTCGTGTTGTTTGGTTGATCATGAAAGAATTTCTTTAAGGTCAACTTCCTGATGAATCTTTGCAGATCAATATAGGCGCCAAATTTATCAAGTTTGCTAGATGGTGCATATTTCAGTCCCTTTTTGAGGACACTTTCTTCATCTCTAGTAAGGACATGATTGCTAAGATTATAGATTCTAGTGAATGCAATTTCTTCCTCGGGGTTGTGTACTCCGTCATTCGTGATGGAGCTGTTAGGGATGGTAGATGTGTGATTTCTTTTCCTATTATGGTGATAGGATGTCCGATGCTTCTTAGATGAAGCCAGTCCTCGTTTTCCTCTTCTTATGGGTTTCTTTTTTTGAAATGGCTTCTGATGGACCGGCCTTGTCCTAAAAAAACCTCATTGTTATCTTCATGCCCCTTAAGCGGATGGAACCTTCCAGATGTTCTGATGGTGGATTCGGGAGTGGTATGTCTTCTTGTGTATCCTGAATCTGATCTATTTCTTCTTCTTTCTCTGTCTTCAAAGGTCCGTCTTGGTAGCCATCTTGGATTCGGTCTGTACCTAGTGAAAGGTTCGTCACGTGGGTTGCTTCTCCTGCTTCTGAACTGTCCTGGTTGCTCCCTGAATGATGGGGTCCAAGACGGACCTTCCCACTATACAACTCTCAGTCTGTGGCTTCTTTCTGCCTCCATTCCCCTCCTCACATCATGTCACTGCCACTGTCACATACAGCCCTGTCATCACTGACACATCACTCAGATATACTCTGTGCTGCTGGGGACCCTGCTCCTCCCACTATATAACTCTGTCTGTGACTTCCTTCTGCTTCCATTCCACTTCTCACACCATGTCGGTGCTCCTGTGAAATTATCTTTTTTTTATTTTTTTTATAGTTTCTTATATAGCGCAGCACATTATCTATCTCCTGATATACTCTGTGCTGCAGGGGGACCATGCTACTGTACTTCCAGTATATAACTCTCAGTGTGTGGGTTTGTTCAATCTGCATTCCCCTCCTCACATCATATCACTGTCCATTTCACATGCAGCCCTGTTATCACTGACATACTGTATCATGCATGTCCTGATATAGTCTGTGCTGCTGGCCCACCCATAGGGGTGCTAGGGGTGTCTTATCCCCACAGTATTTGTTCCAGCCTATAAGTCATATGTGTACCGAGTGTGTTGTAAATAGGTCCAGGCAGTAAGGAGTTATGGTGTCCGCTGATATACTCTGTGCTGCTGTCTCCCCCCTAGGGGTGCTAAGGATTTCTAATTGTATTAGTGGCATCCACCGTGTTTTAATACACTCGCATGACAAATTTTCCCACGTTACCACCACCACCACCTGCCCGCGCGCACCCGACGCATGGCCCGGAGGAGGCGCCGCCAGGCACCAGTGCAGCCGATAAGCACACTACTCTCTGATTACTGCTTTGCTTCCCAATGGTATTGTGTAATGAGAATTCTGGTGCGACTGTCATCGTTACACTACTGTACATGTGTCCTGGATACTGTACAGTACATGTTACAAATTGACAGCTTCACTTACAGTACTGTTATTTTTTTTCCCACAGTATATACTTAACAACTCCCTGTGGGGATTTTCAAATTTGGTATTTTTGCATTCGGGATGCCATCGTCAGAATACTGAGCGCCGACATACTGTATCTTATGATATTTTATGATTTATTTGTATCCATTATTTACTGTACTGTATTTCATTGTACTGTACAGTAGCTTATGTTACACTGTTATTTTTCCACAGCAGCATGTGCCCCACCCACCCAGGAGCCCCCACCTGACCAGCAGAGCTCCGGAAGTGGTAATCATTATTTTTGTTACAGACACACTAGTTTCCTACAGTATTACTGTAATGTTTTTATTTTCCAACACTTGTTTTCTTTTACACACAGATCGCCTCATGAATAATATGGAGGCAGAGGAGAAGGAGGAGATGGGGGAGCCTTCAGGCCAGCCTGATAAGAATTGTAATCTACTGTACAGTACTCTACTGTACTGTATTGTACATTTCTTATTTATTGATTTATTAACAGTTTCTTACTGTATATAGTGCAGCATACAGTATTCCGTTGCGCTTTACAATTAGAATAACAGTCATAGAACAAAACTGGGTAAAAACAGACAGACATACAGTAGAGGTAGGAAGCCCTGCTCGCAAGCTTACAATCTATAGGGAAATGGGTGAGGTTATGTGTTCTGTACAGAGAGGATGTAATTGGATAAGGAAGCACTGAAGGTTATGTAGGTGGGTCTGGAATATGATACAGTAGGCTTGTCTGAAGAGGTGAGTTTTCCAATTGTGTACCAATGGCTTGGGTTCGTGTGACCAGTGCTCAGGATTCCAGCAGTCAAGTGACCGACAGCAGCATCATGATTGCAGAAATCCCATCAGGTTGAGGTACGGTATCCAAACCCTCCTCCACTACTGCCTAACCCTACATTCATACTCTGATTCCAGCCTCTTCATTCAGAATGCCAGGGTCAGGACAGCTGGTATTTTAGATGCAGGTACAGTACGTCCCCTACCAATGGATGGTCATTCCACACTCCGGCTAAGAATGTCTCTCTGCCTCTGTACTTACTGTAGCACTGTACTACTGTAAAGTATTGGATAATACTTCAGTACAGTAGTATTGGAAATAACAATGTAAAATTTGACTTTTCTTTTTTGGTTTATAATTTTTTTTTATATTCAACACAGATGTCGCTTATGTGGAGTCGGGGGAGGAGGAGGAAGAGGAGCCACAGTATAGTAAGTACAGTATGATTTTCTCAAGCCCATTCTTAAAAGTATTGACCGAGTCCACTTTTATTACTTTTCAGGCAGGGAATTCCAAACATGTACAGTATTTCCCTCACTATGAAGAACCCTTTTCGCCTCTGTGTGCGAAATATCCTCTCCTCCAACACGAGTGACTGTGCATGTGTCCTCTGTGTCGATCTTATCAAAAACAGTTCCTGTGTATTGTCCCCTTACTGTATATATTTGTAAAGGTTAATCATGTCCCCTCTTAATCTCCTCTTTTCCAATGTAAACATGCCTAGCAAGCCTATTCCAGCTTCTCTATCCACTTGATCACTTTGGTCGTCCGCCTCTAAACCTTTTCTAGTTCCACGATATCCATTTTGTAGTATGGTGCCCAAAATTGTGCATCCTACCCACCCTCCACTAGCCTAACCATCCAATCATGCATTCTGAATGTCGGCATCCCGACAGCTGGTATTTTAAAGACAGGTACAGTATAGTACAGTACTATACTGTACATCCCCTACCACTGCACAGTCATTCTGTTCCTATTTTTAATTTTTGCTTTATAATATAAATTTATATAATTTTTTTTATATAATATAATAATAATAATAATAATAATTTTATTTATATAGCGCTCTTTCTCCAATAGGACTCAAGGCGCTTAACAGATACATAGCATAATATAGTACATTTTCATAAAATACAGAAGCATGAAGATACTAAAAGGGATATTATGGAAATGCTTGAGTAAACAGGAAAGTCTTGGGTCTACTTTTGAAGGATTCTATAGTTGGGGCCTCTCGCACTGTGCGGGGAAGTGAGTTCCATAGAGTCAGAGCCGCATGACTTAAAGCTCGATCCCCAAATGAATTACGGGAGATTCTAGGTACTGCTAAAAGTCCTTCATCTACAGATCGCAGTAATCGAGTGGGGCAGTATGGGGTCAGAAGCTACTTCAGGTACCTTGGGCCCTGGTCATGTAATGCTTTGAAACTCAGTAAGCCAATCTTGAAGATGATTCGCCATCTTACAGGCAGCCAGTGAAGGGAGTAGTATATTCAACACTGACATTATTTACATGAAGCCGGAAGAGGAGGAGACACAGTGTAGTAAGTACAGTAGGAATTTATCTCGCCCATTCTTAAAAGTATTGACCAAGTCCGCCTTTACTACTCTCTCAGGCAGGGAATTTCAAACATGTACAGTATTGTCCTCACTGTGAAGAACCCTTTTTCGCCTCTGTGTGCGAAATCTCCTCTCTATAAAAAAACAAATCCTCCACAAGCTTCGTGTATTGTCCTCTCATATTTTTGAAAATTGTAATCATGTCCCCTCTTAATCTCCTCTTTTCCAATGTAAACATGCCTAGCCTAGCAAGCCTTTCCTCATATTCCAGCTTCTCAATCCACTTGATCACTTTGGTCGCCCGCCTCTGAACCTTTTCGAGTTCCACAATATCCATTTTGTAGTATGGTGCCCAAAATTGTGCATCCTACCCACCCTCCACTAGCCTAACCCTCCAATCACACTCTGATTCCAGACTCGGCATTCTGAATGTCGGGATCCAGACAGCAGTTGTTTTAAATACAGGTACAGTACAGTACTATATGTCCCCTACCACTGGACAGACATTCTGCTCCTACTGTATTATGAATATCTCTCTGCCTCCTGTAGCACTGTACTACTGTAGACTACTGTGCAATTTTGTAGTAACTGTACTCTACTGTATTTTGTTTATAATCTTTTTTTATTTTCCACTCAGTAATTATTGACAGTGAGGAGGAAGAGGAGGAGGAGAAGCCCTCTCCCCAATTTGGTAAGTAAACTGCAGTATTGTACTGTACCGTACATTGTGTTAAACCAGTGGGTTGGGTTTGCGTGACCAGCAGTCAGGATTCCAGCGGTCAGGTGAACGACAGCAGCATCCTGATTGCAGCAATCCCAACAGGGTGAGGTACGGTATCCTAACTCTCCTCCACTACCCCCTGATTCTGGCCTCGACATTCTCGTCTCTGTGTGTAAAATCTACTCTCCTCCAGCCTGACTGAATTTTTGTTATACTGTGTTCAACACAGAATACAAAAGTATACTTCATGGAATTTTTGTTTTCACAGGTCCTACACTGTCACAGGCCGTGGCGGAGGAGGAGGAGGACCAGCATCCTCTGTCCCCCACCACACTGCACCCATCAAGTAAGTCCAGTCCGGTACAATTTAGAAATAGAAATACAGTACTGTGGACAGTGTAAGCTGAATATTTTATTTTTTGGGGGGTACAGTAGTTGGTGAGTGTGGGGGGGTTAATTTAGACTCTGCTCTGTTTTACTTACAGTAGTAACAGTACTTTATGTACAGTAGTGGGTAATGACAGACAGTCATGGAGGTGGGGAAGCCCTCCTCACAAGCTTACAGTCTATAGGGAAAAAGCCATTGATACTGTACTGAAGATGTGAGGATACTGACAAGCATGTGTGGACTTTGCAGTGGGGATGCAATTGAAATGTCATGTATTGTACTGTATTGTGATGGACTACAGTACATCACAAAACATACCCAGAAACACAAAAAAATCTTAATAGCTATACAGTAGTTTGGAACAGAGAAGGGAAAGGTGGGACATGATACAAACTTTCAAATATACAGTACAGGTACAGTATCAATGGTTTTAACAAAGTCCAAGAGGGAAACATTCTCCTAATGAAGATACTGCAAGCAATAGGACACAAGGACATGCAATGAGACTAGAGGGGGGAGAGGTTCAGGGGGAATTTTAAGAAAAATTACTTCACAGAAAGTGCAGTGGACGAGTGGAATAGTCTCCCATCAGATATAAGGAAAATATGTCTCCTGCGCTGTGAATGAGCTGCTTGTTGGAAAAAAGATAGTGTTAGGGTGTATTAAACAAGCGCTAATGTTCTGTGTGTGGCACCTGAAAAAAAGGAATTGTTAGTAATAATGTTTACAGCTCCTTTTGGAGCTCTTTTGTATTGACCAGTCAGTTCCAGAACAACCTAACTTTCCCTACCTTACTCCGTGCCATGGGATTCCTCAGCCTGGTGGAGCCTGGCTGTCCGTGGCGTGTTGTTAAATTGGCATCTTCCTGCCGCTGCATCCAGCGGTGAGAGACGTGGAGCTGGGAGGTAGGGGCGGTGTGAGCGGGTGACGTCACGCTACGCTCGGCAATCGTCCGGTTGTAGGTCTGTAGTTGTTATCGTCTTTCTTGGTCAGATGGACAAGTGCTGACCAAGAAAGACGATAACAACTACAGACTTACAACCGGATGATTGCCGAGCGTAGCGTGACGTCACCCGCTCACACCGCCCCTACCTCCCAGCTCCACGTCTCTCACCGCTGGACGCAGCGGCAGGAAGACGCCAATTTAACAACACGCCACGGACAGCCAGGCTCCACCAGGCTGAGGAATCACGTGGCACGGAGTAAGGTAGGGAAAGTTAGGTTGTTCTGGAACTGACTGGTCACCACAAAAGAGCTCCAAAAGGAGCTGTAAACTAAACATTATTACTAACAATTCCTTTTTTTCAGGTGCCACACACAGAACATAAGCGCTTGTTTAATGCACCCTAACAGTCTCCCATCAGAGGTGGTAGAGCCTAAAACAGTAGAGCTACAGTATTTAAACATGCATGGAAGAGACATAAGGATATCCTTACAAAGAAATAAGGATCAAATAAGGTTTGATGTAAAAAATGGTAAAAAAAAGAGGCATATTAGATGGGCAAAGTTGTTCTTACAGTATTTGTTGTCAAATTCTACTGTACTGTATGTTTCTGTATGTGCAGTATTGTGTTGAAAATAGTACAGTAGTGTATTTCCTGGAATGAACCTTTTTTTCTCATTAATGTTTTTTTCACAGGCCCTACACTGGAACAGGCGATGGATTGAGAGTGGTGAAACATTTCATGATGTCATTTTCACAGATGAATCGTCTGTTGCCCTTGAGCGGTTCTCCAGAATGTCATTCCGGAAACGTAACCATATCTCATTAAAACCACGCCCAAAGCATCCATTGAAAGTCCATATATGGGGAGGCATATCACGATTAGGAGCTGGTCCCCTATTATTTTTCGAAGGTACTATACTTTATTCAGTGCGTGTGTTCTGTAAAAATACATGCTGTACTGTAGAGTACATGTAACTGCACAATAAAATGAGTTGCTTATTAATGAACAACATTTTTTTATTTCTGTAGGGATCATGGATAAGAAATTTTTCCAAGAAACAATAGTAGAGGGATGTATGGTGCCATTCGTGAATAAATATTACCCAACTCAACATAGGATATTCCATGACAATGATCCTAAACACTCCGCCTCAGCCAACTTTATGGAAGAGAAAGGTATGAATTGGGAATGCACACCACCAGAGTGAGTATTCTTTCAACACTGTACAAGTAAAATTTTGGATAGCACTCTAGTACTGTAAATGTCTTTTTTGGTTAAATAAACAGTACAATGCCGTATGTTCAATTTTCTCTATTTAACGTCATTAATTGACTAACATTTATTTCTGTACTCTTTTTTTTTTTTTTTTTTTTAGATCACCAGACATGAATCCAATTGAATAGTGTGGGCTCTATTGAAGAGATACATTAGGAGTGTTGCGAAGCCAACAACAAAACAGCAGCTGTTGGATGGGATACAGAAATTTTGGCTAGAAGTACTCACACCTGAACATTGTAATAATTATATAAATCACCTGTATAAAGTATTACCTGTTATAGTTGAAAGAAATGGTCAAGCCACAAGTACAGTATGTAGTTCTGTACTGTATTTTTTTGTTTAAAATTTTAAATTGATGCATTATTAAAAATGTTTATAAAATTGCCTTTGTCTGATTATTGCATAAGCTAATGTACAATATTATACATTATACTATACAGTAGTAATGTTATTGATGTGTATGAACAGTTATTTTCAGTTTTATAAGTCCTGAATAAGAGTACTGTACATTTTTGATCAGTACAGTACATGGAATCGGATGTTGTAATAAATACTTTTTTTTCATTAATATTGATGTTTTTCCTATAAATATTCCATTATACAGTATGGTATAGTACAGTACATGGGGGTAAATGAACAGTATGATGTGCCGTTATGGGGGAGAAATACTGTATACACTAAATGTACAGTAAAATATATATTTTTTAATTACAAACACACAAATGCATCCCAGACGGAAATCTGCTATACACAGCAGACAGCTTATGGTGACAGAACTTACCTACTGTATCCCCACCCATAGTCGTGGTATATTTTAGATAGCCTAATGAGACACTCCTGCAGCATTGCCAATGATTCATGTAAAACCTGCGTGCAAACAGTATCTCTATTGAATGCAAAGTACAGTAAAAGTACAGTATACAGTATTACCAGAGCCGTACGTGACCAACAGGATGCCCTAGGCTAGATTTTGACTGATGCCCCCTTGCACAGATGCTAGTTCTGCCTCTAACCCTGCACCCCTTTCCCAGCACCATCACCCATTTTGGTGCTCCTACCCCCTATATTTTAAATAGTAACAGTGTGCACATTTAGTGCCAGCCCAAAACGATGCATGTTCTTGCTGGGAAGGGGCATGGCAACACAATAATTTCCCCAGTTGAAATGACACAACACAGTACTGCAACTTTATTCACATTATATCATGCAATAGTGTCTCTTATTCTCGTTACATAATAAGATAGTACCACATTACTCCTCACAGTATTGCCCCTTATTCACATTACACCACACCACATTGATCTTTATTCACATTAGACCATGCAGTAGTGCCCTTTCTTTATGTTATGCCAGACAATATTGTAGTACACCTTATACACATAATGCCGCAGATTAGTAATGCATTTCATATTTCAATTTTCATATTTCATTTCATAGAGCCGCAGTCACACACAGAATATAGGCATATAGCATCTCATTTTATTCAGCAGAAGCTAATTGTGCCCAGTTTGGCTAGTTTGCCGGCTCTGTATATTACAATAGAAAAATAATAGTGACAGTGAAAAAAACACCTCATGACAGATACTGTGCACAAGCTCATGTCTCATGTACAGTAAGCAGTGATCCCTTGCCATTGGTTTTATATTAAGCCCTAATGGCTAGGGGACTTGGCCGCTGACTTACTGTACTGTACCATATCCTTGACTTTAATAAACCACACTCTTGCTTAAACTCCTTGTTTTGGGTCTGTATACTGTACATTATACAGCATTTATTATTTGATCATTCTACGGGACCTTATTGCCTCTGTGTACTGTTATTTTAGCTAGGGGATTGTGACGCTCCTTTAGCATTGCCCCGTAGCCTGCAACACTTATGCCATCTCTCACTCCATATCCAAGCGCTGCCTGCCACGTGGTGGGGGTTCAGGTGCGGCAGACATTTTGCCAGTGTGCTATGCGATTGAGTCCGATGTACCATAATGTGCATAGACCTCGCTTATCCCTATCACCCCTGTGTATTTTAGCTCGGGGATTGTGACACTCATTCAGCATTGCCCCGTAGCCTGCAAAACTTATGCCATATCTCACTCCATATCCGAGTGCTGCCTGCCACGTGGTGGGGGTTCAGGGGCAGCGGACATTTTGCCAGTGTGCTATGCGATCGAGTCCGATGTACCGTAATGTTCATAGACCTCGCTTATCCCTATTGCCCCTGTGTATTTTAGCTAGGGGATTGTGACGCTCCTTCAGCATTGCCCCATAGCCTGCAAAATCTGGGCTGTTACTTGCTCCGTAGCCTAGGGCCTCCATGGGGCAAGGAGTCACAGGTGGTAGCCATTTCTATTGAGTCTGCCCTGCTACAGAATTATGTGTACTGTACGGTGCATAGAACCTTAACAGTAGAACCGCTCCTGCAGCTTTGCCCTGGTTTATGTGAATAAAAATAATAATAAAGTGTCTGGAAAAAACTAACATGCATTTGTACTTTAGGAATCGAACCCGGGACTCTGAGTATAGGAAGCGGAACACTTCACCACTTCGCCGCAGACAGATGAATAAATCCATTGGTTTTGATTATGCTGTAATGGCTACGGGATTAGGATGCTAACATACTGTACAATGGCCCTCATTCCGAGTCGTTCGCTCGGTAATTTTCTTCGCATCGCAGCGTTTTTCTGCTTAGTACGCATGCGCAATGTTCGCACTGCGACTGCGCCAAGTAATTTTGCTATGAAGATAGTTTTTTTACTCACGGCTTTTTCTTCGCTCCGGCGATCGTAGTGTGATTGACAGGAAATGGGTGTTACTGGGCGGAAACACGGCGTTTTATGGGCGTGTGGATAAAAACGCTACCGTTTCCGGAAAAAACGCGGGAGTGGCTGGAGAAACGGGGGAGTGTCTGGGCGAACGCTGGGTGTGTTTATGATGTCAAACCAGGAACGACAAGCACTGAACTGATCGCAGATGCCGAGTAAGTCTGAAGCTACTCTGAAACTGCTAAGTAGTTTGTAATCGCAATATTGCGAATACATCGTTCGCAATTTTAAGAAGCTAAGATTCACTCCCAGTAGGCGGCGGCTTAGCATGTGTAACTCTGCTAAAATCGCCTTGCGAGCGAACAACTCGGAATGAGGGCCAATATTCCTAATCTCAATAGGCAATACTGAACTTCTAACGCGTCCATTTGCGACAGTGTACACTACTGGTTTTATGTTGTTTTGTCTGCGGGACTTGGATGCTCAAATATTCATAAAGTACTGTAAATGGATCATATACTGTATGCTGTACTATTTGCATCTGTACCATATATATTGTATTAAATAATGCAGCATAATGAGTATTTACTGTATGCAGCATAATGAGACGCCTCAGTAAAGTAGTTCTTACTATATATTTCAGTATTGTATTTTACGGGAGACCACACGCATGCGCAGTAGTGATTGTAAAAAGCGACATCTGGTGGATGATCACAGGTATTACACGTAAAGGTAACGCCAAATGCTCTGTCTGCCTCCGTGCGATTGGGCACGCCTCTCTGTGACTAGGCGTGCCTCCCTGCGCCCCGGTACACTGCATATGCCTGATCGGTACAAATGCCTCAGCCAGTCAAGATAACGGTGGCTACATCTGTATATAACCCTTTTATTTGGATTCAATAATATACATAATATACAGCACAGAACACCACCACTGGACTTATGCCAGCACAAGACACCATCACTGGACTGATGCAGCAAAAGACAGCACCACTGGACTGGACTTATTAGGCAGTACCCTTGGAGTTGTACGGCAGTGTCAGACAGGATGGCACTTTAAAAAACTAGTCCACAAACAGCACTTGATGAAAAGAAGAAAAAGAGGTGCAAGATGGAATTATCATTGGGCCCTCCCACCCACCTTTATGTTGTATAAACAGGACATGCACACTTTAACAAACCAATCATTTCAGCGATAGGGTCTGCCACACGACTGTGGCTGAAATGAGTGATTTGTTTGGGCCTCCACCAAAAAAGAAGCAATCAATCTCTCCCTGCACAAACTGGCTCTACAGAGGCAAGATGTTGGCCTCATCCTCCGATTCCTCACCCCTTTTACTGTGTACATCCTCTCCTCCTCATAGAGTATTAATTCGTCCTCACTGGAATCCACAATCGCAGGTAACATAGTAACATAGTATCTAAGGTTGAAAAAAGACAATTTGTCCATCAAGTTCAACCTATTTGTGGTCTCTTATGCAGGATTATTTTGGTCTAAATTATGTCTGATGCTGATGTCAGCCGCTGTGTTTTATTACTCTTTTCACAGTAACTATACTGCGTGACTATGCACCATAACCCTGGATATCCTTATCCATTAGGAATTTATCTAACCCATTCTTAAAGGTGTTGACTGAGGCTGCCATTACAACTCCCTCAGGCAGGGAATTCCAAACACGTATTGTCCTTACTGTGAAAAATCCTTTACGCCGCATTGTACGGAATCTCCTCTAACCTAAGCGAGTGTCCACGTGTCCTCTGCGCTGATCTTACCAAAAACCGGTCCCGCACAAACTTTGCATATTGTCCCCTTATATATTTGTAGATGTTGATCATGTCCCCTCTTAGTCTCCTCTTTTCCAGTGTAAACATGCTGTCACAACTGAGGGCTGAGGTGTAGTGAAACCTGGGCGGAAGTATGGGACTCTTGGACATGCAGTATCCTAGCCCGAAGGCGTGACCATGACAACAGGAGTATAGTTTAAAAAGTTTATTTCAAGCATGTTTCAGGTGGTACATTAACAGCAACATGGAAAATAGTAAAAGTATGCAACACACAGTTCCTGTGAATACAACGGAGATGCAGATGGTACTGGGTGTGGTAACAATAAGTATAGTCCAGGTAGACTTAGGAGATGGAATGTCCTTGGCCTATACCCAGTTGCTGAGTGGTGCAATGAAGACAGGAACTGATCAGCAGATGGTTCTTTGGAAGCTGGTTGTATTGTTGGAGTGATGAATTAGTTGCTAGGTAGACCGGACGGAACCTGACTAAATGATGATGTGAACAGAGTGTGAGATGATTCAATGGAGCTGGAGAATAGCTGAATGCTCAGATGATGCTAGAGATCATTAAAACGAGAAGACGGTAACAGAGCACCGGTGATGGCTGGTATTCGATGGCTGAGCACCGATGATTACTGGTATTCGATGGCGGAGCACCGATGAGGGGTGAAGACTGAACACCGCTGGAAGCACTCTGCTGGAAGCCGGTGTTTGGGCACTGCCAATTGCAGCGGACAGTGTAAGGACACTGTGGAGTCAGGCTGCACCGCTTGATGTTGAACTGGTGCGGGTCTCTAGTGGAGTTGGAAGCAGGAGCTGGAATACCTGGAATACCTGGAATAGCAAACAACCACCTGCCTTTCGAAAAAGACGCCCTGCTGGCGTTGAAATGCGTTAAGGATACAGGCTTTGCACTTTAAGGATCAACACTGCTGTCTGCTTCAAATTGTATTCAGAGCCGCGCATAGGAGCCCGGTTCTGTTTACTGCAGCCCAGAACATTCGATCTGCAGCCTTCATTCCTACAGCCCCAGCCGTTCATCATAAGTTGGGGCGGTAGAAGTAACAGGTGCCGTTCCTAATCAGTACAGCGCGGAACGGCGCACGGAGACTACACCGGGTGTCTGTTCCATCTAAGACAGGCCGACTGCCGGCAAAACACACCCGGACCGATCACCACAATAACTCCGGCTTCACCAGCTATTTGTCTCCATTTGGAAAGCACGGAGGTACCGGAGGTGGCGCTGATCGGGTAAGAACGGACAATCGGGACTCCCCGCACGGCGCGGCATCAATTCCATTCACTGAGGCTCTGGTGTGTGTCTCTACCTGGATAACGGGACAGCACCAGGGAGCAGGGACCGAAGAAGCTCCTGCCCAGCCTGTTAGGCGCCGCGGTCCGTGGCGTCGCTCGGTCCATCTCCGAGCGACGACCGCGGCCGCTGCACTCTCCTCCTTGCCCGCCCGGCGCCTAGCAACTAGGGACGCCGTGCGCGCTGAGCCGCCGGGTCCCTAGCAACAGGCGGACCGCGTTCCCCGTTGCAGGGATTGATTAATTAAAGTGTTCACACATGTTCTCTGGTCGTGCAGCAAGGCAGCTGCACGACATTTATTGTAATTAGGCTCTGTGCTCTTATTGGAGGGTTCCCTGTTAAATGCCTCCTCAGTGCCTCACACAGACGCCGGTGATAGCTTCCTGCATGCTGCTCATGTATGGTGAATGTCTGTTCCTGGTCTGCTGTGTCCGGTCCCTCCAGTTCTCTGAGTTCCTGAATCTTGGAGTTTGCCACCTGGTCCCAAGAAGTCCTCCTGGTCCTCATTTACCTGTGGCAGTCGATTTAGGTTCCCACTTGGTTTCGTGAGTGGCGGCCCTGCCGCGTGTTACGGCCTAGGCCGCTTTTGTATTATTTTCTTGCATTGGAGCATTTGCGGAGGTTTCCGCTTCCATAGTCCTCTCCGGTACTCGGTGGTGCCGTGTAGGAGAGTGGACAAGTGGATTATTTTGGTTGTTCTTTTCCCTGGCGGTAAACCGCGCATACTTTTAGTTTCAGGTTAGCCAGTAGCCCCTGGCCTTGTTGTTTAGTTAGAGGGCCCCTTGTTTTTACCCTGCCTCGGTACACTCTTTGTCTCTCATTAAGACCTGAGGGGGCATCGGAGTTGGGCAGACGTAATCCGCCCTTCAAACGCGGCATGCCATGGGCCCAAGAAACCATAGTCTCGCAAGAGTGAACTGACAGCACGGGTAAGACAACGGAGGTAGGGCGCCAGGGGCTATTCCCTTTCTGTTTCCCCTTTCCAGCATTACATCCTGATACTCAGGTCTCACAGTATAAGATCTCCCCTGACCTGAGTGTCTGGATCATAACATTATCACCGGCCCAAAACATTAAAAAAAAAAAAAAAAAAAGGGGGTTTATTTTTTCCATTTGTTTTGGTGAGAGTAAAATTCGGCCTCATGAATCCGGCAGGGTTAGGGCCAAATCCCGGTCAGCTTTTGGTTAACCAAATTCAAGAATTAACTCAGATGGTTCAGGACCTTACTCTTCGGGTGAAATCGCAGGAAGATCTTTTGCGAGCCTCCCCGAGTGTGGTCCCAGAACCAAAGATGCATTTACCCGACCGTTTTTTGTGTAACCGAAGAGATTTTTTCAATTTTAAGGAAGCTTGTAAGCTTTATTTTTGTTTAAGGCCTCGTTCCTCTGGTACTGAGTCTCAGCGGGTTGGGATAGTTATGTTGTTGCTCCAGGGTGATCCACAGACCTGGGCGTTTGGGTTAAGAACAGATGATCCTGCTTTGTTATCTGTAGACGCCTTTTTTAAATCGTTAGGCCTGTTATATGATGACCCAGATAGAGAGGCGTCAGCTGAGAGTCACCTGCGTGCCCTTAAACAAGGTAAAAATCCAGCAGAGGTGTATTGTACCGAATTTCGCCGTTGGTCGAACGACTGTGGCTGGAATGACCCGGCCCTGCGCAGTCAGTTTCGCCTCGGTTTGTCTGAACTTATTAAAGACAGTCTCCTTCAGTACCCCGCTCCTGAGACTCTCGACAAACTCATGGAGCTTACTATTAAAATAGATTGTCGTCTCCGAGAGCGGAGGGCTGAAAGAGGAACAACTTTTAGGCCTAATCCTTGTGTTTATTCCTTTCCTGAGGACGTCGAGGAGCCCATGCAGATGGGGCTCTCCCGGCTGTCCCCAGAGGAAAGAACCAGAAGATTAAGTTCTGGTCTTTGTTTGTATTGTGGTGGTAAGGAACATATTGCTCGCAACTGTCCGAACAAGTCGGGAAACGCTCTGACCAAGTGAATTGTGAGGGGGTTCACTTGGGTCTGCAGCTAATCTCCTCAAATGATTCTCTATTAGTTCCTGTTAAGATTTCCTTTGGCAGCCTCAGTTCATTGGTGTCGGCCTTCGTCGACAGTGGAGCTGCAGGAAATTTTATGGACTTGGCTTGGGCTAAGGCTTTAGGCATTCCACAGATACCACTGGACAAACGTATCACCATGCACGGCTTGGATGGGGGTCCGCTTTCCAATGGGATAATTACTCACCGCACACCTCCAGTATTACTGACAGTGGGGGCTTTACATTCTGAAGACATAGAATTTTACCTTACACATTGTCCGGCAGTTCCTGTAGTTTTGGGTCACCCATGGCTTGCCTTTCATAATCCCACCATAGATTGGCGGTCTGGGGAGATTTCCCAATGGGGTCCTTTTTGTGTTAAGGAATGTATTTCCCATCCAGTCCGGGTTGCGGCAGTCGTCCCAGAACTTATTCCTGTAGAATATCAAGATTTTGCCGATGTGTTCTCCAAAGGCAATGCGGACATTCTGCCTCCCCATCGGTCCTATGACTGTGCGATAGAGTTAGTACCTGGTGCCACTTTGCCTAAAGGGAGATTATATGCCCTGTCTGGGCCAGAAACCACAGCCATGAATAATTACATTCAGGAAAGCCTGAAAAAAGGCTTTATTAGGCCTTCGAAATCTCCGTTGAGTGCAGTTTTTTTCTTTGTCGAGACTCAGACCATGTATTGATTTTCGGGCTTTGAATAAGATTTCGGTTAAAAACACCTATCCTTTGCCATTGATTTCAGTGCTTTTTGATCAGTTACGCTCCGCCGTGATCTTTTCAAAGATCGATCTTAGGGGAGCTTACAACCTCATCCGAATATGATCTGGGGATGAGTGGAAGACGGCTTTTAGCACTCAGTCGGGTCACTATGAATACCTGGTGATGCCGTTTGGCCTGTCAAATGCTCCTGCGGTGTTTCAGGACCTCATCAACGATGTTCTCCGTGACTTCCTTGGGAAGTTCGTGGTCGTTTATTTAGATGACATTTTGATTTACTCTGAGTCTATGGAACAACATGTTACCCAGGTGCGTTTGGTTCTTCAAAAACTACGAGAGAATCATTTATACGCTAAGCTTGAAAAGTGTGATTTTCACATCACAGAAGTGTCCTTCTTAGGGTACATTATTTCTCCCCAGGGATTTTTTATGGAACCGAAGAAACTTCAGGCCATCCTTAATTGGGCGCAACCCACTAATTTAAAAGCAAGTCAGCGCTTTTTAGGGTTTGCAAACTATTATAGGCGGTTCATTCATACTTTTTCTGACCTGGTCGCTCCTATACTAGCTTTGACTAAGAAAGGAGCGGATCCTTCCAATTGGTCGCCTGAAACTGAGTCTGCCTTTCGGGCCTTGAAGCAGGCCTTTGTCTCGGCTCCTGTCCTCAGACACCCTAATCCGGAGCTTCCCTTTATTGTTGAGGTTGATGCCTCAGAGGTTGGAGTGGGGGCTATCCTTTCTCAGGAAGATCCGGAGTCTCAGGAATTACATCCTTGTGCCTTCATGTCCAGGAAATTCTCCTCCGCAGAATCCAACTATGACGTTGGTAATCGAGAATTACTGGCAGTAAAATGGGCTTTCGAGGAGTGGAGGCATTGGCTGGAGGGAGCTAGGCATACTATTACAGTATTTACTGACCATAAGAACCTGCAATATATTGAGTCAGCTAAACGGCTTAATGCTCGGCAAGCACGTTGGGCATTGTTTTTCACTAGTTTCAGGTTTATTATCACCTTCAGGCCTGGTTCCAAGAATACGAAAGCTGATGCCCTGTCACGTTGCTTTCTTCCGGTTCACAATACTAAACCTGTTACTACCCCCATAGTTCCATCTTCAGTCATCCGGGCAGGCCTCACACAGGATTTATTTACTCAGTTAAACCAGCTTCAACACCAGGCTCCTAGACTTACTCCTACTGATCGTCTTTTTGTCCCTGAATTTTTGAGAGGCACTGTTTTAGCGGAGTTTCATGACAACAAAGTCTCGGGTCATCCAGGTATCACCAAGACCTTGGAGTTAGTCTCTCGCTCGGTGTGGTGGCCTAGTCTTTCTAAAGACGTAAAGGAATTTGTCCGTTCCTGTCAGGTTTGTGCACAGCATAAGGTCCCTCGTTCGTTGCCGATCGGGCAACACATGCCTTTGACCGTTCCTCTCAGGCCATGGTCTCATATATCCATGGATTTCGTGGTGGACCTTCCCCTTTCAGCCGGATTTCGAGTCATTTGGGTGGTAGTGGGCCGTTTTAGTAAAATGGCTCATTTCATTGCTCTTCCCCGATTACCCTCTGCTCAAGGGTTGGCAGTTTTGTTCCTCCGTCATGTGTTTAGGCTCCATGGTTTGCCCACTGATATTGTCTCTGATCGGGGTCCGCAATTCATCGCACGATTCTGGAAAACGTTTTTGTGCCTCATTAAATATGAAACTGTCTTTAACATCTGGTTACCATCCACAGTCTAATGGGCAAACCGAACGAGTCAACCAGTCATTAAAACAATATTTACGTTTATTTTCGGCCAAACTCCAGAATGATTGGTCTGAATTTCTTCCTTTGGCCGAATTTGCTTATAATAACTCTTGTCATTCTTCCACCAAGGAGTCCCCATTCTTTTCAGTCTTTGGTTTTCATCCTAGAGCCAACTCTTTTTTCCATCATTCTCCAGTCTCCTCGTTGACCTTAACCTCCCATCTCAGAGCAATTTGGAGAAAAGTGCACCTTGCCCTGAGAAAAGCTGCCTTCCGAGAAAATAAATTTTCTGATAGGCTCCGACGTCCTTGCACTTTTAAGGTGGGAGATAAGGTGTGGTTGTCAACTCGCAACATCAAGCTCCGACAACCCTCGGCTAGATTGGGACCCACATTTATTGGACCATTTCTTATCGTTAAGAAGGTCAACCCAGTTGCCTTTCGGCTACGCTTGCCAAGATCTCTCAGAATTGGTAATACTTTCCATTGTTCCCTTTTGAAACAGTATTTTTTTTCCAGGAGATTTCCTCGGAGGACTTCCCAGGGTAGATCTCCGGTGGATGTTCAGGGGCAACAGGAGTTCTTGGTAGAGAGGGTTTTAGATTAAAAAATTTCTCGGGGCCGGCTTTATTTTTTGGTTCACTGGAAAGGCTATGGTCCGGAGGAAAGATCTTGGGTCTTGGATAGAGATCTGCATGCCCCTAAACTCAAAAGATTATTTTTTCAGGAGTTTCCTCAGAAGCCGGACTTTAGGGGTTCTTTGACCCCTCCTCAAGGGGGGGGTACTGTTAGGCGCCGCAGTCCGTGGCGTCGCTCGGTCCGTCTCCGAGCGACGACCGCGACCGCTGCACTCTCCTCCTTGCCCGCCCGGCACCTAGCAACTAGGGACACAGTGCGCGCTGTGCAGCCGGGTCCCTAGCAACGCTAGGACGCCGGTTGCGCTGAGCCCCTGGGACCTTAGCAAAGGGGACGCCACAGGCGGACCGCGTTCCCCGTTGCAGGGATTGATTAATTAAAGTGTTCACACATGTTCTCTGGTCGTGCAGCAAGGCAGCTACACGACATTTATTGTAATTAGGCTTTGTGCTCTTATTGGAGGGCTCCCTGTTAAATGCCTCCTCAGTGCCTCACACAGACGCCGGTGATAGCTTCCTGCATGCTGCTCATGTTTGGTGAACGTCTGTTCCTGGTCTGCTGTGTCCGGTCCCTCCAGTTCTCTGAGTTCCTGAATCTTGGAGTTTGCCACCTGGTCCCAAGAAGTCCTCCTGGTCCTCATTTACCTGTGGCAGTCGATTTAGGTTCCCACTTGGTTTCGTGAGTGGCGGCCCTGCCGCGTGTTACGGCCTAGGCCGCTTTTGTATTATTTTCTTGCATTGGAGCATTTGCGGAGGTTTCCGCTTCCATAGTCCTCTCCGGTACTCGGCGGTGCCGTGTAGGAGAGTGGACAAGTGGATTATTTTGGTTGTTCTTTTCCCTGGCGGTTATCCGCGCATACTTTTAGTTTCAGGTTAGCCAGTAGCCCCTGGCCTTGTTGTTTAGTTAGAGGGCCCCTTGTTTTTACCCTGCCTCGGTTCACTCTTTGTCTCTCATTAAGACCTGAGGGGGCATCGGAGTTGGGCAGACGTAATCCGCCCTTCAAACGCGGCTGCCATGGGCCCAAGAAACCATAGTCTCGCAAGAGTGAACTGACAGCACGGGTAAGACAACGGAGGTAGGGCACCAGGGGCTATTCCCTTTCCGTTTCCCCTTTCCAGCATTACATCCTGATACTCAGGTCTCACAGTATAAGATCTCCCCTGACCTGAGTGTCTGGATCATAACACAGCATTATATGTGCATTTAAATTCTTCTTCATTTTAATAACCCTGCACCAGCCGCTTACTGCCAATTACCTGTGATATATGCAATTCTTCAAAGCACACAGCCGTGAGTGATCCTTCGTTCTGATAAAGTATTTAATAGCCATATACTTTTGTGCACATACTGAACCCTGCACGCTTCATGACCTTCCAGGTGCTATTAGTAATTAATTGTATGTACATAAGATCATCTACAATTGGTGTTTTAATTATAGTTTGAATATTTAGTTACAATACAGTGTTTACTTATATCATTGTGATGTTTTAACATTATTATACCCCCGGGAGGTTGTTGTAATTCATATACATTTTTTAAATAAATGTTTTCAACTTTCTGACTGTCAAGCGCCACTTGTTATTTGTTTGGTATTTTTGTGTTTAAGGGACTGGCAATTCCCTTTTACAAGAGGCTGCTGACAATCACATTGCAGTGCTACTCACCAGAGCGCTTAGTTTCCCTTTTTCCTTTAACCACAAGGAGTCTGGTAACACTGGGATGACTACCAAAGCAATGACAGCTTCCTGGTTCTGGAACAGGACCTTTATACCTGCAGCAGTGCAGGGATTGGATGGTCAATCAGGCAGAGTTCAGCGGTGGTGTGACTAGAACCAACATGGCTGCGCCCATACTAGCACTTGGAGGGAAGTCTAGCTTGTTGCACCATGTGAGGAATTACAGTAATGGCGGCGGTGGCCGCGGAGGACAGTGGACGCCAACTTGCGCACTTGATTCACAGAGCTGGCGGCAGAGGCCGCAGCGGGCGAGAGACACCATGCAGACTTGAATGTGTATTTGAATTATAAGGATGGTGGCAGAGGCCGCAGCGGACAGGAGACGCCATGCAGACCCATCAGAGTACTGGAAGTGCAGCAAATGGCGGCGGAGGCCGCGGAGGCCGCGGAGGGCTAGAAACGCCATTCTAACTACACGAGTTCATCATGACAGCGTCTGCGGACTGGCAGAGAGGAGATGTGAAGTGAAGATGTCAGCAGCATGACTGAGACCCGGCCCTTGAACGCTGAGCCAGCCTCAGGAGACACCTGAAAGGTAGATAATAGGCGTCCAGTAACCCGGATCGTGACACATGCCTAGCCTTGCAAGCCTTTCCTCGTATTTCCAGCATCTCTTTGCCCTTAATTAGTTTGGTCGGCCGCCTCTGAATCTTTTCTAGCTCCAGAATATCCTTTTTGTAGTATGATGCCCAAAATTGCACACAGTATTCAGGATGTGGCCTCACTAGTGATTTATATAATGGGAGTATAACACGCTCGTCCCTTGAATCAATTCCCCGTTGTATGCATGCTAATATCTTATTAGCCTTATTTGCTTCAATCCTACTTTGGGTACTACTGCTTAGTTTACTATCTATGTGAACACCTAAGTCCTTTTCCAGTACAGAATCCCCTGATGTTACCCCATTTAGTATGTAGGTGTAATTTTTGTTCTTACTACCACAGTGTATTACTTTACATTTGTCTGTATTGCAGCGCATTCTCCATTTTGCTGCCCATGCTTCTAATTTAACTAAGTCGTTCTGAAGAGACTCAGCATCCCCCTCCGTATTTATAACTTTACAGAATGTGGTATCGTCTGCAAAAATTGACACCATACTCTCTAGACTTTAGGTCGTTAATGAAAATGTTGAACAATAGTGGTCCTAGTACAGACCCTTGTGGCACACCACTTAGCACTTCAGTCCAATTTGAAAATGATCCATTAATCACAATGCTCTGTTCCCTATTATCTAACCAATTTTTGACCCAAGTGCATATTGTGCTTCCTAGCCCTATTTCTTGTAGCTTATAGATAAGTCGCATGTGTGGCATAGTGTCGAAAGCTTTGGCAAAGTCTAGAAAGATTACATCGACCTCCTTACCCTGATCAAGGTTCGCACTTACTGTTTCATAAAAGCCAAGTAAGTTGGTTTGACATAATCTGTCCTTCATAAATCCATGTTGATTCCTTTTTATGACCTTATTTACTTCAATGAACTTCTAAATACTGTCTTTTAGAATACCTCCAATACTTTCCCCACTATAGATGTAAGACTTACTGGTCTATAATAACCCGGTTCAGCTTTACTTCCCTTTTTGAATATTGGCACTACTTCCACTATCCGTCAGTCTTTGGGAACCATACCTGATATAAATGAATCTTTAAAGATCAAAAATAGTGGTCTTGCATGTTCAGAGTGACGCTCCATTAGAACCCTTGGGTGCACAGGAATTTTTTCGGGTTTTGTGTTTTGGTTTTGGATTCGGTTCCACGACCGTGTTTTGGATTCGGACGCGTTTTGGCAAAACCTTTGGGTGTGTTTTGGATTCAGGTGTTTTGTTTTTTTTTAAAAACCCTCAAAAACAGCATAAATCATATAATTGGGGGGTAATTTTGATCCTATAGTATTGTTAACTTCAATAACCATAATTTCCCATCATTTCCAGTCTATTCTGAATACCTCACACCTCACAGTATTATTTTTAGTCCTAAAATTTGCACCAAGGTCGCTGGATGACTAAGCTAAGCAACCCAAGTGGCCGGCACAAACACCTGGCCCATCTAGGAGTGGCACTGCAGTATCAGACAGGATGGCACTTAAAAAATTGGCCCCAAACAGCACATGATGCAAAGATAAATTAAAAAAAAGAAAGAGGTACAAGATGGAATTGTCCTTGGGCCCTCCCACCCACCCTTATGTTGTATAAACAGGACATGCACACTTTAACAAACCCACCATTTTAGCCACAGGGTCTGCCACATGACTGTGGCTGAAATGACTGGTTAGTTTGGGCCCCCACCAAAAAAGAAGCAATCAATCTCTCCTTGCTCAAATTGGCTCTACAGAGGCAAGATGTCCACCTCATCATCATCCTCCGATTCCTCACCCCTTTCACTGTGTACATCCCCCTCCTCACAGAGTATTAATTCGTCCCCACTGGAAACCACTATCTCAGGTCCCTGGGTACTTTCTGGAGGCAATTGCTGGTGAATGTCTCCACGGAGGAATTGATTATAATTCATTTAGATGAACATCATCTTCTCCACATTTTGTGGAAGTAAAATGTACACCGATCGCTGACAAGGTGACCGGCTGCACTAAACACTCTTTCGGAGTACACACAGGAAGGGGGGGCAACTCAGGTAAAATAAAGCCAGTTTGTGCAAGGGCCTCCAAATTGCCTCTTTTTCCTGCCAGTATATGTATGGACTGTCTGACGTGCCTACTTGGATGCGGTCACTCATATAATCCTCCACCATTCTTTCAATGGGGACAGAATCATATGCAGTGACAGTAGAGATGTCAGTAATCGTTGGCAGGTCCTTCAGGCCAGACCAGATGTCAGCACTCGCTCCTGACTGCCCTGCATCACTGCCAGCATGTAGGCTCGGAATTCTTATCCTTTTCCTCACAGCCCCAGTTGCGGGAGAATGTGAAGGATGAGCTGTTGACGGGTCACGTTCCGCTTGAGTTGACAATTTTCTCAGCAGCAGGTCTTTGAACCTCTGCAGACTTGTGTCTGCCGGAAAGAGAGATACAACGTAGGCTTTAAACCTAGAATCGAGCACGGTGGCCAAAATGTAGTGCTCTGATTTCAACAGATTGACCACCCGTGAATCCTGGTTAAGTGAATTAAGGGCTCCATCCACAAGTCCCACATGCCTAGCGGAATTGCTCCATTTTTGCTCCTCCTTCAATTTCTCCAGCTGCTTCTGCAAAAGCCTGATGAGGGGAATGACCTGAATCAGGCTGGCAGTGTCTGAACTAACTTCACGTATGGCAAGTTCAAAGGGTTGCAGAACCTTGCACAACGTTGAAATCATTCTCCACTGCGCTTGAGTCAGGTGCATTCCCCCTCCTTTGCCTATATTGTAGGCAGATGTATAGGCTTGAATGGCCTTTTGCTGCTCCTCCATCCTCTGAAGCATATAGAGGGTTGAATTCCACCTCGTTACCACCACGTGCTTCAGCTTATGGAGGGGCAGGTTCAGGAGTGTTTGCTGGTGCTCCAGTCTTCGGCACGTGGTGGCTGAATGCTGAAAGTGGCCCGCAATTCTTCGGGCCACCGACAGCATCTACTGCATGCCCCTGTAATTTTTTAAAAAATTCTACACCACCAAATTAATTGTATGGGCAAAACATGGGACATGCTGGAATTTGCCCACATGTAATGCACGCACAATATTGGTGGCGTTGTCCGATGTCACAAATCCCAAGGAGCGTCCAATTTTCGTAAGAGGTTGTCAGCTGTGTGCCTCTTATAGAAAGCGGTGATACAAAGCGTAGCCTGCCTAGGAATGAGTTGGCGTTTGCGAGATGTTGCTACTGGTGCCGCCGCTGCTGTTCTTGCTGCGGGAGGCAATACATCTACCCAGTAAGCTGTCACAGTCATATAGTCCTGAGTCTGCCCTGCTCCACTTGTCCACATGTCCATGGTTAAGTGGACATTGGGTACAACTGCATTTTTTAGGACACTGGTGACTCTTTTTCTGACGTCTGTGTACATTCTCGGTATCGCCTGCCTAGAGAAGTGGAACCTGGATGGCATTTAGTACCGGGGACACACTACCTCAAGAAATTCTCTAAGTCCCTGTGAGCTAACGGGAGGATACCGGATGCACGTCTAACACCAACACAGCTGCCAAGGCCTGAGTTATCCGCTTTGCAACAGGATGACTGCTGTGATATTTTATCTTCCTGGCAAAGTACTGTTGGACAGTCAATTGCTTACTGGAAGTAGTACAAGTGTTCTTCTGACTTCCCCTCTGGGATGACGATCAACTCCCAGCAGCAACAACAGCAGCGCCAGCAGCAGTAGGCGTTACACTCAAGGATCCATCAGAGGAATCCCAGTTAGGAGAGGACTCGTCAGACTTGCCAGTGACAAGGCCTGCACGACTATTGGTGTTCCTGTCTAAGGAGGAAATTGACATTGAGGGAGTTGGTGGGGTGGTTTGCAGAAGCTTGGGTACAAGAGGAAGAAGGGATTTAGTTGTCAGTGGACTGCTTCCGCTGTCACCCAAAGTTTTTGTACTTGTCAATGACTTCTGATGAATGTGCTCCAGGTGACGTATAAGGGAGGATGTTCCTAGGTGGTTAACGTCCTTACCCATACTTATTACAGCTTGACAAAGGCAACACACGGGTTGACACCTGTTGTCCGCATTTCTGTTAAAATAATTCCACACCGAAGAGGTGATTTTTTTTTTGGTATTTAGACCAGGCATGTCAACGGCCAGATTCATCCCACGGACAACAGGTGTCTCCCCGAATGCCTGACTTAAACAAACCACCTCACCATCAGAATCCTCCTTGTCCATTTCCTCCCAAGCGCCCGCAACACCCATATCCTCATCCTGGTGTACTTCAACAGTGACATCTTCAATTTGACCATCAGGAACTGGACTGTGGGTGCTCCTTACAGCACTTTCAGGGGGCATGCAAATGGTGGAAGGAGCCACCTCTTCCCGTCCAGTGATGGCAAGGCCAGGCATCGCAACCGACACAATTGGACTCTCCTTGGGGATTTGTGATTTAGAAGAACGCACAGTTCTTTGCTGTGCTTTTGCCAGCTTATCTCTTTTCATTTTTCTAGCCAGAGGATGAGTGCTTCCATCCTCGCGTGAAGCTGAACCACTAGCCATGAACATAGGCCAGGGCCTCAGCCGTTCCTTGCCACTCCGTGTCGTAAATGGCATATTGGCAAGTTTACGCTTCTCCTCAGACGCTTTTAATTTAGATTTTTGGGTCATTTTACTGAACTTTTGTTTTTTGGATTTTACATGCTCTCTATTATGACATTGGGCATCGGCCTTGGCAGACGACGTTGATGGCATTTCATCGTCTCTGCCATGACTAGTGGCAGCAGCTTCAGCACTAGGTGGAAATGGATCTTGATCTTTCCCTATTCTACCCTCCACATTTTTGTTCTCCATTTTTTAATGTGTGGAATTATATGCCAGTAATATTATTATATCAATAGCAATGGCCTACTGTACTGTACTACTATATACTGCTCACAACAATGCAGCACAGATATGGATACTTGAAGTGACACAGAGCTGCAAGATACAGCAATGGCCTACTGTACTGTACAACTATATACTGTTGGTCACCAAAATGCTGCACTGTACTACTATATGTATATATATATATATATATATATATATATATACTGCTCTCAACAATGCAGCACAGATATGGATACTTTAAGTGACACGGAGCTGCAAGATACAGCAATGGCCTACTGTACTGTACAACTATGGCCCTCATTCCGAGTTGTTCGCTCGTTAGCTGCTTTTAGCAGCATTGCACATGCTAAGCCGCCGCCTACTGGGAGTGAATCTTATCATAGCAGAATTGCGAACGAAAGATTAGCAGAATTGCGAACAGAAATTTCTAAGCAGTTTCTGAGTAGCTCGAGACTTACTTTGCCACTGCGATCAGTTCAGTCAGTTTCATTCCTGGTTTGACATCACAAACACACCCAGCGTTCACCCAGACACTCCCCCGTTTCTTCAGACACTCCCGCGTTTTTCCCAGAAAAGGCAGAGTTTTTTTTCGCACACACCCATAAAACGGCCAGTTTCCGCCCAGAAACACCAACTTCCTGTCAATCACACTGCGATCAGCACAGTGATGAAAAAGCTTTGTAATGCCGTGAGTAAAATACCTAACTTTTGTGTAAAATAACTAAGCGCATGCGCTCTGCGAACATTGCGCATGCGCAGTTAGCGGATAATCTCAGTATAGCGAAAATCGGCAACGAGCGAAAAACTCGGAATGACCTCCTATATACTGTTGGTCACCAAAAGGTTGCACTGTACTACTATATATACTGTATATACTATATATATAGTATATACTGGTCACACAACAATGCAGCAGATATTGAGCACTGATCAGGATACTGTCAAGAACTGAGTCTGACACGGAGCTGCAAGATACAGCAATGGCCTACTGTACTGTACTAATATAATATACTGGTGGTCCCCACAATGCAGCACACTGAGCACAGATATTTGCAGCACACTGAGCACAGATATGGAGCTTTTCAGGGAGAGAACGTAGCCACGTCCTCTCCGTTCAATCTCCAATGCACGAGTGAAAATGGCGGCGACGCGCGGCTCTTTATATGGAATACGAATCTCGCGAGAATCCGACAGCGGGATGATGACATTCGGCCCCGTTCGGGTTAACCGAGCAAGGCGGGAAGATCCGAGACTGCCTCGGACTCGAGTAAAATACGTGAAGTTCGGGGGGGGGGTTCAGATCTCGAAGAGCCAAACCCGCTCATCTCCAGTAAATTTCATCGAGACCCGGTGACTTATTTATCTTAAAAAAAATTTCATCGGCCACAGACTACCTCCTCAATTAATTAAGCACTTACCAGTGGGATATTATCATTATTGAGATTGTGTGTTAGTCCCTGAATTTGGTCCTCTCTTGTAAATACAGTTGAAAAAAAACTCATGTAGTTTGTCCGCTATGTCATTATCATTTTTGACTAAAACTCCAACTTGTCTTTTAAAGGGCCTATACTTTCCTTCTTTAATCTCTTGCTGTTGATGTATTTAAATCATTTTTTGGGATTCGCTTTGCTTTCCTTTGCTACTAATTTTTCAGTTTCTACTTTAGCTGCTCTTATTTCTTTTTTGCATATTTTATTACAGTCCTTATAGTGCTGAAATGACTCCGCATTGTATACTTGTGTACTTTCTGGAGGCAATTGCTGGTAAAGGTCTTTCCGGAGGAATATATAATTCATTTAGATGAACATCATCTTCTCCACATTTTGTGGAAGTACCCTCCTTCGCCGATCGCTGACAAGGTTAACGGCTGCACTAAACACTCTTTCAGAGTACACACTGGAGGTGGGGCAAATTAGGTAAAATAAAGCCAGTTTGTGCAAGGGCACCCAAATTGCCTCTTTTTCCTGCCAGTATACGTACGGACTGTCTGACATGCCTACTTGGATGCTGTCACTCATATAATCCTCCACCATTCTTTCAAGGGTGACAGATTCATATGCAGTGACAGTAGACATGTCCGTAATCGTTGGCAGGTCCTTCAGTCCAGACTAGATGTTAGCATTCGGTCCTGACTGCCCCTTCACCACCGTCAGTGGGTGGGCTTGGAAATCTCATCCTTTACCTCGCAGCCCCAGTTGCAGGAGAAAGTGAAGGAGGAGCTGTTGACGGGTCACGTTCCTCTTGAGATGACAGTTTTCTCACCAGCAGGTCTTTGAACCTCTGCAAACTTGTGTCTGCCGGAAAGAGAGATACAACGTAGGCTTTAAACCTAGGATCAAGCATGGTGGCCAAAATGTAGTGCTCTGATTTTAACAGATTGACCACCCTTGAATCCTGGCAAAGCGATTGAAGGGCTCCATCCACAAGTCCCACATACTTTGCGGAATTGCTCCGTCTTAGCTCCTCCTTCAATTTCTCCAGCTGCTTCTGCAAAAGCCTGATGAGGGAAATGACCTGACTCAAGCTCGCAGTCTCTGAACTGACTTCACGTGTGGCAAGTTCGAAGGGTTGGAGAACCTTGCAAAAGACGGAAATCATTCTCCACTGTGCTTGAGTCAGGTGCATTCCCCCTCCTTTGCCTATATTGTAGGTGGATGTATAGGCTTGAATGGCCTTTTGCTGCTCCTCCATGCTCTGAAGCATATAGAGTGTTGAATTCCACCTCGCTACCACCTCTTGCTTCAGGTGATGGCAGGGCAGAATCAGGCATGTTTGATGGCGCTCCAGTCTTCGGCACACGGTGGCTGAATGCCGAAAGTGGTTCGTAATTTTTGGGGCCACCGTCAGCATCTCCTGCACACACCTGTCATTTCAAACAATTCTGCGCCACCAAATTAATTGTATGTGCAAAACATGGGACGTGCTGGAATTTGCTCAGATATAATGCACACACAGTATTGGTGCATTGTCCTATATCAAAAATCCCCAGGAGAGTCTTACTGGGGTAAGACATTGTGCAATGATGTCCCTCAGTTTCCGTAAGAGGTTTTCAGCTGTGTGCCTCTTACGGAAAGTGGTGATACATAGCGTAGCCTGCCTAGGAATGAGTTGGTGTTTGCGAGATGCTGCTACTGGTGCCGCTGCTATTGTTGCTGCGGGAGGCCATACATCTACCCAGTGGGCTGTCACAGTCATATAGTCCTTAGTCTGCCCTGTTCCACTTGTCCGTGGTTAAGTGGACAGTGGGTACAACTGCATTTTGTAGGACACTTTTTCTGACGTCTTTGTACATTCTCGGTATCACCTGCCTAGAGAAGTGGAACCTAGATGGGATTTGATACCAGGGACACAGTACCTCAAACAATTCTCTAAGTCCTACTGAACTAATGGCGGATAGCGGATGCACGTCTAACACCAACATAGCTGTCAAGGCCTCAGTTATCCACTTTGCAAAAGGATGACTGCTGTCATATTTCATTTTCCTCACACAGGACTATTGGACAGTCAATTGCTTACTCAGTCTTGACAGTGACATGGCCTACAGGTCTACTGACGTTCCTGATTGAGGAGGAAGTTGACGTTGAGGGAGTTTGTGGTGTGGCTTGCAGGAGCTTAGGTACAAGAGGAAGAAGGGATTTAGGTGTCAGTGGACTGCTTATGATCTTACACAAAGTTTCACAACTTGACACTGACTTATGGTGAATGTACTGCAAGTGACGTGTAAGGGTCACATCTGTCAAACTGTAATAAGTAGGTGGTTAACATCCTTACCGCTACTTATTACAGATTGACAGAGGCAACACACGGCTTGACACCTGTTGTCCGGATTTGTGGAGAAATTATTCCACACTGAGGAAGTGTCTTTTTTAGTATTTTGCCCAGGCATCACAATGGGCTTCTTCATCCCACTGACAACAGGTGTCTCCCCCGGTGCTTCATTTAAACAAACCGCATCACCATCAGAATCCTCATCGTCAACTTCCTCCTCAGCGCCAGCAACCCCATATCCTCATCCTGGTGTACTGCAACAGTGACATCTTCAATTTGAATATCAGAAGCTGGACTGTGGGTGCTCCTTCCTGCACTTGCAAGGGGCATGCAAATGGTGGAAGGAGCCACCTCTTCCAGTCCAGTGTTGGGATGGTTAGGCATCGCAACCGCCAACACACTTGGACTCTCCTTGGGGATTTGTGATACCATCTCAGAACGCACAGTTCTTTTCTGTACTTTTTCAGCTTAACTCTTTTCATTTTTCTAGCGGGAGGATGAAGGCTTCCATCGTCATGTGGAGCTGAACCACTGGTCATGAACACAGGCCAGGGCCTTCGCCACTCCTTGCCACTCCGTGTCGTAAATGGCATACTGGCAAGTTTACGTTTCTCCTCAGACCATTTAAAAAAAATTTGTGTGTCTTTTTACTAAACGTTGGATTTTACATGCCCTCTACTATCACATTGGGCATCAGCCTTGGCAGACGACGTTGATGGCATTCATTAACTATGTCATAACTAGTGGCAGCAGCTTCAGCACTAGGAGGAACTGGTTCTTGATGTTTCCCTATTTTATCCTCCAAATTTTTGTTCTCCATTATTTTTCTGGAGTTATATAACAATATGCGGTACAGGAGCGCGTACCTCTACACCACACAGGGCAAACCCTGTGAAAATTATTTGGATTAAATATTAATAACCCCTGGACTGAATTTATACAGAATTATATGGACTAATATGGAATTATATGGCAGGATCACTGGAATTATACGCCAGTAGCACAGGAATTATACGCCAGTATCACTGCAATTATACGCCAGTATCACAGCAATTATACAGCAATATCACTGGAATTATACGGCAAAATCACAGGATTTATACTCCAGTATCCAAAGAATTATACGGCAATATCACTGTAATTATACGCCAGTATCCCGAGAATTATACAGCAATATCACTGTAATTATACGCCAGTATCACGGGAATTATAAGGCAATATCACAGGAATTATATGCCAGTATCACAGGAATTATATGGCAATATCACAGGAATTATACACCAGTATCCCAAGACTTATACGCCAATATCACAGGAGTTATATGCCAGTATCACAGGAATTATATGGCAATATCACTGTAATTATACGGCAATATCACAGTAATTATACGCCAGTATCCCGAGAATTATACGGCATTATCACTAATTATACGCCAGTATCACGGGAATTATTCGGCAATATCACGGGAATTATACGCCAATATCACTGGTATTATACGCCAGTAACACTAGATATATGGCAGCACAGGACACCACCACTGTGACTGGTCACTGGACTGATGCTGCACAAAAGAGACACTACCCCTGGTCTGATGCAAGACAACACAGCAAAACTGCAATGGACTTATACAGCAGCCAGCAGCACTGGGGACATATAGCAGCAGATGACACCAACACTGTGACTGGTCACTGGACTCATACCTCCCAACTTTCGGATAGCTCTAAGAGGGACTCCTCGCGCGGCCGCGCTGGCGCCAAAAAGGGGCGTGGCCTATCGTGAAGGGGCGTGCCTCGCGGGGATGCCGCTAACGCGGGCCACGCCTCCAAATTTCATCACAGTGGGGCATGGCCAGCGCTCTGTGAGCTGCTAGCCGTGCCCCCAGTCCCTCTGCCTCACTGGAATAGACGCTGTGCGCACGCGCACAGCGTCTATTTACTGCTGCTTTGCTCTGAACTGAGCAGAGCAGCGAGTGATAGGGAGCCTCCCAACTGCCCCTACCCCCACCGCGGGACACTGTGGCCCACGGGAGGGACAGCGGGACAGACCCCAAAAAACGGGACTGTCCCGCGAAAATCGGGACAGTTGGGAGGTATGCTGGACTGATGCTGCACAAGAGAGACACTACCCCTGGTCTGATGCAAGACAACACAGCAAAACTGCAAGGGACTTATACAGCAGCCAGCAACACTGGGGACATATAGCAGCAGATGACACCAACACTGTGACTGGCTGGACTGATACAGCATAAGACACTGATTACACTGGACTGAGCAACACACGGTATGAGACGAAATTCACATTACAGCACACGGTATGAGCCGAAATTCACATTACCCCACACGGTATGAGCCGAAATTCACATTATAGCACACGGTATGGGCCAAAATTCACGTTACAGCACATGGTATGAGCCAAAATTCCCATTATAGAGTGAGGGGATCCTACCCCCTTAATTAACTAATCCTGCGGGGCACTGTGGTGAGGGGAGCCTACCCCCTTAATAGACTAATTGCAGAGTTTAGCAGCGGAAGGGCTGCAGCGGTTTCTCACCCCAAGCTGCGGCGCTTCTGCCACCTCCGACACTCCACATCTTCGGCGCCACCCGGGATGCAGAGCACCGCACCGCGGATGCACCCTTTTCAGTGTGGTCTGCTGCGCTCCGAAGGGGTTCTTCTCTCCTGCTGCAGGATCCCGATGTGCGCCGTCCTCCCCGCTGTTACTGCCACGGTAAGCATTAGTATCGTTTACCGCAGAGGCCATTTACTGAGGCATATGTGTTAAACCTCGGGAACTGAGATGTCCTTCTCACCATACAGCTGTGTGGCCGAGCAGGGCGGGGGGACAGCCAGCAGCATGCCGGATATCAGCAGCCGAGGGTGCGGGCTGTACATACTTGAGGCAGCTGGATATTCAACAGTGCTGAAAGCCTCTGGAGCCCGCACCCCCGGTGCTGCAGTACACCGGCAGAGGACACCCATCCCCCGAACCCTGCGTAGCCCAAAGCCGGAGATCGACAGCATGTTGAACGCGGAAGTAGAAGCCGCTTATTGCCGGTCAACATGCTGCTGATCTCCGGCTTTGGGCTCCACACGTGCCTTACAGTCCGCACCCTCGGCTGCTGATATCCGGCATGCTGCCCCTGCTGCTGACTTTCCACCTGCCCGGCTCGCCCACCCAGCTGGATGGTGAGTGAGAAGGGCATCTCAGTGCCCGTGGTTTAATACATATCCCTCTTCGGTAAATGGCCATTAGTACATCCCGCCCACACACACAGACTACCCGATCCACTTACACACACACACACGCTGTAGACTACACACACACACAGACTGGCCACCCCCAAACCCCACACACACCCACTTAGACTACACACACACATTCTCAGACTTTTCCCTCCCACACACACACTGGACTGCAAAAATTTACACACACTCACACTGTCCCACACACACACACAATTAACACACACTCACACTGTCTCACACACACACACACACACACACACACACACACACACGCACACTGTCCCACTCACCAGTGGCGTGCGGTGAGGTTAGTGGCTGGTGAGGCAGTACAGCCATAATGTCCGCCGAATCCTGTCGATGACCCCTACCGCCACCGAGCCAATTGCCGCCACTGCCTCTGAGCCGATGCCCACTGCCACCACCAATGGCTTACAAACCCGCCCACCATCAACTGACCCAGCCCTCCGCCACTAATTTGCATCCTAGTCCGATGCCGCCAATGCCCGCTGCCTGCCTGCTCATCATACTTGTGATATATTGTACATTTTTATAGAAAAAAATAATAATTAGTGTTTGGGACTGGGAAGGGAGTGGGAGGAGGACATGAATGCAATTTTGTTGTCCAAGGCTTCCATTATCTTAATGGAGAAGGGTCTGAATGGGTTAAAAAATGTACAAAAAAAATGCGTGAGGTCCCCCCTCCTAAGTATAACCAGCCTCGGGCTCTTTGAGCCGGTCCTGGTTGTTTAAACACTGGGAAAAAATTGGACAGGGGTTCCCCGTATTTAGAACAAAATGTAAGTTGCTCAAATCAATTAGGAAGTACAATTCAGGTGCATGAAAGGGAGGGGGTAGTCTGGCTAGAAATACATTGGGGATAAACCCCTGGTGTCCCCCAGCACACCGAGCTGTACCTGTACCAAGACATGAAAGACTATATATATACATATAATAGAAATCCAGAGGTCTTAGTTACATACAGTTTGCAAACGTATGATAAGCCACCAGGCCCCGACAAGGCTCCTCTGATGCTGGTGGTCCCTAACTCTAGGTCTGGGCCCGGGGTGCAGGACCCCCCAAAAACCGGCAAAGGCCAGCTACCCCAGGGCAGCACAACGCGAGAAGGTAAAGTGTTAGTATGTGTTAATAAAAGGAAGAAAAAAAAATTAATATACTAGTAAGAGTGTAATTAAAAGACCAGAAGGATTAATAAATGTGTTAAGGGGGTGCTAAATAAGATCTCGCAGTGTGCTACCCCAGAGCAGCCCAGCCCCACCAATCCAGGGGGAACCGCACCCCAGACCCACCCCAGGTACTAATAATAATAATAATAATAACAACCCTTCCGGGTAATATAACATGATGCCACATGATAATGGCATCTGAGCAAATGTATCCGAATTGAGAGCTAACTTACCTGAAGATACCCCCCGGGATCTCCAAATGGCAATACAGAGACCAGCATACCCTCCAAACACTGGTCCCATCCATGCCCCTCATACTAACAGAACAAAATGTAAGTTGCTCAAATCAATTAGGAAGTACAATTCAGGTGCATGAAAGGGAGGGGGTAGTCTGGCTAGAAATACATTGGGGATAAACCCCTGGTGTCCCCCAGCAGACCGAGCTGTACCTGTACCAAGACATGAAAGACTATATATATACATATAATAGAAATCCAGAGGTCTTAGTTACATACAGTTTGCAAACGTATGATAAGCCACCAGGCCCCGACAAGGCTCCTCTGATGCTGGTGGTCCCTAACTCTAGGTCTGGGCCCGGGGTGCAGGACCCCCAAAAACCGGCAAAGGCCAGCTACCCCAGGGCAGCACAACGCGAGAAGGTAAAGTGTTAGTATGTGTTAATAAAAGGAAGAAAAAAAAATTAATATACTAGTAAGAGTGTAATTAAAAGACCAGAAGGATTAATAAATGTGTTAAGGGGGTGCTAAATAAGATCTCGCAGTGTGCTACCCCAGAGCAGCCCAGCCCCACCAATCCAGGGGGAACCGCACCCCAGACCCACCCCAGGTACTAATAATAATAATAATAATAACAACCCTTCCGGGTAATATAACATGATGCCACATGATAATGGCATCTGAGCAAATGTATCCGAATTGAGAGCTAACTTACCTGAAGATACCCCCCGGGATCTCCAAATGGCAATACAGAGACCAGCATACCCTCCAAACACTGGTCCCATCCATGCCCCTCATACTAACAGAACAAAATGTAAGTTGCTCAAATCAATTAGGAAGTACAATGATGCTGGAGGAGCCTTGTCGGGGCCTGGTGGCTTATCATACGTTTGCAAACTGTATGTAACTAAGACCTCTGGATTTCTATTATATGTATATATATATAGTCTTTCATGTCTTGGTACAGGTACAGCTCGGTGTGCTGGGGGACACCAGGGGTTTATCCCCAATGTATTTCTAGCCAGACTACCCCCTCCCTTTCATGCACCTGAATTGTACTTCCTAATTGATTTGAGCAACTTACATTTTGTTCTGTTAGTATGAGGGGCATGGATGGGACCAGTGTTTGGAGGGTATGCTGGTCTCTGTATTGCCATTTGGAGATCCCGGGGGGTATCTTCAGGTAAGTTAGCTCTCAATTCGGATACATTTGCTCAGATGCCATTATCATGTGGCATCATGTTATATTACCCGGAAGGGTTGTTATTATTATTATTATTAGTACCTGGGGTGGGTCTGGGGTGCGGTTCCCCCTGGATTGGTGGGGCTGGGCTGCTCTGGGGTAGCACACTGCGAGATCTTATTTAGCACCCCCTTAACACATTTATTAATCCTTCTGGTCTTTTAATTACACTCTTACTAGTATATTAATTTTTTTTTCTTCCTTTTATTAACACATACTAACACTTTACCTTCTCGCGTTGTGCTGCCCTGGGGTAGCTGGCCTTTGCCGGTTTTTGGGGGGTCCTGCACCCCGGGCCCAGACCTAGAGTTAGGGACCACCAGCATCAGAGGAGCCTTGTCGGGGCCTGGTGGCTTATCATACGTTTGCAAACTGTATGTAACTAAGACCAATGGATTTCTATTATATGTATATATATAGTCTTTCATGTCTTGGTACAGGTACAGCTCGGTGTGCTGGGGGACACCAGGGGTTTATCCCCAATGTGTTCCCCGTATTTAGACCAGAACCGGTCCTGGTTCCAAAAATACGGGGGACAAAAGATGTAGGGGTCCCCCGTATTTTTAAAACCAGCACCGGGCTCCACTAGCCAGGGACATAATGCCACAGCCGGGGGACACATTTATGTAGGTCCCTGCGGCCGTGGCATTACCCCCCCAACTAGTCACCACTGGCCGGGGTTCCCTGGAGTAGTGGGGTCCCTTAAATCAAGGGGTCACCCCCCCTCCAGGCACCCAAGGGCCAGGGGTGAAGCCCGAGGCTGTCCCTCCCATCCGTGGGCTGATAGCCATGTAATTAAAAAAAAGAATATTGTTTTTTGTTGTGGAACTACAAGGCCCAGCAAGCCTCCCCCGCTTGCTGGTACTTGGAGAACCTGAAGTACCAGCATGCGGGGAAATAACGGGCCCGCTGGTACCTGTAGTTCTACAACAGAAAAAATACCCAAATAAAAACACAACTCACACACCGTGACAGTAAAAATTTATTAAAACACACTTACACACTCACACATACTTACCTATATCCCACGCCGGTCACGTCCACTTGTCAAGTAGAATCCAATAGGGGTACCTGTAAAAATGAGAGACAGATTACTTACCTACATCCCACGCCGGTCACGTCCACTTGTCCAGTAGAATCCAATAGGGGCACCTGTAAAAATGAGAGACAGATTACTTACCTACATCCCACGCCGGTCACGTCCACTTGTCCAGTAGAATCCAATAGGGAAATCTGTAAACATGAGAGACAGATTACTTACCTACATCCCACGCCGGTCACGTCAACTTGTCCAGTAGAATCCAATAGGGGCACCTGTAAAAATGAGAGACAGATTACTTACCTACATCCTACGCCGGTCACGTCCACTTGTACAGTAGAATCCAATAGGGGTACCTGTAAAAATGAGAGACAGATTACTTACCTACATCCCACGCCGGTCACGTCCACTTGTCCAGTAGAATCCAATAGGGGTACCTGTAAAAATGAGAGACAGATTACTTACCTACATCCCACGCCGGTCACGTCCACTTGTCCAGTAGAATCCAATAGAGGTACCTGTAAAAATGAGAGACAGATTACTTACCTACATCCCACGCCGGTCACGTCCACTTGTCAGTAGAATCCAATAGGGGTACCTGTAAAAATGAGAGACAGATTACTTACCTACATCCCACGCCGGTCACGTCCACTTGTCCAGTAGAATCCAATAGGGGCACCTGTAAAAATGAGAGACAGATTACTTACCTACATCCCACGCCGGTCACGTCCACTTGTCCAGTAGAATCCAATAGGGGTACCTGTAAAAATGAGAGACAGATTACTTACCTACATCCCACGCCGGTCACGTCCACTTGTCAGTAGAATCCAATAGGGGTACCTGTAAAAATGAGAGACAGATTACTTACCTACATCCCACGCCGGTCACGTCCACTTGTCCAGTAGAATCCAATAGGGGCACCTGTAAAAATGAGAGAGAGATTACTTACCTACATCCCACGCCGGTCACGTCCACTTGTCCAGTAGAATCCAATAGGGGCACCTGTAAAAATGAGAGACAGATTACTTACCTACATCCCACGCCGGTCACGTCCACTTGTCCAGTAGAATCCAATAGGGGCACCTGTAAAAATGAGAGAGAGATTACTTACCTACATCCCACGCCGGTCCCGTCCACTTGTCAGTAGAATCCAATAGGGGTACCTGTAAAAATGAGAGACAGATTACTTACCTACATCCCACGCCGGTCACGTCCACTTGTCCAGTAGAATCCAATAGGGGTACCTGTAAAAATGAGAGACAGATTACTTACCTACATCCCACGCCGGTCACGTCCACTTGTCCAGTAGAATCCAATAGAGTTACCTGTAAAAATGAGAGACAGATTACTTACCTACATCCCACGCCGGTCACGTCCACTTGTCAGTAGAATCCAATAGGGGTACCTGTAAAAATGAGAGACAGATTACTTACCTACATCCCACGCCGGTCACGTCCACTTGTCCAGTAGAATCCAATAGGGGCACCTGTAAAAATGAGAGACAGATTACTTACCTACATCCCACGCCGGTCACGTCCACTTGTCCAGTAGAATCCAATAGGGGTACCTGTAAAAATGAGAGACAGATTACTTACCTACATCCCACGCCGGTCACGTCCACTTGTCAGTAGAATCCAATAGGGGTACCTGTAAAAATGAGAGACAGATTACTTACCTACATCCCACGCCGGTCACGTCCACTTGTCCAGTAGAATCCAATAGGGGCACCAGTAAAAATGAGAGACAGATTACTTACCTACATCCCACGCCGGTCACGTCCACTTGTCCAGTAGAATCCAATAGGGGCACCTGTAAAAATGAGAGAGAGATTACTTACCTACATCCCACGCCGGTCACGTCCACTTGTCAGTAGAATCCAATAGGGGTACCTGTAAAAATGAGAGACAGATTACTTACCTACATCCCACGCCGGTCACGTCCACTTGTCCAGTAGAATCCAATAGGGGCACCTGTAAAAATGAGAGAGAGATTACTTACCTACATCCCACGCCGGTCACGTCCACTTGTCCAGTAGAATCCAATAGGGGCACCTGTAAAAATGAGAGACAGATTACTTACCTACATCCCACGCCGGTCACGTCCACTTGTCCAGTAGAATCCAATAGGGGCACCTGTAAAAATGAGAGAGAGATTACTTACCTACATCCCACGCCGGTCACGTCCACTTGTCCAGTAGAATCCAATAGGGGCACCTGTAAAAATGGAAATGATACTTACAAACTTCAATCCACAGGAGGAGAGAGAGAGAGAGAGAGGGGGGGGGGGGGGAGGAGGAGAGAGAGAGACTAACCTGCTGCTGCTGCTGCTTCTGAGGAGACCGGCACACATTGCAGGGCCACGACGGGAGGACGGAGCCGGCGGAGGAGGGGGAGAGCCGCACAATACCGCTCCTGTCAGCAGCAGCGGAGGAGGACGGGGGGGGGGGGGACGCACACTGCAGACACCAATCACCGCCGGGACAATTAACACACACGCACACTGTCCAACACACGCACGCACACAATTAACACACACGCACACTGTCACACACACACACACACACAATGAACACACACACACAATTAACACACACGCACACTGTCCCACACACGCACACTGTCCCACACACACACACAATTAACACGCACGCACACTGTCCCACACACACACACAATTAACACACACGCACACTGTCACACACACACACACAATTAACACACATGCACACTGTCACACACACGCACACTGTCCCACACACACACACACACACACACACACACAATTAACACACACGCACGCACACTGTCCCACACACACACAATTAACACACACTCACACTGTCCCACACACACACACACACACACACACACACACACACACACACAATTAACACACTCACACAATTAACACACATTCACACTGTCCCACACACACAATTAACACACTCACACAATTAACGCACACTCACACTGTCCCACACACACACAATTAACACACTCACACAATTAACACACACTCACACTGTCCCACACACACAATTAACACACTCACACAATTAACACACACTCACACTCTCCCACACACACACACACAATTAACACACACACTGTCCCGCAACCCCCTCTCCCGACAGAAAAAAACTAAAGGCCGCTCACCTGTTAAGCCCGCTCACCGAGGCCGCGCAGGCGCGCACGCGCGTACCTCCGAGGTCGCGCGATCGCGCACTGTACAATGTGTAGGGAGGAGGAGGAGGGGGGGATGAGCGGAGGCTCCTGGCTGCCGCTGCCTGTCCAGTGTGACAGGCACAGCAGCCGGGAAGACAGGGAGAGCGCCGCAGGTAGCGCCGGTGGAATCCCTGTCGCATGGGGTGAGCGGGCCGTGCCGGTGGCGCCAGGGCCGGTGCAAGGTTTCTCAGCACCCTAGGCAAATCTTCGGTGCACCCCCCACCCCACATGTTTAAGAAGCTTTAGTAGAAAACTCTACTGTTTATGTACTGTGTAATGGGCGCTGCGGATCCCTTGTGGCGCCATATAAATAAAGGATAATAATAATAATAACTCACTTAATTTTTATAAATAGGCAACTCATTATTTTTATAACATACAGTGGCCATATACACTCACCACCGTTGCTAGGGTATTATTCATGCTGCTCAATCCACAAACAGCAGCCCCACAGATCTGGACTCCTCAGGCTTTCATAATCACTGGCGGCTGCGTTTCATAGTCTGCAGTGGAATGCAATCACATATATACAAGCGGCCAATTAACAGACTATACTGGCCAAGTATTCAAATGTACTCTAATACCCCTTTTTCACTAGCTTTTAAAACACGGGTAAATGTGCGAGGGCGCGCATTTACCCGTGTTTTTTCCTAGTGGAAAAAGGTCCGACGGCAAATTACCGGACCAAGTGATCCGGGAATCCTACCCGGGTAGCTAGCCTGGTTGAACACGTGTTCAACCCGGCTGGCTGTCTAGTGTGAACGGGAGGCGTGCTGAGGCGACACGGCTCCCGTTCACAGTGTATGAGAGAGCGGTGCTGAAAGATCATGTGATCTCCCAGCGCCGCCCCTGCCGCGTCACTAGCAGTGTCACCAACCCGGCAATTGCCGGGTTGGTGAGCGCTGTCTGAAGGGGGCTGTAGCACGGGTCGCAGCTGTGTCAGGCGACGTGGCTGCGAGCCGTGCTACAGTGGTGGAAAAGGGGTATAAGTCGCCTACCTCTGAATACACTACTTTTTTTTTCTACATATATTAAAAAATACCACCAACATTTACATATGACCCATTCCACAAAATACATACAGGCAAATGTATCTGGTGACATGTGTTTGCCAATCCTAACAATATATCACTGAAAATGTAAACATAGATTAACCTACAGCCAACCAAAGATAAAGTAACATACAATGGGTGGAATGTACTAAAGCAGAAATGCGGTAAAATCCCTGTTTTCTGAGTTTTTACTGCATTTACAAGTGTACTAAAGCCCCAATATCGGGGCTCCGATGTGGAGGGTAACATCATTTACCCTATAGAAGCGTATGGGCTTCTTATCACATCGTGCTGTGTGAGAAATCCGATTGGATCCCTCCCAGCATACCCCCGCGTCCTGCGCATGCGCAGACGGACTCCTGGGTCATGAACCCGGAGGTCCAGGGACCGGAGCACATTGCAAAGGGTAGCTTTTATCGGAAGAGATGTCATTTGCAACACTAATCGCATATGTTAGTACATATGTGATTAGTATTGATGCAATATGTGGCGGGATATACACCGCAACGTTAGTACATCCCACCCAATATATTAGAAACCAGTGATCCAACACAATCTTAGATCACTATATTAAAAGAATGCATATGAAAGAATGTATCTTAAATTGAAAAGAAAAAAATAATAATTTCATATATATATATATATATATATACTGTATAGCTACATATATATATATATGTGTGTGTGTGTGTGTGTGTGTGTGTGTGTGTGTGTGTGTGTATACATATATATATATATATATATATGTGTATATATGTATATATATGTGTATATATATATATATATATATATATATACATACATACATAGTTTTAGTATATCCCTGGATATTTTTCCAAAGTAAAAAAAAAGATATTCAGACTCAGAACCAGGGAGGTGCAGCTGCTGCAGAACCTCCTGCGAGACACCGACCGTGGTGTCCTGCTGGCTGATGCTATGGTGGATGAAGGGAAGAACAGCCACACAGACACATTCTTCAGTGCTGCTTCCTGTCCCCGCCATTCAGTGTCTGCTGGAAGGGGGATGCGGATCAGCCAGTGTTGTTGGCCGCTCGTGTTACTGTCACTTCGGCCTCCAGCAGCTCCTTATCTTGGCGGCGGAAGGAGCGGCTCCGTGGCTTGGCGGTGGAAGGAGCGGCTCTTCTACCTGCTCGTCTGGGCGACACGGGGGAAAGGGGGGCAGAGCGACACAGAAGGGGGAGGCGGGGGAAGGCCCCGTACATGCGGCTCCGATATGGGGTGACCAGGAAGCGGGTGCCTCACTTCCCTCACAGCGAGAGGTGCGCCACGCGCAGCGCACATTCTGTCTGATTAAAATTTTTAAATTCTACTCCGAACCGCCCTTCAGGTGCTGGCGCCCATAGGCAGCTGCCTAAAGCTGCCTAATGGTGGCGCCGGCCCTGGGTGGCGCCCCCTCTGTTGGGGCTTCCACAGCGCCCAGGGCACGTGCCCTGCTCGCCCCGTGCTAGATACGCCTCTGCCGCCGCATCTCCCAAAATCCCCACTGGCATGTGCAGTGATACTGACTGAAGAGTATAACCATAAGCAGCACCAGCTATCTGCCTTTGATTTGATGATTGTGGATTGACCACTTTGGAGCAAATTATTCAAACCTTGGAGAAAAAGTGGAGAGAGATAAAGTACCAACCAATCCGCTACTAACTGTTGTTATTTTTTTTTTCAAACACAGCCTGTAAAATGACAGGGGCTGCTTGCTTGGTGCTTTATCTTCTCCAAGGTTTGATAAATTTCCCTCTATAGCTAATATAAGTTCCCTAATTTATCATACAGTATGGAGTTGAAGTCATCTGTTCTTTTGACTTACTTATTTGCATTTTTACTACCACAGGGCTGATTTAGAGGTGGAAGCAGTGCAGGTGTTTGTGCAGTTGAACAATTTTTATTGCACTGTGTATCAGGGATGGATTTAGAGGTCAGGTCACTCCTCCTAGAAACATTACTAGTTGCTTCCCTGATCATGTCACTGCCCCCTTCATGTCAAAGCCAAACCTCACCCCTCCACCACATCCTGCACCACAATTTGCAGCCCACTGTCCCACCCCATCATTTGCACAATAAAACATTTTTTTTTAAATAAGTTGTAATAGCTAAAAAGTAATCATTTCGTCTCATCAGCCTGCTGTGCTGCCCGCCCAGAAAGTGCCATTCTTAGGCATGTGCATAGTGGAAATTGGCCAATGCTGTGCATGCATCAGAGTCATACTGTGCACGTGCGATGATTAATTGGCAATGGTGAATGCAGGGTGTATTTCTTCGCACAGTGAGTTACAGGTTGTGAGCATTTGTTGGAGGTAAAATGGGGGTGGCTAGTCAAACTTGGGAATGCTGCTACGAGTGTTTTGTGGGCATGGTCACATCCACCAACTGTGAACTAGTATGCAGCTTTATTGACTCTGGAGGTTTACTTGCGACAGACATTGCCGACATAGAGTTGCTCAGATTATTGATGGTTTGACCGATGTCTGATCAATGGTGTGTCTTTGTATTCAAGTGGCTGTTCAGAGATGCCATCAGTGGGCATCTCTGTACAGGATACGGTCGTAAGGTAGACGCAGCTTAGGTCGACATGCATTAGGTTGACATGTTCAATATGTTGACATGGTCATTAGGTCGACATGTACTAGGTCGACAGGTCAACGTGAGTTTTTCACATTTTTTTCTTCATTTTTTGGATTTTTCCATACTTGATGATCCACGTGGACTACGATTGGAACGGTAACCTTTGCCTGAACCATGGCGAATGAAGCGAGCCATGTGAGGGAACACGGTGCACTAATTGGGGTTCCCCATCTCTTTACGAAGAAAACACCACCAAAAAGAGTCCAAAAACTCATGTCGACCTTTTCACCTGTCGACCTAGTACATGTTGACCTAATGCCCATGTCGACCTTCAGTGGTCGACCTAATGACCGTCGACCTAAGTTGATTCGACCCAACGACCCGTACCCCTCTGTACAAATACCAGTGGCAGCATCATTAGCATAATATTGCAGATCTGCTGCATACAAATTAGAAGTTGGGGGTTCCTCGGGACACTTGCAGGGGTGCCCTGGGTTGGTGGTCCAGGACCAATTCAAATTATTCATAGTCAATACAAATAGGATTTTAATTACCTGCCGGTAAACCCTTTTCTCGTAGTCCGTAGAGGATGCTGGGGTCCATATTAGTACCATGGGGTATAGACGGGTCCACCAGGAGCCATTGGCACTTTAAGAGTTTAATAGTGTGGGCTGGCTCCTCACTCTATGCCCCTCCTACCAGACTCAGTCTAGAAACTGTGCCCGAGGAGACGACATACTTCGAGAGAAGGAATTACATAAAGAGTGGCGAGATTCATACCAGCTCACACAACAGGCAAATCCGGCCAACATGCCGGAACAACTCAGCAACAGCTGAAACATAAATAACTCAGAACTTACCTAGGAACCAGGTAACACTGAACCATAAAACCAATGCGGGAAAACAAAGCGCTGGGCGGGTGCCCAGCATCCTCTACAGACTACGAGAAAAGGATTTACCGGTAGGTAATTAAAATCCTATTTCTCTGACGTCCTAGTGGATGCTGGGTACTCCGTAAGGACCATGGGGTATAGACGGGCTCCGCAGGAGACTGGGCACTCTTAAAAGAAAGATTAGGTACTATATCTGGTGTGCACTGGCTCCTCCCTCTATGCCCCTCCTCCAGACCTCAGTTAGTATCTGTGCCCGGCCAGAGCTGGATGCACCCTAGGGGCTCTCCTGAGCTTCCTAGAAAAGAAAGTATTTGTTAAGTTTTTTATTTTCAGTGAGATCTGCTGGCAACAGACTCACTGCTACGTGGGACTGAGGGGAGAGAAGCGAACCTACCTGCTTGCAGCTAGCTTGGGCTTCTAAGGCTACTGGACACCATTAGTTCCAGAGGGATCGAACACAGGCCCAGTCCTCGGTCGTCCGGTCCCGGAGCTGTGCCGCCGTCCCCCTTGCAGAGCCAGAAGAACGAAGAGAAGTTGAAAATCGGCGGCTGAAGACTCCTGTCTTCATTAAGGTAGCGCACAGCACTGCAGCTGTGCGCCATTGCTCCCTTAGCACACCACACACTCCGGTCACTGATGGGTGCAGGGCGCTGGGGGGGCGCCCTGGGCAGCAATTAGATTACCTTACTTGGCGAAAAGCACATAATACAGTCTGATAAACTGTATATGTGCATTAACCCCCGCCATTAAAGTACATAAAAGGACAGAAGCCCGCCGCTGAGGGGGCCGGGCCTTCTTCCTCAGCACACCGGCGCCATTTTCTCTTCACAGCTCAGCTGGAAGGAAGCTCCCCAGGCTCTCCCCTGCAGTATCCTGGTACACAAAGGGTAAAAAAGAGAGGAGGGGCACATAAATTTAGGCGCAAAACTGTGTATATAAGCTGCTATAGGGGAAAAATCATTCAGTATAGTGTACATCCCTGTATTATATAGCGCTTTGGTGTGTGCTGGCATACTCTCTCTCTGTCTCTCCAAAGGGCCTGGTGGGGGAACTGTCTTCAAATAGAGCATCCCCTGTGTGTGTGGTGTGTCGGTACGCGTGTGTCGACATGTCTGAGGTAAAAGGCTCCTCTAAGGAGGTGATAGAGCGGATATGTGTGTGGGAGGGTGTCTCCGTCGACAACGCCGACACCTGTTTGGATATGTGTAAGTGCTGAGGTAAAATTATTGCACAAAAGGTTAGGGAACAGAAAGGAAATCTACCCTGGTCTGTCCCTATGTCACAGAGTCCTTCAGAGTCTCTCTATGTTCACTATCCAAAATAACAAAGTATCGACACGGAGTTTAACTCCACTGTCGACTACGATAATGCAAAGTTACAGCCAAGAGGGCTAAAAGATATTCAATATATGATTATTGGAATAAAAGATGATTTGCATATCACTGATGACTCATCTGTCCCTGACACGAGAGTACACATGTTAAGGGGAAGAATGCTGAGGTAAATTTCTCTCCTCTCATGAGGAAAAAGAGCGGGAATCTCCAGACAAAAGACGGCTGCTTTCCAGAGAATTCTCAGGCTGTATCCTTTCCCCACTAGGGCCAGGATGTGTTGAGAATCTTCCCCTTGGGTGTCCTGTTTGCTCTAGCTATTCTCAGGGATCCTGCAGATAGTGTGCACATTCTAGTATACTACCCAGACCAGCGATTGTGTCGGCATGGGTTTATAGCGCTGTGGCAGCGTGGACAGGTACCTTATCAGCAGAGATTGAGACCCTAGTATGCATATAAATATTTTAAGATGCTGTCTTAAGTGATAGATATATAATTATAAAGCATGCCCAAAGGGACATGAGTATACTGGGTCCTAGAGACAAAAGCTATGTCGATTTCTGCTTGACTTGTCCTGTAGAATATACATTGGACAGATGATGTTGACTTAAGAGGCATATGGAAGGCTGAGGATTGTGTGGAGAAAGGTTCTCGGGCCTGGTCTCCACAGCTATAGCTGGTAATTCTGATATTTTGCCTTATATTCCTGCACAGCCTAGGAAAGCACGACATTATTAAATGCAGCTTTTCGAATAAAGAATCAAGAAAGTCTGTGTCAGAGCCGGGGGCAGAGGAAAGAAGCTGTACAACACAGCTAGTCCCCAGGAACAGAAGTCCTCCCCGGCCTCTACAAAAATCCACCGCATGTCGCTGGGGCTCCACAGGCGGAGCTAGGCCCGGTGGGGACACGCCTTCGTAAGTTCAGCCACAAGTGGGTTCACTCCCTGTTAGATCCCTGGGCAATAGAAATTGTATCGCAGGGATACAGGCTGGACTGTGAGAAGATGCCCCCTCACAGAGGACCCGGCGGGCTTCCCCCCAAGAGAGGGAGCCAGTGTTAACTGCAATTCGTAAATTGTATCTTCAACAGGTGGTGGTCAAGGGTCCCCTCCTTCAACAAGAGGGTGTTATTATTCGACCATGTTATAATCCCGAAACCAGACGGTTCGGTTAGACCCATATTGTATTAAAATCCCTGAACATATACCTGAAAAGGTTCAGGTTCAAGATGGAATCGCTAAGAGCGGTCATTGCAAGCCTGAAATGAATCGGGACATAAGGGATGCATACCTTCGTGTCCCCATTTATCCACCTCATCAGGCGTACCTCAGAATTGCGGTACGGGATTGTCATTACCAATTTCACCAAGGTAATGGCGGATATGATGGTGCTCCTGCGGAAGCAAGGTGTCACTATTATCACATACTTGGATGATCTCCTCATAAAAGCGAGATCAAGAGAGCAGTTGCTGGACAGCGTATCACCTTCTCTGGAAGTGAAACGGCAACACGACTGGATTCTATATATTCCGAAGTCGCAGTTGGTTCCTACAGCTCATCTGCCTCGCCTAGGCATGATCCTAGACACAGACCAGAAGAGGGTTTATCTCCCGATAGAGAGAGCTCAGGAGCTCATGACACTGGTCAGGAATCCATTGAAAACCAAAACAGGTGTCAGTGCATCACTGCACTCGAGTTATGGGAAGATTGATGGCATCATACGAGGCCATCCCCTTCGGCTGGTTCCATGCAAGGACAATGGAACTTACTGGACAAGTGGTCCGGATCACATCTTCAGATGCATCGGTTAATCACCCTATCCCCCAGGACCAGGGTGTCTCTCCTGTGGTGGCTGCGGAGTGGTCACCTTCTCGAGGGCCGCAGATTCGGCATTCAGGACTGGGTCCTGGTGACCATGGATGCAAGCCTCCGAGGGTGGGGGGCAGTTACACAGGGAAGAAAATTCCAAGGTTTGTGGTCAAGCCAACAGACTTGCCTTCACATCAATATCCTGGAACTAAGGGCCATATACAACGCCCTAAGTCAAGCGGAGTTCCTGCTTCGCGACCAACCGGTTCTGATCCAGTCAGACCGCAGGGGCTCATGTAAACCACCAGGGCGGCACAAGGAGCAGGGTGGCGAGGGTAGAAGCCACCAGAATTCTTCGCTGGGCGGAGAATCAAGTAAGCGCACTGTCAGCAGTGTTCATTCCGGGAGTGGACACGACCTCCACCCGGGAAGGTGGTGACTTCATCAGGAAGTCTTCACGCAGTTTTGCAAATTGATGGAAACTGCCTCAGGTGGACTACATGGCGTCCCACCTCAATAAAAAGATAAAAAAGATAAAAAAGGTTTTACGCTGGGTCAAGGGACTCTCAGGCGATAGCTGTGGTCGCACTAGTAACACCGTGGGTGTTCCAGTCGGTCTATATATTCCCTCCTCTTCCTCTCAGACCCAAGGGCTGAGAATTGTAATAAACGGAGGAGTGTGAACAATATTCTTTGCTCCGGATTGGCCAAGAAGGACTCGGTACCCGGAACTGCAAGAAATGCTCTCGGAGGACCCATGGCCTCTGCCTCTCAGTCAGGACATGTTGCAACAGGGACCCTGTCTGATCCAAGACTTACCGCGGCTGCGTTGGACGGCATGGCGGTTGAACGCCGGATCCTAGCGGAAAAGGGCATTCCGGATGCAGTTATTCCTACGCTGATAAAGGCTAGGAAAGACGTGACAGCAAGACTTTTTCACTGTATATGGCGAAAATAGGTTGCTTGGTGTGTGGCCGGGAAGGCCCTACAGAGGAATTCCAGGGGGGTAGATTCCTGCACTTCCTACAGTCAGGAGTGACTATGGGCCTAAAATTAGGATCCATAAAGGCCAAGATTTCGGCCCTATCCCTTTTTCTCTCAAAAAGAACTGGCTTCACTGCCTGAAGTTCGGACGTTGTTACAGGGGTGCTGCATATTCAGACCCTTTTGTGCCTCCAGTGGCACCTTGGGATCTTAACGTGTGTTGGATTCCTAAAATCCCACTGGTTTGAGCCACTTAAGACCGTGGAGCTAAAATATCTCACGTGGAAAGTGGTCATGCTTTTGGCCTTAGCTTGGACTAGGCGTGTGTCAGAATTGGCGGCTTTGTCATGTAAAAGCCCATATCTGATCTTCCATATGGAAAGGGCAGAATGGAGGACTCGTCCCCAATTTCTCCCTAAGGTGGTATCATCGTTTCATTTGAACCAACCTATTGTGGTGCCTGCGGCTACTAGGGACTTGGAGGATTCCAAGTTGCTGGACGTAGTCCGGGCCCTGAAACTTTATGTTTCCAGGACGGCTAGAGTCAGAAAAACTGACTCGCTATTTATCCTGCATGCACCCAACAAGCTGGGTGCTCCTGCTTCAAAGCAGACTATTGCTCGCTGGATCTGTAGCACAATTCAGCTTGCACATTCTGCGGCTGGACTGCCGCATCCTAAATTAGTAAAAGCCCATTCCACGAGGAAGGTGGGCTCTTCTTGGGCGGCTGCCCGAGGGGTCTCGGCTTTACAACTTTGACGAGCTGCTACTTGGTGGGGTTCAAACACTTTTGCAAAATTCTACAAGTTTGATACCCTGGCTGAGGAGGACCTTGAGTTTGCTCATTCGGTGCTGCAGAGTCATCCGCACTCTCCCGCCCGTTTGGGAGCTTTGGTATAATCCCCATGGTCCTTACGGAGTACCCAGCATCCACTAGGACGTCAGAGAAAATAAGAATTTACTCACCGGTAATTCTATTTCTCGTAGTCCGTAGTGGATGCTGGGAGCCCGTCCCAAGTGCGGACTCTCTGCAATACATGTATATAGTTATTGCTTAACTAAAGGGTTATTGTATGAGCCATCTGTTGAGAGAGGCTCAGTTATTGTTCATACTGTTAACTGGGTATAGTTATCACGAGTTGTACGGTGTGATTGGTGTGGCTGGTATGAGTCTTACCCTGGATTCCAAATCCTTTCCTAGTAATGTCAGCTCTTCCGGGCACAGTTTCCCTAACTGAGGTCTGGAGGAGGGGCATAGAGGGAGGAGCCAGTGCACACCAGATATAGTACCTAATCTTTCTTTTAAGAGTGCCCAGTCTCCTGCGGAGCCCGTCTATACCCCATGGTCCTTACGGAGTACCCAGCATCCACTACGGACTACGAGAAATAGAATTACCGGTGAGTAAATTCTTATTTTTCTCTTACATCCTAGAGGATGCTGGGGTCCATATTAGTACCATGGGGATGTACCAAAGCTCCCAGTACGGGAGGGAGAGCGCAGAGGCTCCTGCAATACTGCCTGACCAAACTTGAGGTCATCAGAGGCCAGAGTATCGAACTTGTAAAACTTGGCAAACGTGTTCGGACCAGACCAGGCAGCAGCTCGGCACAGCTGTAAGGCCGAGACACCCTGGGCAGCCGCCCAGGAAGAACCCACTTTACGAGTAGAGTGGGCCTTAACCGGTTTCGGACACGGCAGTCCTGCCGTAGAATACGCATGCTGGATAGTGAACCTGATCCAGCGCGAAATCGACTGCTTAGAAGCAGGACACCTCTTTTTTCTTTCATTTTTCTTTGCATCATGTGCTGTTTGGGGACTATTTTTTTGAAGTGCCATCCTGCCTGACACCGCAGTGCCACTCCTAGATGGGCCAGGTGTTTGTGTTGGCCACTTGTGTCGCTTAGCTTAGCCATCCAGCGACCTTGGTGCACCTCTTTTTTTCTTTGCATCATGTGCTGTTTGGGGACTATTTTTTAAATCTGCCATCCTGTCTGACACTGCAGTGCCACTCCTAGATGGGACAGGTGTTTGTGTCGGCCACTTGTGTCGCTTTTTGGGGAGGTGCTGGATGCGTGGATTGCCACAGCTACCGCGGATAAGGGCAGGTTCAGGACTGTTTGCTGGTGCTCCAGTCTTCGGCAGGCGGTGGCTGAATGCCGAAAGTGGCCCGCAATTCTTCGGGCCACCGACAGCATCTCTTGCACGCCCCTGTCGTTTTTTAAACAATTCTGCACCACCAAATTCAATGTATTTGCAAAACATGGGACGTGCTGGAATTTGCCCAGATGTAATGCACGCACAATATTGGTGGCGTTGTCCGATGTCACAAATTCCCAGGAGAGTCCAATTGGGGTAAGCTATTCTGCGATGATGTTGCTCAGTTTCCGTAAGAGGTTGTCAGCTGTGTGCCTCTTATGGAAAGCGGTGATACAAAGCGTAGCCTGCCTAGGAACGAGTTGGCATTTGCGAGATGCTGCTACAGGTGCCGCCACTGCTGTTCTTGCTGCGGGAGGCAATACATCTACCCAGTGGGCTGTCACAGTCATATAGTCCTGAGTCTACCCTGCTCCACTTGTCCACATGTCTGTGGTTAAGTGGACATTGGGTACAACTGCATTTTTTAGGACACTGATGACTCTTTTTCTGACGTCTGTGTACATTTCCGGCATCGCCTGCCTAGAGAAATGGAACCTAGATGGTATTTGGTACCGGGGACACAGTACCTCAATCAATTCTCTAGTTCCCTGTGAATTAACGGTGGATACCGGAAACACATTTCTCACCACCCAGGCGACCAAGGCCTGAGTTATCCGCTTTGCAGCAGGATGGATGACTGCTGTGATATTTCATCTTCCTCGCAAAGGACTGTTGGACAGTCAATTGCTTACTGGAAGTAGTACAAGTGGTCTTCCGACTTCCCCTCTGGGATGACGATCGACTCCCAGCAGCAACAACAGCAGCGCCAGCAGCAGTAGGCGTTACACTCAAGGATGCATCGGAGGAATCCCAGGCAGGAGAGGACTCGTCAGACTTGACAGTGAAATGGCCTGCACGACTATTGGCTTTCCTGTCTAAGGAGGAAATTGACACTGAGGGAGTTGGCGGTGTGGTTTGCAGGAGCTTGGTTACAAGAGGAAGGGATTTAATGGTCAGTGGACTGCTTCCGCTGTCATCCAAAGTTTTTGAACTTGTCACTGACTTCTGATGAATGCGGTCCAGGTGACGTATAAGGGAGGATGTTCCTAGGTGGTTAACGTCCTTACCCCTACTTATTACAGCTTGACCAAGGCAACACATGGCTTGACACCTGTTGTCCGCATTTGTGTTGAAATAATTCCACACCGAAGAGGTGATTTTTTTTTTTGTATTTTGACCAGGCATGTCAATGGCCATATTTGTCCCACGGACAACAGGTGTCTCCCCGGGTGCCTGACTTAAACAAACCACCTCACCATCAGAATCCTCCTTGTCAATTTCCTCCCAAGCGCCAGCAACACCCATATCCTCATCCTGGTGTACTTCAACAGTGACATCTTCAATTTGACTATCAGGAACTGGACTGCGGGTGCTCCTTCCAGCAATTGCAGGGGGCCTGCAAATGGTGGAAGGCGCAACCTCTTCCCGTCCAGTGTTGGGAAGGTCAGGCATCGCAACCGACACAATTGGACTCTCCTTGGGGATTTGTGATTTAGAAGAACGCACAGTTCTTTGCTGTACTTTTGCCATCTTAACTCTTTTAAGTTTTCTAACAGGAGGATGAGGGCTTCCATCCTCAGGTGAAGCTGAACCACTAGCCTTGAACATAGGCCAGGGCCTCAGCCGTTCCTTGCCACTCCGTGTCGTAAATGGCACATTGGCAAGTTTACGCTTCTCCTCAGACGATTTTGATTTAGATTTTTGGGTCATTTTATTGAGCTTTATTTTTTTTTATTTTACATGCTCTCTACTATGACATTGTGCATCGGCCTTGGCAGATGACGTTGATGGCATTTCATCGTCTCGGCCATGACTAGTGGCAGCAGCTTCAGCATGAGGTGGAAGTGGATCTTGATCTTTCCCTATTTTACCCTCCACATTTTTCTTCTCCATTTTTTAATGTGTGGAATTATATGCCAGCATCAATAGCAATGGCCTACTACTATATATATTGCGCACAACTGAAATGCACCACAGGTATGGATGGATAGTATACTTGACGACACAGAGGTAGGTAGAGCAGTGGCCTTCTGTACCGTACTGTTATATATTATATACTGGTGGTCAGCAAACTGTGCAAAACTGAAATGCACCACAGGTATGGATGGATAGTATACTTGACGCCACAGAGGTAGGTAGAGCAGTGGCCTTCTGGCCGTACTGCTATATATTATATACTGGTGGTCAGCAAACTGTGCAAAACTGAAATGCACCACAGGTATGGATGGATAGTATACTTGACGACACAGGGGTAGGTAGAGCAGTGGCCTTCTGTACCATACTGCTATATAGTATATACTGGTGGTCAGCAAACTGTGCAAAACTGAAATGCACCACAGGTATGGATGGATAGTATACTTGACGACACAGAGGTAGGTAGAGCAGTGGCCTACTGTACCTTACTGATAAATATTATATACTGGTGGTCAGCAAAATGATGCACTGTACTCCTACGATATACTACAATGCGGCATTGTATGGAGCAGATATGGAGCGTTTTTCAGGCAGAGAACGTATAATACTGGTGGTCACTGGTCAGCAAAACTCTGCACTGTACTCCTCCTATATAATACTGCTGGTCCCCAGTCCCCACAATAAAGCAGTGTGAGCACAGATATATGCAGCACACTGAGCACAGATATGGAGCGTTTTTCAGGCAGAGAACGTATAATACTGGTGGTCACTGGTCAGCAAAACTCTGCACTGTACTCCTCCTATATAATACTGTTGGTCCCCAGTCCCCACAATAGCAGTGAGCACAGATATTTGCAGCCCCCTAAACAAAACTGAGAGGACGATAGCCACATCCTCTCACTATCATTTCCAATGCACGAGTGAAAAATGGCGGCGACGCGCGGCTCCTTATATAGAATCCGAATCTCGCGAGAATCCGACAGCGGGATGATGATGTTCGGGCGCGCTCGGGTTAACCGAGCAAGGCGGGAAGATTCGAATCTGCCTCGGAACTGTGTAAAATGGGTGAAGTTCGGGGGGGTTCGGATTCCGACGAACCGAACCCGCTCATCACTACTTTATACACTTTGCGCCAGGCAGAGCACATTATACACATTGCACCAGGTAAAGCACATTATACATATTGCACCAAGTACAGCACGTTATACACATGGCACCAGGTAGAGCACATTATACACATTGCAGCTGGTAAAGCACATTATACACATTGCAGATGGTAAAGCACATTATACACATTGCACCAGGCAGAGCACATTATACATATTGCACCAGGTAAAGCACATTATACACATTGCATCAGGTAGAACACGTTATACACATTGCAGCAGGCAGAGCACGTTATACACATTGAACCAGGCAGAGCACGTTTTACACATTGCTTCCTGTCTATCAGTCTGCGTTCACCTATCAATCAAAAGAAGCTGGATTTTTTTGCAGTTTGGCCTCTCACATGCGTATTACGATCTGTACGCATGCACAGTCATTTGATAATCGTCCACTGTGCGATCAGGTCTGAATTAGGCCCCTAGTGCAGTGCACTTTGCTGTTATTTTCCATAGATGTGAGTGCGGAACTCTCGATATATATATACAGAGAGAGAGAGAGAGCGCTACAGAAGTGTCATTCTCTGTTGCGTTTGCATGTATTGTGGTGAGACTATTCGCACCTGCGATCACACAATGCCTTTCCTATGGATCGCGGGTGCAAATAGTTGTACGTGCCCATGACATAGGATATGTGTGTTTGTGTGTGTGTGTGTGTGTGTGTGTGTGTGTATATATATTCCCTCTTAATTTATTATTGCCATCACCTGTGAAGAAACAGCTTTCTTATCATTTAACTAGTCCAACACAGGTGATGGAAATCATAAATTAAGAGGGAAGTCCAGAAACAGAGCATTTTGTACCTAGTGGGGCGGGTCATGTTGGAGGGTCTGCACTATCACAGAGTCTTAAAACCTGACTACTTCACTGCTGTTGCACACATCATCTGCCTGCTAGATTTAATGTTGTAAATGCCAAATTGCTTTCTAACAAATATTTAAAATGCCCGCTCTAATACATACTGCGGACGCCAGGCGCATCTTATTATCATATACGACAAAAGTGCGCTGCACGTCGCAAAACACTACATCCCTTAAGAGAAAACAATACACGCACACATTGTCTGAGTTCCAAAGCTCATTGATGTATATATTTGTTATTAAAAGGATATGCATTCAATATATCACAATGTACAGTATATATATAGTTACATGGTTACAATTTATACAGTAAGCAGTTAATACAAACTAAATCAAATACATACATGGCCAGCGATACAATTACCATATTTTGCTCAATGCTTTCTACGCTCCAGTTCCTCCATCTTTACCTGTGTCTCAACTCCAGCTAACAGAAGCAAAATATTACCAACACTCCATCTCGCACAGGACCCAGGGGAAAAAGGGCAGAGACTTCTGTGTGTCTCTTCAACAATACACTATGTAGTTTGGGGGAGTGCACACATCTAGTCTAGGGGAGGGAACTTTCTCATTCATGATCAATCACTGTTCAGTTCATATGCAAACAAGGTTCAGCCTTGATGGACAAATTACAGGAGATAGCTACTGGTCAGGCATGCTGTCTTCCAGGAAATCCATTGTTCTAATAAGAGTGACTTTAGCTTTCATGCATTTAATCATATCTACTTGTTGCAATGAGCTACAACTTAATAACAGGCATCAAATTGATATACACATTAATCTGGTTGCTTTAATACCAAATACGACATGTCCATCGTGCTTCATTCCAATAATACACATACATGACGTTACTCCATTAAATACATCTAAAACATTATGATGTCTGGCGCTTGATATGTTCAAATTATGTGCTGTATGAAATATGTGTCGAATCTATCTCTGTGGCATGTCTGTGTAAATGTATATGTTACCATATATTGCTGTGCTAGCTGCGCGTATTTGCAAGCATAGCTACTCATAATGTGTGGAGTCTGTATGTTCTCTCTATGTAATATTTTTGACTTTGACAATGTGCACCCGCCACAGACTTTATGGCTTTTAAAGGTACACTAGTCACAATAGAGTGATGTGGTCATGGGCTACATGCACCCCACCCTGTGAGTGGTAAGCTATAAAGTCTGTAGCAGATGCACATTAAATCTAGCAGGCAGATGATGTGTGCAACAGCAGGGAAGTAGTCAGGTTTTAAGACTCTGTGATAGTGTAGGACCTACTTGAAGGTGGGGTACCTTGGCGATCGGTTTGCAGTCTTCCGTGCATTGGCCAATCCACTAACTAAATCCCCATCATTTATTTATTGAATTGTTGAGGATAAGCGAGCTTACTTTGGTGAGTGCTGGGTTTTCTGTTTGTATGTATTAGAGTGATGTGGTCATGGGCTACATGCACCCCACCCTGTGAGTGGTAAGTGCAACTGTGTGCCCCGCTTCTGGGGTGGCGAGTGCTGTGTTACATCATGCACCCCACCCTATGAGTGGTTGGTGCTTTGCTGTACCCCGCTTCTGGGGTGGCGAGTGCTGTGGTTCTCTATTTGTGTGTGTGTGTGTATATATATATATATATATATATATATAAAGGGGGTATTCAATTAGTGCCGTTTTGTCGATGGCACTTGGGTGCCACTGTCAAGGGTTTATATATATATGTGTATATAAATATATATATATATTTTTATTTTTATTTATGATATATTATATGATGCAGCATGCCACTACTGACCGCCGGCTCCCGCTTTTTCTCATAGCTGCAGCAGCGACTCCTCTGTGCACTGCAGTCAGTGTGCTTTGAGTGGGACAGGGCTGGGAGGCGGAACACGTCTAGTGACGGGGCTGGAGTGGAGGCGGAGCCGTCATTGATTGACAGCTCAGAACACAGAGCAAAGACCTATGGGGAGGAGGAGGGGCTGCTGCGCATGCGCAGAAGCTCAGACGGTGGCCATTTTCAAAGTGCTTCACTGAGCTTCTGCACATGTGCAGAAACTTTCAGTGAATGGTGCAGCGAACGCGGCTGGTGGCGGATGGCGGCAGCTGGCGGCCTGCATGGGGGAGGCAGGCAGCCAATGAAGGGACGCCGGACCGGCCAAAACGGAATCCAATCCAGCGTCCCGGCATGCCAATCCGCCGCTGACTGTATATAATATATATAAACTGTGGCACTAAACTAAACACAAGTAATTCCTAACACAGGGCCTGATTCAGGTTGGATAGATATTCGCGATCCAACCGCAAAAATTACTAAAAGGATGCGGGTGCATGCACAGGGCCTATCCTGCACATGCACCTGCATTTACTGTGGGTGGCCGCAGAAAAAAAAATGATTGACAGGCAGAGGCATTTGCGGGTCTGGGGGACAGCAACGCTCCATTTCTTAGGCGGAGATGGAGCGTTGAGGTGGCGTGGCTTCAAAACGGGGGCAATGCGACATGAACAGAGGCATGGCAGGGACGTGATTGGGGTGGCTGCGTGACGCAGCTGATGCAATCAGAAAAATGGAGGCAGGCCTCCTGCGGACGCAGCCAGGCTATGTCGCGCAGGAGGCTGCCCCATTTATTCCGATCAAGCAGAAATTGCGGTGTGATCGCAATTTCTGCTTGGTCAAGGGGGCGGCGGATCAGCATGCTGGGCGGCCTTGCCCTGCGATGGGTGGCCCCCAGCCTGCAATCACAAGGAAAAGAAAGATACAACTGCACCTGGGATTAACAGAAGATTGAATAAAAGATTGAATAAAACATTAATTGAATGATTGAATGGATATAAATATAAATGTAGGCCACTGAGTGTCAAAACTTACAGAGGTTTGTTTCCAACAGCGAACGGGAGCAACAGAGATGTGAATAATATATATATATATATATATATATATATATATATAAACACACACACACACACACATTTATAAATATATTGATATTTCTTTATAAATTCAGCGCCTAGGTCCTTTCCCTTCTTCTGCAATTACAAGGACTGCAAATTGTACTACTTAGCAGAATTTGCAATCCTTACTGAATCAGGTCCTCACTACCAAAAAACACAAGAAGTTTTATCAAGTATAGCTTTATTTTCCCTATGCAGTGTGAGAGTTCTAATGATGAGGCTAGCAGCCTTTTATCACCCTCATGCAGGTGAAATCAGTTATTAGCCAGCTCTAAGGTTACAGGTCCTAAATCATGAACTGGGCCTAATGGATGGAGCTCGCTCTCACTCTCCTTCCATAAAACCCCAGGAACTCTTATCCAGCTTTTAACAAAAGTCCAAAAGCTGTTAGTAACGCAACTAAAACTTTCCTGTGGTTTTAAAATACTTAGGTTAGAAACTTTGGACAAATATACCTGCCTTCAAACACTATTCCAGTGTTCTTGTTGCACATCCATCCTGTTTCAACATCGGGAGTGGAACACTTGTAGCCCCTAAACAGAAACTCCTAAACATATGCATTGGCTGGTTGTGTTACCGGGGCTACTGCATGTTCAACAGTAAATTTTAAGTATTGCAATACTAAAAATCATCTTGTTATTTGGGCATTTTGGCCTTTATTTACACACATACATTTAAACGGAGCATAATCCAAAACCAGTTTAAACCGTCTGCCTCAAAGAGTCAAATGCCCACTTAATGGCCAATGCTTCTTTTCCAACAATAGTGTACCTCTTCATGTTCATTGAGTTTTCTACTCAAATAAATGAAGGGGTGCTTCCCCATCTCAGTTTTGGGACAGTATGGCACCTACTCCTACCTCTGTGGCATCCATCTGAACCACAAATTCTTTAGTAAGGTCTGGTGTTATCAATACCGGTTGTGTACCTAATGTCACTTTTAATGGCTGTAATTTTTTCCTTCCTCAGGGGTACCATTTCACAATATTTGACTGTTTACCTTTGGTAAGGTCTGATGAAGGAACTACTGTGGTGGCAAAAGTAGGAATAAACTTTTGGTAATACATAGTGATCCCCAAAGAAGGCTCTCAGCTGTTTTTTAATTATAGGATGGGGCTAGTTTTGTATAGCCTCAATTTTGTTCAGTTGGGACTTAATCAAGACTCTACAACCTATGGTATTTAACTTCTTCCATCAATAAGCAGCATTTCTTTGGGTTGGCTATTAGATGACTGAGTCCAACTCTTGTACCCTAAGCGAGACTCCCAGTCTGGACTGTGGATTACCACATTCATCACATCATCCATAGAGGCAGCTGCATACTGTCTGTGGGCCTTCAAAATTCTATCCATTGCCGATTGGAAGATTGCTGGGGCACCATGCAACCCTAAAGGCAACATCTTACACTGAAACATCCCTTCTGGAACAGAGAAGGCTGTTCTTTCACCCTGTCAGTTAGTGGATGGTAACCTTTTATCAAGTCCAGCATGGTAATATATCTGGCTGTTCCAAGCCTTTCTATCAGTTCATCTACATGGGGCATTGGGTATGCATCAAACTTGGACACTGTATTTTACTTACAAAAATCATTGCAGAAGCATACCTGTAGGCTGCAATCTGGTTTTGGAATTAGAACTATGGGGCTAGACCATTCACTGTTAGACTATCTATAACACCAAGTTCTAGCATAACTGTAATGCTGTGCTTCAGGAATTCTAAATGGCTTTTAGTTGATTTTGACCCCCTGGTTCTGTGACTATGTAATGCTTTATGGCATATAGGGTGGGCAGTGCTGAAAATACATATATGTTCCTAATGAGGAATTCTTTAACCTCTTTCTTTTGAGAAGCTGACAGTGTCTCTGACACCTTTACTTTAGGAACAGTGGGGATTGAAGTTACTGGTGGGCGAAGCTCAGCTGACAGTAAAAACCTATCCTACCAGTGTTTTTTAGATTAACATGGTAAATTTGTTCCGGCTCTCTCTTGCTTGGTTGGTACACTTTATAGTTAACCTCATTAACTTTCTTCCCCTAATCTGGATCTTGTCATTTAGCCAAAAAATTGCTTTCCACTGTGGGTATCAAAATTAGAACATTGTCTGCTGAGCCTGTTGGGCCTGTTCCATGTGTTTTTTCACAATGGGTACCATGGCCATAATCCTGTCCTACATCTGTGATACATGTTCATTAACACTTTTATAAGGAGTGGGCTGACCTTTCCATGTCTCTTTAGCATTATCTAGCAACCCTCTGTGAAGTCTTCAACACAAGAAATCATATGGAAAGAATGGTGTAGAAGACTGATACAACAACAAATATGGCAACAAGTGATCCCATTTTTCCCATGCTTATCAACAAACTTTGTCAGTATGCTTTTTAAGGTTATATTGAACCTTTTTACCAACTCATCAGTTTGGGGATGATAAACTGATGTCTTGAGGTAAGTAACCGTAACTAATTTCCAGTCAAAATTTCCACCCTACTAAAGACATGCCCCAGCTCTCTAGCTATTGTCTTAATTGACATATTGCACAAAGGGATGGCCTCAGGATATGAGTAGCATAATCCACTATTATGTAACCCACCATTGGATCTGGGAAAGATGGTGACTGACTAATTACTGTTCCTCCACCAAAGCGGTTTCATATTCCGTTAGTGTGGGAATGTAGTAGGCAAGCTTGGGACAGCCTAGGTGTTGTTTTATTGAAAGATGATGCTACACATGTTATGTGCTAAAAAACAAAAAAAAACAAAACAGGTATTCACATATACATTATACCTTTAATCATACTAGGTATTCCTCTTCAGGTTTTCAGTACCTCCATAATGACAATAATAACTCACCAGATATGGAGTTTTCTCCAGACTTTATACCATAAAAAATGAACTTAATACATGTATCAGTATGCAATGTGAATACACAGTATAAGCATCTAAGATTCTGAGGATAGCAGTGAGGAAATGATGGAACCGGAAGAGACTGTTCCCTCTAGCAACCAGAGGAGCGGCTCCCCGATACAGATGGGAAAAAAGTTTGTGATGTACCTAGTCAGATTGTGGTGGTAGGGGATTCTATTATCAGGAGGAAAGGCAGAGCAATCGCTGTACAGTCTGTTGTCTTCCGGGTACTCGGGTTAGGCACATCGCGGACCGGGTAGATAGATTGTTGGGAGTGCTGGTAAGGACTCGGCGATCTTGGTGCATGTCGGCACCAATGACAGTTAGGGGTAGGTGGGATGTCCTTAAGAAAAACTATAGGGAATTAGGTAAGAAACTTAAGGCAAAGACATCTAGGGTAATATTTTCTGAAATATTACCAGTGCCACGTGCTAGCCCAGGGAGGCAGAGTCAGATTAGGAAGGTAAATGTGTGGCTTAGAGACTGGTGTAGGAAGGAAGGGTTTGTGTTCTTGGAACACTGGGTGGACTTTTCAGTCAGGCACCATCTTTTTTGTTGCAATGTATTGCACCTGAATGAGGAGGAGGCTGCGGTGCTGGAGGGCAGGCTGGTTAGAAGGTTGGAGGAGCTTTTAAACTAGGAGCCTGGGGGGGGTTTATCTAGAAGCTACAAGTCAAACAGTGAGAACAGTAAGGATGGGGGTAGAGATCAATTTGGGGATGGAGCAAGGGGGGAGCGAAAGATCAGCCTGCAAGGGTGTTTGCATGGGTATTAACACTGGAAATACTGACGCAGGTATTGCCCAATATACTCCCAATTTATCACCTAATGATGAATATGGCTCAACAATAAGGTATATAGAAAATGATGTCCATAGCATAAGGGTAGATACTAACATCGGGGGGGAGGGGGGTTTGAAAGTCTTAATGGGTCAAATAGAGATAGTAGTGGGGAAGACTGTATTAAGCATGATGGAGTGGAAAGAGAGGGAGAAGAATAACAGTCGGTAAGAGTAAATCTAAAAGGGCACTTGTAAATAATGGTAAGATACCGTTAAAACAAACGGGCAAGGGAGATGCTAAGCTAAAATGTATGCTTGCGAAGAAGCCTATCAGGTAAAATGGGGGAATTGGCATGGCTTGTATCAGAATCTCAGTATGATATTATAGGTATTATAGAAACATGGTGGGACAACTCTCATGACTGGGTTGTGAATTTGAAGGGATATTCTCTTTTCAGGAGGGATAGGGCTATCAAAAGGGGAGGAGGGGTATGTCTCTTTGTTAAACCATCTCTAAGACCAAACTTAATAGATGGTATTTACGAGGGGACTGGAGATAACGTGGAGTCACTATGGGTTGAGATCACAAGTGGGGGCACAGAAGCAATGAAACTAGTCATTGGCACGTTCTACAAGCAACCAGATATTAGCGTACATGATGAGGAACTACTCTTACTGCAAATTGAAAAAGCTGCGGGAATGGGGGACATCCTAGTGTGAGGGGATTTTAATTTTCTGGATATAAATTGGAGTAACGATTCATGAGTAAAAACTAGGAGCAGCAGATTCTTAAATACCTTAAAGGATCAATACTTGTCTCAATTAGTCGAGGACCCAACTAGAGGTAAAACTATTCTGGACCTAGTTATTACCAATAATGTGGACATTATATCAAACACTAAAGTTGGGGAGACCTTAGGAAACAGTGACCACTATATGATCACATTTGATATCAGTTTCAAAAAGCATAGCTATAAGGAGACAACTAAAACATTTAACTTTAGGAAAGCTAACTTCAATATGCTGAGACAGGCACTAAACGACATTGACTGGGAAGTTTTGTTTCATGGTAAAGACACATCGGAAATGTGGATAGCTTTAAAAGGGTTGCTTGATAGCAATATTCACAAATTCATTCCTATGAGCAGTAAACGAAGGAGTACTAAACATAAGCCTATGTGACTTAATAAGGAGGTCAAAGAAGCAATGGCTAAAAAGAGGCGTGCTTATTAGATGTTCTAGCCTTTCTAAGCTTGTTAGGCCGAAAGGATTGCGTTGAAGATGAAGAGAAGGATTTCTTCGGAGCAGGTGATGCTGAGGGAAGAAACGAAGACTTACCCGCTGTAGTCGTGGATATCCACGCGTCTAGAGCTTCCCCAAAGAGAGCCTGACCTGTATAGGGTAGGGACTCCACACTTTTTCTGGATTCCGCGTCGGCCGACCACTGGCGCAGCCACAGTCCCCGACAAGCTGAAACAGACATGGAAGATATTTCCGCAGCCATGGAACCCAGGTCTTTCATGGATTCTATCATAAAACCTGCTTAATCATGTATGTTGCGTAAATATAATGCAACGTCATCCCTATCCATCGTATCCAAATCCTAAAGCAAGATAGCCGACCACTTTACTGTAGCCTTTGCAATCCATGCAGTAGCAATAGTGGGACGTAATACGGCCCCTGAAGCAGTATACATTGATTTAAGCGTGTAATCAATTTTTTTATCAGCCGGCTCCTTTAAGGCGGTAGATCCTGGAACAGGCAAAACCACCTTTTTTGAGAGTCTGCGTCAACAATTGGCGGGTTTTCACATTTTTTCCTATCCTCCTCAGGGAAAGGAAACGCCACCTGGACCCTTTTAGGGACCTGGATTTTTTTCTCAGGGTTTACCCTTGCTTTTTCAAATATATAATTCAATTCCTTTGACACAGGGAAGGTTAGCGAGACTTTTTATTTTCAGTGAAAAAAGCCTCCTCAACCTGTTCAGGTGTGGTATCATTAACATTCAACACATCCCTGATAGCCTCTATCATCAATTGCACCACTTTTGCAAGAGGGGGTATAGAGCGGAGCGTCCTGAGGTACCAGAAACCAGCCATATTGCCATAGAGATCTGTAATACCTGGGTTGCAGACTCATTACTTGCAACCCTGTCAGAAATCTGAGAAATCCAAGATTTGGTAGAGGAAAACCACTCATGCTCCCTTGCTGGTATCTGTGCTAAAGTTAGTGGAATCCTGATTACATGGAATGGGATCATCCTGGGAGTACAAATCCTCTTCAGCATATGACACAATGTCCCTAGACATAGCTAAAGGAGACCACCAAACACTCCACAGGCACACACACAGGTGAGGGCAGAGTTTCCCACCAAGAATGGCAAGAGAGACACAGAGATTGAAGCCAACCCACACACAACGCTTTTAGCAAAGGGAGACCCCTTGTCAGTGCTGACTGTGCACCTTAATAGGATACACAGTCGTATTACAGCCTCCCCTCCCTTCTACAACCCCCTGGTACCATATACAGATAGCTGGAGTTCTTCCTCTCAGTGCTGTGCAGGCAGGAAAATGGCGCTGAAACACTGCTGGGTCCGCTCTGAGAAGCTCTGCCCCCTTAATGGCACTGTCTTCCCGCTCTTCATGGATGATACTGGCCTGAGGATTTAGTGCTGGCTGAGATCCGAGGACCCCAACAGGCTTCTGGACCAGTGTGGGGGGGTAAGTGCTGGCCCAGGGCGCCCATCACAGAGCCGCACCATGTACCGCTGAGCCTTCTCAGGAGTGCAGCTAATACTGCGCTCCCTCCCCACTGCCGCCATCTTCACACCGGCCCCCGCTTGCTAGGAGGGTCAGTGTCTCACTTACATACTCAGCTCTGTAAGGGGTTGTTGGCATGCTGCTGGGGCGAGCGGTCACCTGTGGTGGAGAACGATCAAACCCCTCTGGAGCTCAGTGTCCAGTCAGCGGAGACAGTGGCTGAGACCCCGCAGGGCGGACACTGCTATCCCCCTTAGTCCCTCGCTGCAGGGAGGCTGTTGCCAGCAGCATCCCTGTAAAATAAAAAACTCTAAGCTAAACTTTTCTAGAAAAGCTCTGTAGAGCTCCCCTAGCTGTGACCAGCTCCTCCGGGCACATTTTCTAAACTGAGTCTGGTAGGAGGGGCATTGAGGGGGGAGCCAGCCCACACTGTCGAGCTCTTGAAGTGCCGGTGGCTCCTGGTGGACCCGTCTATACCCCATGGAACTAATGTTGACCCCAGCATCCTCTAGGACGTAACAGAAATACAGGTGAATAACTTTGAACAATATTGTTTACCTCTGAAGGTCACTTCTGACAGGAAAAGTAACAAGACTTGAAGGAGTTATAACTATGGTTTTACTTCTGGAAGCTTGAATACATTTGCAGAAACTACGTGTATTACCATAACATTTTACAAAAGAGCAAAACCACCAAACAAACAATTTTATTGCTCGGCAGTGTAGTATCTCTGAGTCTTCTTTCCAGAGGTATGCACAGATGTTAACTATATCAGTAATATAGACCAATTCGCAATATGCAGACAAAACAATATCATTACCATTTCCCGTCCGATATAAACAAACTTTTTGACAGAATTACGGTTCTTATTTCTTGGTTAAATTAATAAAGTAAAACATTAAACCTAGGCATTCACCAGCATACGCTAAAGCTACTGAGCTCTACGGAGATGCACTTAAGTATGTGGACTGTTATTCCTTTTCTTTAGCTAGCGTGAATCCTGGTCAGCACAGCGTGGACGCTGTAGTATTTAAGCCCTTGAATGGTGCAAACCCGGGTTTGTTGGTAAGTGGTCTCCCTGCAATATCTGGATGAACACTGTACTCTTTGAAATAAACTTGAAGAACGCTACGGTACACTATCTGAACTTTTAAAGCACAACACTGCAGCTCCACTGTCCTAATATAACCTCATAAATTCTGGCTCTGGTGCAAACTGTCACTGGCCCTCATTCCGAGTTGTTCGCTCGCAAGCTGCTTTTAGCAGCATTGCACACGCTAAGCCGCCGCCTACTGGGAGTGAATCTTAGCTTAGCAAAATTGCGAACAAAAGATTTGCAATATTGTGAAAACATTTCTCTATGCAGTTTCTGAGTAGCTCGAGACTTTCTCTTCCAGTGCGATCAGTTCAGTGCTTGTCGTTCCTGGTTTGACGTCACAAACACACCCAGTGTTCGCCCAGACACTCCCCCATTTCTCCAGCCACTCCCGCGTTTTTCCCAGAAACGTTAGCGTTTTTTCACACACTCCCATAAAACGGCCAGTTTCCGCCCAAAAACACCCACTTCCTGTCAATCACACTCCGATCAGCAGAACGAAGAAAAAACCTTGTAATGCCAAACTTCTTAGCAAATTTACTTGGCGCAGTCGCAGTGCGAATATTGCGCATGCACAATTAGCGGAAAAACGCTGCGATGCGGAGAAAATTACAGAGCGAACAACTCGGAATGAGGGCCACTTTTAGTAGTTGATAGGGCACTCCAATCTCTGACAGCTGGCTGTGGATCCTAAACCAGGAACTGTGTGCATACAATGTGTGGACTAGTTTGTGGTTGCCCTTACTTAATGGCTCCCTTCTTCTGCTCACTAAAGTTAGGAAAATAGGATTTTAATACCTACCAGTAAATCCTTTTCTCTTAGTCCGTAGAGGATCCTGGGGTCACTTCAAGAACCATGGAGTATAGACGGGATCTGCAGGAGACATGGGCACTTTAAGACTTTCAAATGGTGTGACCTGGCTCCTCCCTCTATGCCCCTCCTCCAGACTCCAGTTTAAGGAACTGTGCCCAGGGAGACGGACATTTCAAGGAAAGGATTTATTGTTAAACCATGGTGAGCATCTTACCAGCTCATACCTCAAGCATACGGCAGAACGTGGCATTCAACAAAACACAAGCCAACGGCATGAAGAATTTGCAGCAATATGCTGACAAAAAATGTAACACAACCTTTGTGTAACCACAACCAATAACTGCAGATACAGTGCGCACTGGGATGGGCGCCCAGCATCCTCTACGGACTAACAGAAAATGATTTACCGGTAGGTATTAAAATCTTATTTTCTCATACGTCCTAGAGGATGCTGGGGTCACTTCAAGAACCATGGGGTTATACCAAAGCTCTAGAATGTCCAGGAGAGTGCGGACGACTCTGCAGTACCGAATGACCAAACGTGAGGTCAACCTCGGATAAGGTATTAAAGCTTGCTAAAAATCTGCTCGGCAAAGTTGCAATCCCGAGACTACCCGGTCAACCGCCCCGGACGAGCCCACCTTTCTAGTAGAATGGGCCTTCACCTATTTCGGTAGCGGCAATCCTGCCGTGAGTTGAGCATGCTGAATCATACCACAGATCCAGCGCGCAACGGTCTGCTTGGAAGCAGGACACCCAATCTTGCTGGGAGCAAACAGGGCAAACAGAGGCTGTGTTCCTAAACGGAGCCATCCTGGTGCCATAAATTTTCAAAAACTCTGGCCACATGCAGAGACTTCGATTCAGCGAAGGCGTCCATAGCCACAGGCACCACCATAGTTTGATATATGTGGAAGAAAGAAACCACCTTCGGAAGAAATTATTGACGAGTTTCCAACTCTGCTCTATCTTCATGGAAGATCAAATAAGGTCTCTTGTGAGGCCAGACTGCTAACTCAGACACTCGCCTTGTGTATGCCAAGGCCAACCTGACGACCACTTTACCAGTGAGGAGTTTCACTCTGCCTTACGTAAAGGTTCAAACCAATGTGATTGAAGGAACTGCAACACCCCATTAAGATCCCTTGGTGCCACTGGGGCACAAAAGGAGGTTGGATGTCCAACACTCCCTTCACAACAGTCTGAACTTCTGAAAGGGAGTCCAATTGATTCTGAAAGAAAACCGATAAGGCCGATTTTGATTGCTGAAAACTCACCAAGAAACGTATTTTCTCCAAAACGGTAGTAATGTTTAGACGTTACTCCTTTTCTAAACCGAATAAGTGTAGGAACTACTTCCGTGGGAATACCCTTACGGACTAAGATCTGGCACTCAACCGCCATGTCGTCAAACGTAGCCGCGGTAAGTCCTAATACACGCCTGGCCCCTGCCGCCACTGGTCCTCGTGCAAAGGAAAAGGCCAGGGATCTCCTATGAGTAATTCCTGAGATCTGGATACCAAGCTCTCCTTGGCCAGTCTGGGACCATGAGGCTCGCCCGAATTTCCTTTTTATGAACCCAGAACTTTTGGAACGAGAGAAAATGTAGGGTATACATATATCGACTGAAAACACCCACGGTGTCATCAGTGCCTTCACTGTTCCTGTTTGAGGGTCCCTTGACCTGGAACTCTGAAGCTTCTTGTTGAGACGAGATGCCATCATTCCTACTTGAAGAAATCCCAATGACATGTCTTCAAAGACTACTTGGAAGAGGTCTCCCCTCTTCTGGATGGAGATCGTCTGCTGAGGAAGTCTGCTTCCCAGTCATCTACTCCTGGAATGAACATTACTGACAAACGCTTCTATGTTTTTCCGCCCCGCAGAAAATCCTTGTGGCTTCTGCCATTGCTGTTCTGTTTTTTGTTGTAGAAAATCGTTGTAAACGGCCCTTAACTCTAGATCGTTAATGTGGTGATCAGTTTCCTAACTTGACCATCTTCCTTGGAAGTTTTCCTCTTGAGTGACTGGCCCCACAGCCTCGGAGGTTTGCATCCATGGTCACTGGGATCCAGTCCTGGATCCCGACCCTGCGCCCCTCTAGGAGGTGAGAACTGCGCAGCCACCACAGGAGTGAGATTCTGGTCTTGGAAGACAGGATTATCCTCCGGTGTAAATGTAGGTGTGAACCGGACCCCTTGTCCAACAGGTCCCTCTGGAACACCCTGGCATGGAACCTGCCAAATTGAGTGGCCTCGTAGGCCGCAACCATCTTATCCAGCAACCAAATGTATTGATGAAATGACACTCTTGCTGGTCTCGGAATTTGTTTGACCAGACTCTGGATCTCCAGAGCCTTTTCCACTGGAAGAACAAAACTCCTTGCAGTTCTGTGTCTAGTATTATTCCCAAAACAGACAACCGCGTCGTTGGGACCAACAGTGATTCTGGCAAGTTCAGGAGCTAACCCTGTTGTTGGAGAACTGTCAGGGAGAGTGAAACGTTTTGCCCAACTGGTTCCTTGAACTCGCCGTTATCAGGGGACTGTCCCAGTACGGGATAACTGTGACTCCTTACTAGCGATGGAGAAGCATCATTACCACCATCACCCTGGTGAAAATCCTTGGAGCCGTGTACAGACCCACGGCAATGTCTAAAATTGGTAATGACACCCCTGAATTGCAAACCTCAGGCAAGCCTAATGCGGAGGTTCTTTATGTCTACTGAGACCATGGGGAAAAAAAATATTTTTTTTTCAGATTGGAGATCACTGCCCTGAGAGGTTCCATCTTGGATTTGAATTTCTTTAAGTAGAAAATGAGGGATTTCAGATTTAGGATTGGTCTGACGGAGCTGTCTGGTTTCGGGACCACAAAGAGGCTTGAATAAAAACCCTCTCCCTGTTGTGACAGGGGAAAACCAGGTCAATGACCTGATCCTATTGTGTTGCATACTACCTCCCCGTCCGGAGGAGAATCTCTAATTTGAAAAATTGGTGAGGGGAAACGTCTGGTAACTACAGTATGTACCCTTGGGACACTATTTGTAAAACCCACGGGTCCAGGTCCGTTCCAGGACTGACTGAAGAGTTTTCAGACGTGGCCCCACCGGTGTGGACTCCCGCAAGAGAGTCCCAGCGTCATGCGGTGGATGTGGCAGAACAGAGAATGATGTCTGCTCCTGTGATCTTGAAGAGGTTGCGGACCTCTTCCCGTTTCTCCCTCCTCTATCTGCAAAGAAAAGGGAATCTGTATCTATTGGGCCGAGATGACTGCATCCGACAATGATGCGTCATCATCCGTTGTGAGGGAACATAGGGCAAGAAGGTAGACTTACCAGCGGCAGCTGTCGAGATCAAATTAACTAGGCCGTCACCAAACCAGGCTTCACCTTCACAGGGTAGAGACTCTATTTCTTCTCGGAGTCAGCATTAGCATTACATTGGTGAATCCACAACGCCCTCCTAACCGAGACCGCCATGGAATTGGCCTGTGAACCCAATAGTCCTATATCCCTTGCAGTCGCACAAAAGTATGCTGCAGAGTTCTTGATATGACCCAATGTAAGGAGGGTATCTATATTGGATGACAAGGCATGGGGTGTATCTTCCTATTGGCCAGGATGGCACTTGCCAGGGGTGCCAGCCAAGAGGGGGGGCGCCGCCCGGCAGTGCCACCCACGCCAGGGGGTAGAATGACATAGTAGTTCTCACTGAGTACATCCCTTAACGGTGCTCATCCACTGCCGGACTCTCAGAAGCGTATTGCACTCTGACAGTCTCTGTGACTACAGTCACAGATGGTGAATATAGCCGGGGAGCGGGGCACCTCCTCTTTCTCATCTGCTCCCCTTCTCATTGGTCCCATGTGGTCTGTTACCAAACACCAGCCACTACAATCAGCACCAGTCAGCAGTGCAGCAAGAGCATACCTGTACATTTTCTGCGGTACCATAGCTGCACTGCATGGTTTATCCTGGCAGTCTGGATCACAGGTTACAAAGAGCTCTGTATGGAGAGGTACCTAGACCAGTGACTGCCTGTTGAGCTGTGTTGAGACTACAAGTCCCAGCACACCTTGTCAATTGGATTTGCTGGGACGTGTAGTGCAATCACACCTAAAGAGCAGTTTTTAACTGTATGTATGTGTGCGTATATCCCCTCGGTGTCCCTGTCCGCACCCTCATTGTAATTCCCCCTTAGTGTCACTGCCCGCACCATCCCTGTAACTGCCCCCTATCACTGACCTGGGTTGAGAGTGTTGTGGACTCGGGTTTTCTTCCGGTGATCGGGAAGAGGAACCGCAACTGGGCCGCAGCAGGGATGGTCGAATGTAAATTTTCCTCATGCAGGATTAGATCGGTAATCAGGTGGCACGTGTGGACGCTGAAGGTCTCCTGAAAGACAAAGCTTGAAAGAGGCTGAGAAATCTGAGAAGAATACCCGGTGCTGGAGGGTCAAACTGTGCTGAAGTGCACTGGGTGCTTGGAGACACTGAGGAGTCTTAGAGGTACAGAGGTGCTTGAAGGCGCGGAGGCGCTTGGAGGCACGGAGGTGCTTGGAGGCACGGAGGTGCGTGGAGGCACGGAGGTGCGTGGAGGCGCTCGGGCACTCGTAGGCACTGAGGTGCGTGGTGGCGCTCGGGCGCTTGGAGGTACTGATGTGCTTAGAGGCGCTCGGGCGCTTGGAGGCACTGAGGTGCTTGGAGGCACGGAGGTGCGTGGAGGCACGGAGGTGCGTGGAGGCACTCGGGCGCTCGTAGGCACTGAGGTGCGTGGTGGCGCTCGGGCGCTTGGAGGCACTGATGTGCTTGGAGGCGATCGGGCGCTTGGAGGCACTGAGTGCTTGGAGGCACGGAGGTGCGTGGAGGCGCTCGGGCGCTTGGAGGCACTGAGGTGCTTGGAGGCACGGAGGTGCGTGGAAACACAGAGATGCTTGGAAACACGGATATGCTTGGAAACACAGAGATGCTTGGAAACACGGATATGCTTGGAAACACGGATATGCTTGGAAACACAGAGATGCTTGGAAACACAGAGATGCTTGGAAACACGGATATGCTTGGAAACACGGAAGTAGCAGGAACGAGGGAGCTCTGGAGATCACAGTTTCTGACAGGCAGAATTGATGATACACAGGCGCCGGATCTCTGCCCGGCGTCTGGCTTTGAACCTCCCGCCTTTGCCTGATTGGCGGAGCGGGCAGGTGACGTCAGCCCCGCTCCGCCTACCTGACCTCACTCAATATGGCGGCGCCCTCGCTTCGGGAAGCCGCTGGGGGGACCCACTGACCCGACGCCGGAACCCCGAGACCGCCGAGGGAGAGAGGCGCCAGGCCATCCAGGACACCCGCAGAGGCAAGCGCGGCCGCCGCTGCCCGCGAGGTGTGACAGTACCCCCTCCTCCAGGAGTGGCCCCTGGACACTTACCGGGCTTAGGGGGTCATTCCGAGTTGATCGCTCGGTATTTTTTTATCGCAACGGAGCGATTAGTCGCTAGTGCGCATGCGCAATGTCCGCAGTGCGACTGCGCCAAGTAAATTTGCTATGCAGTTAGGTATTTTACTCACGGCATTACTAGGTTTTTTCTTCGTTCTGGTGATCGTAATGTGATTGACAGGAAGTGGGTGTTTCTGGGCAGAAACAGGCCGTTTTATGGGAGTGTGTGAAAAAACGCTACCGTTTCTGGGAAAAATGCGGGAGTGGCTGGAGAAACGGAGGAGTGTCTGGGCGAACGCTGGGTGTGTTTGTGACGTCAAACCAGGAACGACAAGCACTGAACTGATCGCACTGGCAGAGTAAGTCTCGAGCTACTCAGAAACTGCACAGAGAAGTCTTTTCGCAATATTGCGAATCTTTCGTTCGCAATATTGATAAGCTAAGATTCACTCCCAGTAGGCGGCGGCTTAGCGTGTGCAAAGCTGCTAAAAGCAGCTTGCGAGCGAACAACTCGGAATGAGGGCCCTAGTTGGATATCTGGAGTGGAAAATCCGAACCAGTTGGGGAGCCGTTACCTCAGTAGCATTGATCCAACTTCTCTCTTCAGGACCATAACCTTTCCACTCTACCAAGTACTGTAGTTTTTTATGAAGATAACGAGAGTCAAGAATAGCTTTAATTTCAAATTCTGTCCCAGCTTCAGTCACTATAGAAGTTGGCCTAGGGGATGCTGAGTGGAACCGATTCAGAATGAGGGGACGGAGGAGAGAGACGTGAAAGGAGTTTGGAATTCGAAGGTGGGAAGGCAACCCTAGTTTGCAGACGACCGGGTTCAAGACTTGCAACACTGGGAAAGGACCAATGAACCTTGGGGCAAATTTCATAGTAGGCACTTTTAAACGAAGATTGCGGGTAGAGAGCCATACCTTGTCGCCAACCTTATATTGAGGAGCTGCTCGTCGCTTCCTATCCGCAAAGAATTTATAGCGACCCGAAACTCTCTTGAGATTGGCATGAACTCGACTCCAGATTTGGTTAAAGTGTCGGAGAGTAGAGGCTGCAGCAGGAACTTCTTCTGGAGGACAAATGGGCAACTCCGGAACTTGGGGACATAGATGGTTGTGGGCAAACTCGGCCCAAGGCAACAACTCCACCCAGTTATCTTGAGAAGGGGAAAGGTAAACACGGAGAAAAGTCTCTAGATCTTGATTGACGCGTTCAGTTTGCCCATTAGTCTGTGGATGGTAAGCAGAAGAAAACTTGAGTTTAATTTGTAGAGCTGAACAGAGGGCTCTCCAGAATCTTGCTGTAAACTGTACCCCTCGATCTGAGACTATTTCTAGAGGTAACCCGTGCAGGCGGAAATGTTCCTGGATAAATAACAGGGCCAGCTTGGAAGCGGATGGTAATCCGGTCAACGGAACAAAATGTGCCATCTTAGAGAATCGGTCAATAATCACCCAAATGGTGTTATGACCCTTAGAGGGAGGTAGTTCAGTAACAAAGTCCATCGAGATATGAGTCCAAGGCCTTTTAGGAATGGATAAAGGATGCAACAAGCCCACAGGCGGCAGTCGTGGAGTTTTGTGCTGAGCACATTGGGGACACGAATTGACATACTCTTGAACATCCTTTTTCATAGTGTCCCACCAGTACGATCTTCGCAGGAATTCCCACATTTTCTGAACTCCCGGATGACCAGAAAACTTAGAAGTGTGAGCCCACTGCAACAATCTTGGTCGAAATTTAACTGGCACCGACATTCTTCCAGGAGGAGGGCCCAACCCAGTGGGAGCTGCAGAAATAGAGATGGGACTAAGGATTAATGCCTTCTCTACTGTATTCTCCTCATCCGAAGCCATCACTGAATGGGATAGGGCATCCGCCTTGGTATTAAGAGTTCCAGCCCGATACTTGATGATAAAGGAAAATCTGGCAAAGAATAGCGCCCATCTTGCCTGACGGGGATTCAAACATTGGGCCATCTTAAGGTACAGTAAATTCTTGTGATCCGTAAAAATTGTAATTAAGTGTTTAGCACCTTCCAGAAGATATCTCCATTCTTCTAAAGCAGATTTAATTGCCAGCAGCTCTTTGTCTCCAATGGTGTAATTTAATTCAGCAGGGGAGAACTTGCGAGAATGGAAACCACATGGATGCAACTTCCCGTCTGAGGCGTACTGCGAAAGTACGGCACCTATGCCTACCGTGGAAGCATCAACCTCCAGAAAGAATGGTTTTAGGAAATCTGGCTGCTGAAGTACGGGAGCGGACATAAAGGCTGTCTTCAGCTGTTTGAATGCTGCTACTGCTTCAGAAGGCCAATTGCTTGGGTCAGCCCCTTTCTTAGTCAGAGCAGTAATAGGTGCCACGATAGTAGAGAAACCTCTTATAAATTTTCGATAATAATTTGCGAATCCTAGAAATCGTTGCGCCGCTTTCAAAGAAAGAGGTTGAGTCCAATCTCGGATGGCCGAGAGTTTCTCCGGATCCATACGCAACTCAGTTCCAGAAATAATGTAGCCCAAAAATGGAATAGAAGGAACCTCAAAGGTGCACTTGGAGATTTTGCCATAAAGATGGTTCTCGCGCAAACGAAGGAGTACTTCCTTAACTTGTAGTCGGTGCTCAGAAAGATTCTTCGAAAATATCAGAATGTCATCCAAATAGACTACTACATTCAGATACAACATGTCCCGAAAGACTTCATTAATGAATCCCTGAAAGACGGCGGGGGCATTGCTGAGGCCAAATGGCATTACCAGGTACTCGTAATGCCCATCTCTAGTATTGAAAGCCGTCTTCCACTCATCCCCTTGTCGGATACGTATCAGGTTGTATGCTCCCCTTAAGTCAAGCTTAGTAAATACTCGAGCTCCACGCACTCTATCAAAAAGCTCTGTGATGAGCGGCAGAGAATACTTGTTCTTAATGGTGACTTCATTTAAACCACGATAGTCAATACATGGTCTCAGGCCTCCATCTTTTTTCTTTACAAAGAAGAAGCCAGCTCCCGCTGGGGAAGTGGAGGGACGGATGAACCCCTTCTGCAAATTAGACTTAATGTACTGTGACATAGCTTGTGTCTCTGGAACCGACAAAGGATAAGTGCGACCTCGGGGCGGCATTTTTCCAGGAATAAGCTCAATAGGACAGTCCCAGGGCCTATGCGGAGGTAATTTATCAGCCGCCTGTTCCGAGAAGACATCTAAAAATTCTCGATAAGCCTCTGGAATAGACTCCACGTCCAACTTGGCCGATGCACAGAGTGGAACGACAGGAGTAAGACAATTTAATTGACAGAAGGGACTCCAAGAAATTATTTGTGTCGACCCCCAGTCGACATGAGGGTTGTGAAGCCTGAGCCAGGGAAGACCCAAAACGAGATCATGAGACATCTCCTGAATAACCAGAAACTCCAATTGTTCTCGGTGCAAAGCTCCCACTTGTAGCTGAATTGACTCAGACTGACTCGTAATCAAGGAGTTAGGAATTTGGACACCGTTAATAGCTGTGATCGTAATAGGTCGCTCGACCAACTGTAACTTCAAGCCCAAACTCTGGGCGCAGGTGAGAGAAATAAAATTCCCCGCAGCTCCCGAATCCAATAGAGCCATAACAGTTTTGACTTCTGTTTCAGTAGACAAAGATACTGAGAGTAAACAGTCCACTACTGGAGAAGATTGAGAAACCACACCCAGCTTGACTTCCCCGGAACAGGCTAGGACTGCCCGTTTCCCGGGCGAGACTTGCAAAACTTGAGAAAGTGATTCGCGGCTCCACAGTAGAGGCAAAGTCTATTCTCACGCCGACGCTGCCGCTCCTCTGGAGACAGCCGAGACCTGCATGGGATCGTCTGGACCTGTCGTAACCGATTGTTTAGACGGAAGAGCCCAGAATCTGCATCGATCAGACCGAGTACGTTCGCCGACTTGTTCCTGCATGCGGAGATCCACTTTCACACAGAGCAAGATCAACTGTTCCAAAGAATCTGGCAAATCCCTTGTAATCAGTTCATCCTTAAGACGGTCGGACAGGCCGTTCCAGAAAGCGGCCCGTAAGGCATCATTATTCCAGCGCAATTCGGAGGCTATGGTCTGAAAATTAATCACATACTGACCTACTGAACGGGAGCCTTGTCGAACTCGGAGTAGATCTGAAGAGGCAGCGGTCGTTCTGCCAGGCTCATCAAAGATCCTGCGGAAAGATGAGATGAAATTGGTGTAGCTGGAAACCAAAGGATCAGATTGCTCCTATAACGGAGACACCCATTCCAGCGCTGAGCCCTCAAGCAAGGAAATAATGTATGCTACTTTGGACCGATCCGTGGGGAAGTTGTGTGCGAGGAGTTCAAACTGTACCTCTCACTGGTTAAGAAAACCACGGCAATTCTTCGGATTGCCGTTGTAGCGAGAGGGAGTGGGAAGCTGAAGGCGTGACCTGGTTCCGGACACAGCGTGAGCATTATCGGGAGCGACTACCGGAGCGGGCACCGGAGCTGGAACCGGAACTACTGAAGCCAGGGAAACCTGAATTTGATCCAGCCTGCCGGATAGTTCTTGGAGATACCGCATCACCTGGCTTTGCGCCGCCTCTTGACTCTGAACACGGGAAACCAGATCCTGGATGGCACTCGCCTCTGGGTTCCGATCCCCCGAGTCCATGTGGCCTGTGTATACTATCACTGACCTGGGTTGAGAGTGTTGTGGACTCGGGTTTTCTTCCGGTGATCGGGAAGAGGAACCGCAACTGGGCCGCAGCAGGGATGGTCGAATGTAAGTTTTCCTCATGCAGGATTAGATCGGTAATCAGGTGGCACGTGTGGACGCTGAAGGTCTCCTGAAAGACAAAGCTTGAAAGAGGCTGAGAAATCTGAGAAGAATACCCGGTGCTGGAGGGTCAAACTGTGCTGAAGTGCACTGGGTGCTTGGAGACACTGAGGAGTCTTAGAGGTACAGAGGTGCTTGGAGGCACGGAGGTGCTTGGAGGCACGGAGGTGCGTGGAGGCACGGAGGTGCGTGGACGCGCTCGGGCGCTCGTAGGCACTGAGGTGCGTGGTGGCGCTCGGGCGCTTGGAGGCACTGATGTGCTTGGAGGCGCTCGGGCGCTTGGAGGCACTGAGGTGCTTGGAGGCACGGAGGTGCGTGGAGGCGCTCGGGCGCTTGGAGGCACTGAGGTGCTTGGAGGCACGGAGGTGCGTGGAAACACAGAGATGCTTGGAAACACATAAGGAGAACAAGGGTTCAAGCAATCCTCATTGCCCCAGACTGGCCAAGAAGGGCTTGGTAGGCAGACCTTCTGAATCTACTGTAAGAAGAGCCGAGGCCTCTTCCTCTTTGGGAGGACCTGCTGCAGCAGGGGCCGTTCGCCTATCAAGACTTACCGCAGCTACGTTTGATGGCATGGAAGTTGAGCACCTGATAATTGCTCGGAAGGGTATTCTGAAGAAGGTAATTCCTACCCTCATACAGGCTAGGAAAGGGGTAACGTCTAAGCATTACCATCATATTTGAAAGAAATATGTCTCTTGGTGTGAATCCAAGAAGTTTCCTACGGTGGAGTTTCAACTGGGACGTTTCCTCCCATTCCTGCAAGTAGGAGTGGATATGGGCCTGAGGTTGGGTTCTGTAAAGGTCCAGATTTCGGCACTATCCATTTTCTTTCAGAAACAATTGGCTGCCCTCCCTGGGGTTCAGACCTTTTTGAAGGGAGTTCTGCATATCCATCCTCCCTTTATACCACCTACGGCGCCCTGGGACCTTAACGTGGTGTTGCAGTTCCTCCAGTCAGATTGGTTTGAGCCCCTACAGGAGGTAGAGGTCAAGTTTCTTACATGGAAGGTGGTGACGTTGTTGGCCTTAGCTTCTGCTAGATGTGTGTCCGAGCTGGGGGCTTTATCCTGTAAAAGCCCTTACTTGATTTTCCATGAAGATAGAGCTGAGCTCAGGACACGTCAGCAGTTTCTTCAGAAGGTTGTGTCGGCATTTCATATCAACCATCCTATTGTGGTGCCAGTGGCTACTGACTCCTCAATTACATCAAAGTCCTTGGATGTCGTAAGGGCTCTGAAGATATATGTGAAGAGAACTTCTCATCACCGAAAGTCGGACTCTCTGTTGTCCTATATGATCCCAAGAAAATTGTGTGTCCTGCTTCTAAGCAGACGATCTCTTGCTGGATCAGGTTCACTATCCAGCACGCTTATTCTATGACAGGACTGCTGTGTCCAAAATCTGTTAAGGCCCACTCTACTCGTAAGGTGGGGTCTTCCTGGGCAGCTGCCCGGGGGTTGTCTCGGCAGTGCAACTTTGCCAAGCTGCATCTTGGTCTGGATCGAACACTTTTGCAAAGTTTTACAAGTTCGATACTTTGGCCTCTGTTGATCTGAAGTTCAGTCAATCAGTCCTGCAGGAGCCTGCGCGCTCTCCATCCCGTTCTGGGAGCTTTGGTACATCCCCATGGTACTAATGTGGACCCCAGCATTCTCTAAGACGTAAGAGAAAATAGGATTTTGGTTACCTACCGGTAAATCCTTTTCTCGTAGTCCATAAAGGATGCTGGGCACCCGCCCAGCGCTTCGTTTTCCTGCATATGTTATTTGGTTCTGTACCACTTCGTTTTAGTTGAGTACTGCATTGTTACTTGGTAAGTAATGTTTCAGCAGTTGCTGAATGTTCAAGCTACGTTGGCTTGGCGTGCCTTGTATGTGTGAGCTGGTACGAATCTCACCACTCTCTCAGGGACGTGCGGTGAGGTAAATTTCTTAGGAGGCACTGGTTAGTACCAGAGACAGATTTACACACAATATATGAGCCAAATGGTTCATGTGGGCATTATACACAGGTGCAGCAGTATAAACTCCCGTACATTTGGTGGGTTTTGATCAGAGATGGGCGGAAAAGATAAGCAAGTGAGGCACTGCCTCACCTGCCATAGACTTTTTACTCCAGAGATTTGACTATAAAAATGATTAGAATTATACAAAGAAGATATTTTGAACATATTCTTTGTATTTTTTCTATACTTTATACAGTCAAAACTCTGGCACAAACGTTAGTATGATAGGAAAGGCTCTGCCTCACCCCACCGCACGTCACTGCACTATCTGTGTATAATCCTTCACTCGAAGATGTCCGTCTCCTCGGGCACAGTTTCTTAACTGAGTCTAGTAGGAGGGGCATATAGGGAGGAGCCAGCCCACGCTCTCAAACTCTTAAAGTGCCAATGGCTCCTGTTGGACCCATCTATTCCCCATGGTACTAATGTGGACCCCAACATCCTATTTTCTTTCAGCCAAGCCTGGATCTGTCATGTTGTCTTGTTTTTTTTTTCATATTAACAATTATCAGGCACGAGATGAGCGCCGGAAATTTTTCGGGTTTTGTGTTTTGGTTTTGGGTTCGGTTCCGCGGCCGTGTTTTGGGTTCGACCGCGTTTTGGCAAAACCTAACCGAATTTTTTTTGTCGGATTCGGGTGTGTTTTGGATTCGGGTGTTTTTTTTCCAAAAAACCTAAAAAACAGCTTAAATCATAGAATTTGGGGGTCATTTTGATCCCAAAGTATTATTAACCTCAAAAACCATAATTTCCACTCATTTTCAGTCTATTCTGAATACCTCACACCTCACAATATTATTTTTAGTCCTAAAATTTGCACCGAGGTCGCTGGATGACTAAGCTAAGCGACCCTAGTGGCCGACACAAACACCTGGCCCATCTAGGAGTGGCACTGCAGTGTCACGCAGGATGTCCCTTCCAAAAAACCCTCCCCAAACAGCACATGACGCAAAGAAAAAAAGAGGCGCAATGAGGTAGCTGTGTGAGTAAGATAAGCGACCCTAGTGGCCGACACAAACACCGGGCCCATCTAGGAGTGGCACTGCAGTGTCACGCAGGATGTCCCTTCCAAAAAACCCTCCCCAAACAGCACATGACGCAAAGAAAAAAAGAGGCGCAATGAGGTAGCTGTGTGAGTAAGATAAGCGACCCTAGTGGCCGACACAAACACCGGGCCCATCTAGGAGTGTCACTGCAGTGTCACGCAGGATGTCCCTTCCAAAAAACCCTCCCCAAACAGCACATGACGCAAAGAAAAAAAGAGGCGCAATGAGGTAGCTGTGTGAGTAAGATAAGCGACCCTAGTGGCCGACACAAACACCGGGCCCATCTAGGAGTGTCACTGCAGCGTCACGCAGGATGTCCCTTCCAAAAAACCCTCCCCAAACAGCACATGACGCAAAGAAAAAAAGAGGCGCAATGAGGTAGCTGTGTGAGTAAGATAAGCGACCCTAGTGGCCGACACAAACACCGGGCCCATCTAGGAGTGTCACTGCAGTGTCACGCAGGATGTCCCTTCCAAAAAACCCTCCCCAAACAGCACATGACGCAAAGAAAAAAAGAGGCGCAATGAGGTAGCTGTGTGAGTAAGATAAGCGACCCTAGTGGCCGACACAAACACCGGGCCCATCTAGGAGTGTCACTGCAGTGTCACGCAGGATGTCCCTTCCAAAAAACCCTCCCCAAACAGCACATGACGCAAAGAAAAAAAGAGGCGCAATGAGGTAGCTGTGTGAGTAAGATAAGCGACCCTAGTGGCCGACACAAACACCGGGCCCATCTAGGAGTGGCACTGCAGTGTCACGCAGGATGTCCCTTCCAAAAAACCCTCCCCAAACAGCACATGACGCAAAGAAAAAAAGAGGCGCAATGAGGTAGCTGTGTGAGTAAGATAAGCGACCCTAGTGGCCGACACAAACACTGGGCCCATCTAGGAGTGTCACTGCAGTGTCACGCAGGATGTCCCTTCCAAAAAACCCTCCCCAAACAGCACATGACGCAAAGAAAAAAAGAGGCGCAATGAGGTAGCTGTGTGAGTAAGATAAGCGACCCTAGTGGCCGACACAAACACCGGGCCCATCTAGGAGTGTCACGCAGGATGTCCCTTCCAAAAAACCCTCCCCAAACAGCACATGACGCAAAGAAAAATTAAAGAAAAAAGAGGTGCAAGATGGAATTGTCCTTGGGCCCTCCCACCCACCCTTATGTTGTATAAACAGGACATGCACACTTTAACCAACCCATCATTTCAGTGACAGGGTCTGCCACACGACTGTGACTGATATGACGGGTTGGTTTGGACCCCCACCAAAAAAGAAGCAATTAATCTCTCCTTGCACAAACTGGCTCTACAGAGGCAAGATGTCCACCTCATCATCATCCTCCGATATATCACCGTGTACATCCCCCTCCTCACAGATTATCAATTCGTCCCCACTGGAATCCACCATCTCAGCTCCCTGTGTACTTTGTGGAGGCAATTGCTGCTGGTCAATGTCTCCGCGGAGGAATTGATTATAATTCATTTTAATGAACATCATCTTCTCCACATTTTCTGGATGTAACCTCGTACGCCGATTGCTGACAAGGTGAGCGGCGGCACTAAACACTCTTTCGGAGTACACACTTGTGGGAGGGCAACTTAGGTAGAATAAAGCCAGTTTGTGCAAGGGCCTCCAAATTGCCTCTTTTTCCTGCCAGTATAAGTACGGACTGTGTGACGTGCCTACTTGGATGCGGTCACTCATATAATCCTCCACCATTCTTTCAAGGGTGACAGATTCATATGCAGTGACAGTAGACATGTCAGTAATCGTTGGCAGGTCCTTCAGTCCAGACTAGATGTTAGCATTCGGTCCTGACTGCCCCTTCACCACCGTCAGTGGGTGGGCTTGGAAATCTCATCCTTTACCTCGCAGCCCCAGTTGCAGGAGAAAGTGAAGGAGGAGCTGTTGACGGGTCACGTTCCTCTTGAGATGACAGTTTTCTCACCAATGTTGAGAGAATCATATGCAGTGACAGTAGACGACATGTCCGTAATCGTTGTCAGGTCCTTCAGTCCGGACCAGATGTCAGCATCAGCAGTCGCTCCAGACTGCCCTGCATCACCGCCAGCGGGTGGGCTCGGAATTCTGAGCCTTTTCCTCGCACCCCCAGTTGCGGGAGAATGTGAAGGAGGAGATGTTGACAGGTCGCGTTCCGCTTGACTTGACAATTTTCTCACCAGCAGGTCTTTCAACCCCAGCAGACTTGTGTCTGCCGGAAAGAGAGATCCAAGGTAGGCTTTAAATCTAGGATCGAGCACAGTGGCCAAAATGTAGTGCTCTGATTTCAACAGATTGACCACCCGTGAATCCTTGTTAAGCGAATTAAGGGCTCCATCCACAAGTCCCACATGCCTAGCGGAATCGCTCCGTGTTAGCTCCTCCTTCAATGTCTCCAGCTTCTTCTGCAAAAGCCTGATGAGGGGAATGACCTGACTCAGGCTGGCAGTGTCTGAACTGACTTCACGTGTGGCAAGTTCAAAGGGCATCAGAACCTTGCACAACGTTGAAATCATTCTCCACTGCGCTTGAGACAGGTGCATTCCACCTCCTATATCGTGCTCAATTGTATAGGCCTGAATGGCCTTTTGCTGCTCCTCCAACCTCTGAAGCATATAGAGGGTTGAATTCCACCTCGTTACCACTTCTTGCTTCAGATGATGGCAGGGCAGGTTCAGTAGTTTTTGGTGGTGCTCCAGTCTTCTGTACGTGGTGCCTGTACGCCGAAAGTGTCCCGCAATTCTTCTGGCCACCGACAGCATCTCTTGCACGCCCCTGTCGTTTTTTTAAAAATTCTGCACCACCAAATTCAAGGTATGTGCAAAACATGGGACGTGCTGGAATTTGCCCATATTTAATGCACACACAATATTGCTGGCGTTGTCCGATGCCACAAATCCACAGGAGAGTCCAATTGGGGTAAGCCATTCCGCAATGATCTTCCTCAGTTGCCGTACGAGGTTTTCAGCTGTGTGCGTATTCTGGAAACCGGTGATACAAAGCGTAGCCTGCCTAGGAAAGAGTTGGCGTTTGCGAGATGCTGCTACTGGTGCCGCCGCTGCTGTTCTTGCGGCGGGAGTCCATACATCTACCCAGTGGGCTGTCACAGTCATATAGTCCTGACCCTGCCCTGCTCCACTTGTCCACATGTCCGTGGTTAAGTGGACATTGGGTACAACTGCATTTTTTAGGACACTGGTGAGTCTTTTTCTGACGTCCGTGTACATTCTCGGTATCGCCTGCCTAGAGAAGTGGAACCTAGATGGTATTTGGTAACGGAGGCACACTGCCTCAATAAATTGTCTAGTTCCCTGTGAACTAACGGTGGATACCGGACGCACGTCTAACACCAACATAGTTGTCAAGGCCTCAGTTATCCGCTTTGCAGCAGGATGACTGCTGTGATATTTCATCTTCCTCGCAAAGGACTGTTGAACAGTCAATTGCTTACTGGAAGTAGTACAAGTGGGCTTACGACTTCCCCTCTGGGATGACCATCGACTCCCAGCAGCAACAACAGCAGCGCCAGCAGCAGTAGGCGTTACACGCAAGGATGCATCGGAGGAATCCCAGGCAGGAGAGGACTCGTCAGAATTGCCAGTGACATGGCCTGCAGGACTATTGGCATTCCTGGGGAAGGAGGAAATTGACACTGAGGGAGTTGGTGGGGTGGTTTGCGTGAGCTTGGTTACAAGAGGAAGGGATTTACTGGTCAGTGGACTGCTTCCGCTGTCGCCCAAAGTTTTTGAACTTGTCACTGACTTATTATGAATGCGCTGCAGGTGACGTATAAGGGAGGATGTTCCGAGGTGGTTAACGTCCTTACCCCTACTTATTACAGCTTGACAAAGGCAACACACGGCTTGACACCTGTTGTCCGCTTTTCTGTTGAAATACCTCCACACTGAAGAGCTGATTTTTTTGGTATTTTCACCAGGCATGTCAACGGCCATATTCCTCCCACGGACAACAGGTGTCTCCCCGGGTGCCTGACTTAAACAAACCACCTCACCATCAGAATCCTCCTGGTCAATTTCCTCCCCAGCGCCAGCAACACCCATATCCTCCTCATCCTGGTGTACTTCAACACTGACATCTTCAATCTGACTATCAGGAACTGGACTGTGGGTGCTCCTTCCAGCACTTGCAGGGGGCGTGCAAATGGTGGAAGGCGCATGCTCTTCACGTCCAGTGTTGGGAAGGTCAGGCATCGCAACCGACACAATTGGACTCTCCTTGTGGATTTGGGATTTCGAAGAACGCACAGTTCTTTGCGGTGCTTTTGCCAGCTTAAGTCTTTTCAGTTTTCTAGCGAGAGGCTGAGTGCTTCCATCCTCATGTGAAGCTGAACCACTAGCCATGAACATAGGCCAGGGCCTCAGCCGTTCCTTGCCACTCCGTGTGGTAAATGGCATATTGGCAAGTTTACGCTTCTCCTCCGACAATTTTATTTTAGGTTTTGGAGTCCTTTTTTTACTGATATTTGGTGTTTTGGATTTGACATGCTCTGTACTATGACATTGGGCATCGGCCTTGGCAGACGACGTTGCTGGCATTTCATCGTCTCGGCCATGACTAGTGGCAGCAGCTTCAGCACGAGGTGGAAGTGGATCTTGATCTTTCCCTAATTTTGGAACCTCAACATTTTTGTTCTCCATATTTTAATAGGCACAACTAAAAGGCACCTCAGGTAAACAATGGAGATGGATGGATACTAGTATACAATTATGGATGGACTGCCGAGTGCCGACACAGAGGTAGCTACAGCCGTGGACTACCGTACTGTACTGTGTCTGCTGCTAATATAGACTGGTTGATAATGAGATGTAGTATGTATAAAGAAGAAAGAAAAAAAAAAACCACGGGTAGGTGGTATACAATTATGGATGGACTGCCGAGTGCCGACACAGAGATAGCTACAGCCGTGGACTACCGTACTGTACTGTGTCTGCTGCTAATATAGACTGGATGATAATGAGATGTAGTATGTATAAAGAAGAAAGAAAAAAAAAACCACGGGTAGGTGGTATACAATTATGGATGGACTGCCGAGTGCCGACACAGAGGTAGCTACAGCCGTGGACTACCGTACTGTACTGTGTCTGCTGCTAATATAGACTGGATGATAATGAGATGTAGTATGTATAAAGAAGAAAGAAAAAAAAAACCACGGGTAGGTGGTATACAATTATGGATGGACTGCCGAGTGCCGACACAGAGGTAGCTACAGCCGTGGACTACCGTACTGTACTGTGTCTGCTGCTAATATAGACTGGATGATAATGAGATGTAGTATGTATAAAGAAGAAAGAAAGAAAAAAACACGGGTAGGTGGTATACAATTATGGATGGACTGCCGAGTGCCGACACAGAGGTAGCTACAGCTGTGGACTACCGTACTGTACTGTGTCTGCTGCTAATATAGACTGGATGATAATGAGATGTAGTATGTATAAAGAAGAAAGAAAGAAAAAACCACGGGTAGGTGGTATACAATTATGGATGGACTGCCGAGTGCCGACACAGAGGTAGCTACAGCCGTGGACTACCGTACTGTACTGTGTCTGCTGCTAATATAGACTGGTTGATAATGAGATGTAGTATGTATAAAGAAGAAAGAAAAAAAAAACCACGGGTAGGTGGTATACAATTATGGATGGACTGCCGAGTGCCGACACAGAGGTAGCTACAGCCGTGGACTACCGTACTGTACTGTGTCTGCTGCTAATATAGACTGGATGATAATGAGATGTAGTATGTATAAAGAAGAAAGAAAAAAAAACCACGGGTAGGTGGTATACAATTATGGATGGACTGCCGAGTGCCGACACAGAGGTAGCTACAGCCGTGGACTACCGTACTGTACTGTGTCTGCTGCTAATATAGACTGGATGATAATGAGATGTAGTATGTATAAAGAAGAAAGAAAAAAAAAACCACGGGTAGGTGGTATACAATTATGGATGGACTGCCGAGTGCCGACACAGAGGTAGCTACAGCCGTGGACTACCGTACTGTACTGTGTCTGCTGCTAATATAGACTGGATGATAATGAGATGTAGTATGTATAAAGAAGAAAGAAAGAAAAAAACACGGGTAGGTGGTATACAATTATGGATGGACTGCCGAGTGCCGACACAGAGGTAGCTACAGCTGTGGACTACCGTACTGTACTGTGTCTGCTGCTAATATAGACTGGATGATAATGAGATGTAGTATGTATAAAGAAGAAAGAAAGAAAAAACCACGGGTAGGTGGTATACAATTATGGATGGACTGCCGAGTGCCGACACAGAGGTAGCTACAGCCGTGGACTACCGTACTGTACTGTGTCTGCTGCTAATATAGACTGGTTGATAATGAGATGTAGTATGTATAAAGAAGAAAGAAAAAAAAAAACCACGGGTAGGTGGTATACAATTATGGATGGACTGCCGAGTGCCGACACAGAGGTAGCTACAGCCGTGGACTACCGTACTGTACTGTGTCTGCTGCTAATATAGACTGGATGATAATGAGATGTAGTATGTATAAAGAAGAAAGAAAGAAAAAACCACGGGTAGGTGGTATACAATTATGGATGGACTGCCGAGTGCCGACACAGAGGTAGCTACAGCCGTGGACTACCGTACTGTACTGTGTCTGCTGCTAATATAGACTGGATGATAATGAGATGTAGTATGTATAAAGAAGAAAGAAAAAAAAAACCACGGGTAGGTGGTATACAATTATGGATGGACTGCCGAGTGCCGACACAGAGGTAGCTACAGCCGTGGACTACCGTACTGTACTGTGTCTGCTGCTAATATAGACTGGATGATAATGAGATGTAGTATGTATAAAGAAGAAAGAAAAAAAAAACCACGGGTAGGTGGTATACAATTATGGATGGACTGCCGAGTGCCGACACAGAGGTAGCTACAGCCGTGGACTACCATACTGTACTGTGTCTGCTGCTAATATAGACTGGATGATAATGAGATGTAGTATGTATAAAGAAGAAAGAAAGAAAAAACCACGGGTAGGTGGTATACAATTATGGATGGACTGCCGAGTGCCGACACAAAGGTAGCTACAGCCGTGAACTACTGTGTCTGCTGCTAGTATAGACTGGATGATAAATAATGATATAAAAATATATATATATCACTACCGCAGCCGGACAGGTATATATTATATAATGACGGACCTGCTGGACACTGTCTGTCAGCAGAATGAGTTTTTTAATTTTTATAGAATAAAAAAACACCACACAAGTCACACGACGAGTGTACTTTTTCAGGCAGACATTCAATCACAATATACTATACTGGTGGTCAGTGTGGTCAGGTCACTGGTCACAGTGGTCAGTGGTCAGTCACACTGGCAGTGGCACTCTGGCAGCAAAAGTGTGCACTGTTTAATATGTACTCCTGGCTCCTGCTATAACCTATAACTGCTCCCCAGTCTCCCCCACAATTAAGCTGTGTGAGCACAGTCAGATATTATACATAGATGATGCAGCACATTGGGCTGAGCACAGATATGGTATGTGAGTGTGACTGAGTCACTGTGTATCGTTTTTTTCAGGCAGAGAACAAGAACAGAACGGATTATTAAATAATAATAAATTATAAAACTGCACTGGTGGTCAGGTCACTGGTCATCAGTCACTAGTATAACTCCTCCTAAGCTCCAGTAAGTAAATGAAGTGTCTCACTCTCACTCTCCTATCTATTTTAATTTCTAAACGGAGAGGACGCCAGCCACGTCCTCTCCCTATCAATCTCAATGCACGTGTGAAAATGGCCGCGACGCGCGGCTCCTTATATAGAATCCGAGTCTCGCGATAGAATCCGAGCCTCGCGAGAATCCGACAGCATGATGATGACGTTCGGGCGTGCTCGGGTTAACCGAGCAAGGCGGGAAGATCCGAGTCGCTCGGACCCGTGTAAAAAAACATGAAGTTCGGGCAGGTTCGGATTCAGAGAAACCGAACCCGCTCATCTCTAGCACATAGATATGCTGATTTTTACTGGCATGTTTCACGGCAGGAACTATGGAGACAAGACACTGTTCTGTAATACTGAACTGTACTGGAATTTTTTGCACTCCATTATATAAAGTGTTTTACAATACTGTATACAGTACTGTACAGTACAGTACAGAACTGTGTACAGTATTATGGATGTTAAAACAATTCAATTGCCCCTCGTGACGTCTGCGAATCTGTGTTGCAGTTTCCTGTACACAGCGCTAAAATGTCTAGTTGCGGCACTACAAATTACATACAACAGATGTGCATCTATAAACATGGCTGGTGTACAAGGTAGGAGTACACGGACATACGGTAGCAATACAGGGCTTAGCTACTGTAACAGGAGAGAAGACAGGCTAGTTCTGGGACAAAGCAGACATTTTGTCCTCCTACGAGCCTGCACATGGCTTGCTGCTTAGGACCTGCTGGGGTGTATGACTAATGACAGTACAAAGACATGGCCGCTTGCTGCACAAATCAAGGGGCTAGTTTATATAGTAGGCAAACTTCTGTCCCCAGGATTGTGTGCGACACAGCACATACAGTATACAGTAATTCCCACTAGGTTGTGTGTGACAAATTACAGTACATACAGTAAACGTGCGTCCATAGACATGGGCAGTGTACAAGGCCAGGGGCTAGGTACTGTAACAATACATGGATGTACAGTCAGAGGCGTCACTCACCTCTGTGACACCTGGTGCGGCAACGAGTATAAAGGGGTGGGGCTTCACGGGAATGGGCGTGGCTTAAACAGAGGGGCGGGGCTTCACAGGCGGAACCCGTTTTTAGATTATTGCAGGCACACAAAGGGGCGGGGCTTTGCGAAGGGGCGGGGCTTCGCGTCCCGACACCCGTTTTTTTTTCCACTGGGGGGTGTGGGAGGTGAGGGCTCACTCCCGGGAGGTGCTGTCCCTGCAGTGCTGGCTCCTACACAGTGACAGGAGCCGAGTACTGCACATAATATAACAGTGCAGCACTCGGCTTCTGTCACTCTGCAGGAGCCGGCATTTTGGTGTCACCCCTCGGCGGGTGACACCCGGGAGCGGGCCGCACCCCCCTTGTGACGCCACTGTGTACAGTACTGCATACCTCCCAACAGGTATGCGTTTGGATGGTCGACCATGTTAAGGTCAACCACTACTGGCCAACATTGACTTGGTCAACATGGATGACATATGACAGGTCGACACCTGAAAAGATTGACGTGTTTTTTTTTAAATTAGATTTGTAATTTTTCCATACTTTAACATCCACGTGGACTACGATTGGAAATAGTAACCTGTGCCAAGTACAGCGGCTGCAGAGCGAGGCACCTCACCTGCAGCATTGCGAGCGAAGTGAGCCATGCAAGGGGATGTGGTACACTGATTGGGGTTCCTGGTCATGTTATGGAAAAAATGACACCCAAAACAGTTCAAAATTCTATGTCGAACTTTCCATGTGTCAACAACTGTCATGCGTCGACTGTTTCTCCATGTTGACCATGTCAATGTCGACCATTAGTGGCCAACCTAATGACTGTCGACTTTAACATAGTCAACCATAAATACCGGAAACCTCCCAACATGACCATCTCCAGGATGGACAGAATGCTGTGTTCCTGGACTTCCCTCTTAATTAATGATTGCCATCACCTGTGGTGAAAAACCTTCATATTCAGATAGCTACACTGTAGTTCACCACAGGTGATGGCAATCTTTAATTAAGAGGGAAGTCCAGGAATAGAGCATTTTGTCCCTCCAGTGGAGAGGGTCATGTTGGGAGGTATGATACTGTACAGTGCAGTAGCAGCAGGGGGCTTAGGGGTCTATTTACTAAGCCTTGGATGGAGTAGATAAAGTACCAGTTAATCAGATACTAACTGCCATGTTACAGGCTGGGTTTTAAAAATAACAGGAGGTGTTTGGCTGGTACTTTATCTCCTCCACTTTATCTCCACCTGAAAATTAGTAAATAGACCCCTTAGATACTGTAGCAGGAGGGAATCTGACAAACTTGCTCGCTGCACAAATCAAGGGGCTTGTTTATACTGTAGGTAAATGGAAGTAGCATTAGTGTATAGAAATGTGGCAATCAGCAGCATACTGTATCATGTACAAATTACCTGTACTTACTGTACCAGTGAGATGATTGTTCAGTAATAGGTACAGTTCATGGTAGAAAAAGTAGAATGCAACAACAACTCTACTTTGAAGTCCGCAGAAGCGGCAGAATGTATCTCAAGGGCTTGTATGGGTGATACAGCCGAAGAGACGATCCGAGTATCAAGTATACACTGTTAGAAGCAGAGTCACAGAATGGATACCTACTTGTGTCTACAAAGCGGCTTTATACAGTATGAGGTGTCTGTAAAGTGTGTGGACGCTTTGTCTGCGGTGCCAGCAAGTCTGTGATACCAATTTTCAAAAAGGAAGACTCCTTTGTGTGAGCTCTTAGCGGCTGACACCTTAGACAAAGCTGCTAATTGCCATTGTGTACATTGCCGGTGGGTCTGCCCTGCTATTGGTCGACCACAATGCAAATGCACCTGTATCAGAATTTGGTAGAGAAGGCCATTCTTTGTCATATTTGATGGCAAGTTAACATGGAATGCTTTCTGAGATATTGGAGCTGTTTATGCTAATAAAATCCAGAACTTAGGAGGTCATTCCGAGTCGTTCGCTCGGAAAATTTCTTCGCATCGCAGCGTTTTTCCGCTTAGTGCGCATGCGCAATGTCCGCACTGCGACTGCGCCAAGTAAATTTGCTATGAAGTTTGGATTTTTACTCACGGCTTTTTCTTCGCTCAGGCGATCGTAGTGTGATTGACAGGAAATGGGTGTTACTGGGCGGAAACAGGCCGTTTTATGGGCGTGTGGGAAAAAACGCTACCGTTTCCGGAAAACACGGGGGAGTGGCTGGAGAAACGGAGGAGTGTCTGGGCGAACGCTGGGTGTGTTTGTGACGTCAAACCAGGAACGATAAGCACTGAACTGATCGCAGATGCCGAGTAAGTCTGAAGCTACTCTGAAACTGCTACGAGATGTGTAATCGCAATATTGCGAATATTTCGTTCGCAATTTTAAGAAGCTAAGATTCTCTCCCAGTAGGCGGCGGCTTAGCGTGTGCAATACTGCTAAAATCGCCTTGCGAGCGAACAACTCGGAATGAGGGCCTTAGTACATTATATAACGAAAAAACTAATGCCCATTTTTGACAATTTTGACAAGCGTGGCTGCACAGCAATGGAGACTATCTGGAAGTGTTATTAATGAGATACGGACCCAGTGGTACAATGCCCTACATATTTCTGTCCATTTTATAGCAAACAAACCAGAACATCTTTCTGAGATAGCAAAGCTGTTTATGCTAATAATATCCAGGATTTAGTATACAATGCAACAACAATGGCCCTCATTCCGAGTTGTTCGCTCACAAGCTGCTTTTAGCAGCTTTGCACACGCTAAGCCGCCGCCTACTGGGAGTGAATCTTAGCTTATCAAAATTGCGAACGAAAGATTAGCAGAATTGCGAATAGACACTTCTTAGCAGTTTCTGAGTAGCTCCACACTTACTCGGCATCTGCGATCAGTTCAGGGCTTGCCGTTCCTGGTTTGACGTCACAAACACACCCAGCGTTCGCCCAGACACTCCTCCGTTTCTTCAGCCACTCCCGCGTTTTTCCCAGAAACGGTAGCGTTTTTTCGCACACACCCATAAAACGGCCTGTTTCCGCCCAGAAACACCCACTTCCTGTCAATCACATTACGATCACCAGAACGAAGAAAATACCTCGTAATGCCGTGAGTAAAATACCTAACTGCATAGCAAATTTACTTGGCGCAGTCGCACTGCGGACATTGCGCATGCGCATTAGCGACTGAAAAAAATACCGAGCGAACAACTCGGAATGACCACCAATATCAATAGCTAGCATGAACGGGCGGCAGCGTGGCTGGGGGAGGTGCTTTGGTACAGGCATACAGTGAGCTCAGTGAGAAAGATTACTAATGAGTGATCAATGGGGGAGGTGCAGAAGCTTGCATTGAGTTGCATACTGTAGTGTAGGGAGCTACCTAGAATGTGAACAATACAGTGTAAATAGCACATCATCATACCGTGGCATAGAATACTGTAGAAGAGAATTTTGCAATGGAGACCATCTGGAAGTCATATTAATGAGATAAGGACTCAGTGGTACAATGCATTACATATTTCTGGCCATTTGATAGCAACTGAAACTCAATTGCTTTACGAGATAATAATGCTGTTTATGCTAATAATATCCAGGATTTAGTACACAATGTAACAACACTATCAATAGCTAGCGTGAACGGGTGGCAACGTGGCTGGGAGAGGTGGCTTGGTACAGGCATACAGTGAGCTCAGTGGGAAAGATTACTAATGAGTGATCAATGGGGGGAGGTGCAGAAGCCTGCATTGAGATGCATACTGTAGTGTAGGGAGCTACATAGACTGTGAACAATACAGTGTAAATAGTGCATCATTGTTACAATCCTGAGCACTCATGTTTTGTTATTGTTTAAATTACCTTTGCTTCAGTTTGTGGAACTACAGGTCACAGCTAGCTCCTGCATAGTTGTTTCTAGAGATGAGCGGGTTCGGTTTCTTTGAATCCGAACCCGCACGAACTTCACTTTTTTTTCCACGGGTCCGAGCGACTCGGATCTTCCCGCCTTGCTCGGTTAACCCGAGCGCGCCCGAACGTCATCATGACGCTGTCGGATTCTCGCGAGGCTCGGATTCTATCGCGAGACTCGGATTCTATATAAGGAGCCGCGCGTCGCCGCCATTTTCACTCGTGCATTGAGATTGATAGGGAGAGGACGTGTCTGGCGTCCTCTCCATTAGAATAGAGATAGATAGATTAGATAGAGAGAGATTGTGCAGAGTCGCAGACAGAGTTAGTTTACCACAGTCAGTGACCAGTGCAGTTGCTAGTTAACTTTTATTTAATATAATATATCCGTTCACTTCTCTCTGCTATATCCGTTCTCTGCCTGAAAAAAAAAACGATACACAGCACAGTCAGTCACACAGTGTGACTCAGTCTGTGTGCACTCAGCTCAGCCCAGTGTGCTGCACAGTCATCAATGTATAAATTAAAAGCTTATAATTAATTGTGGGGGAGACTGGGGAGCACTGCAGGTTGTTAGCAGGAGCCAGGAGTACAATTATATTAATTAACAGTGCACACTTTTGCTGCAGGAGTGGTGACCAGTGCCTGACCACCAGTATAGTATTGTTGTATACTACTAATATCTCTTTAAATATCAACCAGTCTATATTAGCAGCAGACACAGTACAGTGCGGTAGTTCACGGCTGTGGCTACCTCTGTGTCGGCACACGGCAGGCAGTCCGTCCGACCAGAATTGTATTATTTATTATTATATACCTACCACCTAACCGTGGTTTTTTTTTCATTCTTTATACCGTCATAGTGTCATCCTAATTGTTACGAGTATACTACTATCTCTTTATCAACCAGTGTACAGTGCGGTAGTTCACGGCTGTGGCTACCTCTGTGTCGGCACACGGCAGGCAGTCCGTCCGACCAGAATTGTATTATTTATTATTATATACCTACCACCTAACCGTGGTTTTTTTTTCATTCTTTATACCGTCATAGTGTCATCCTAATTGTTACGAGTATACTACTATCTCTTTATCAACCAGTGTACAGTGCGGTAGTTCACGGCTGTGGCTACCTCTGTGTCGGCACACGGCAGGCAGTCCGTCCGACCAGAATTGTATTATTTATTATTATATACCTACCACCTAACCGTGGTTTTTTTTTCATTCTTTATACCGTCATAGTGTCATCCTAATTGTTACGAGTATACTACTATCTCTTTATCAACCAGTGTACAGTGCGGTAGTTCACGGCTGTGGCTACCTCTGTGTCGGCACACGGCAGGCAGTCCGTCCGACCAGAATTGTATTATTTATTATTATATACCTACCACCTAACCGTGGTTTTTTTTTCATTCTTTATACCGTCATAGTGTCATCCTAATTGTTACGAGTATACTACTATCTCTTTATCAACCAGTGTACAGTGCGGTAGTTCATGGCTGTGGCTACCTCTGTGTCGGCACACGGCAGGCAGTCCGTCCGACCAGAATTGTATTATTTATTATTATATACCTACCACCTAACCGTGGTTTTTTTTTCATTCTTTATACCGTCATAGTGTCATCCTAATTGTTACGAGTATACTACTATCTCTTTATCAACCAGTGTACAGTGCGGTAGTTCACGGCTGTGGCTACCTCTGTGTCGGCACACGGCAGGCAGTCCGTCCGACCAGAATTGTATTATTTATTATTATATACCTACCACCTAACCGTGTTTTTTTTTTCATTCTTTATACCGTCATAGTGTCATCCTAATTGTTACGAGTATACTACTATCTCTTTATCAACCAGTGTACAGTGCGGTAGTTCACGGCTGTGGCTACCTCTGTGTCGGCACACGGCAGGCAGTCCGTCCGACCAGAATTGTATTATTTATTATTATATACCTACCACCTAACCGTGGTTTTTTTTTCATTCTTTATACCGTCATAGTGTCATCCTAATTGTTACGAGTATACTACTATCTCTTTATCAACCAGTGTACAGTGCGGTAGTTCACGGCTGTGGCTACCTCTGTGTCGGCACACGGCAGGCAGTCCGTCCGACCAGAATTGTATTATTTATTATTATATACCTACCACCTAACCGTGGTTTTTTTTTCATTCTTTATACCGTCATAGTGTCATCCTAATTGTTACGAGTATACTACTATCTCTTTATCAACCAGTGTACAGTGCGGTAGTTCACGGCTGTGGCTACCTCTGTGTCGGCACACGGCAGGCAGTCCGTCCGACCAGAATTGTATTATTTATTATTATATACCTACCACCTAACCGTGGTTTTTTTTTCATTCTTTATACCGTCATAGTGTCATCCTAATTGTTACGAGTATACTACTATCTCTTTATCAACCAGTGTACAGTGCGGTAGTTCACGGCTGTGGCTACCTCTGTGTCGGCACACGGCAGGCAGTCCGTCCGACCAGAATTGTATTATTTATTATTATATACCTACCACCTAACCGTGGTTTTTTTTTCATTCTTTATACCGTCATAGTGTCATCCTAATTGTTACGAGTATACTACTATCTCTTTATCAACCAGTGTACAGTGCGGTAGTTCACGGCTGTGGCTACCTCTGTGTCGGCACACGGCAGGCAGTCCGTCCGACCAGAATTGTATTATTTATTATTATATACCTACCACCTAACCGTGGTTTTTTTTTCATTCTTTATACCGTCATAGTGTCATCCTAATTGTTACGAGTATACTACTATCTCTTTATCAACCAGTGTACAGTGCGGTAGTTCACGGCTGTGGCTACCTCTGTGTCGGCACACGGCAGGCAGTCCGTCCGACCAGAATTGTATTATTTATTATTATATACCTACCACCTAACCGTGGTTTTTTTTTCATTCTTTATACCGTCATAGTGTCATCCTAATTGTTACGAGTATACTACTATCTCTTTATCAACCAGTGTACAGTGCGGTAGTTCACGGCTGTGGCTACCTCTGTGTCGGCACACGGCAGGCAGTCCGTCCGACCAGAATTGTATTATTTATTATTATATACCTACCACCTAACCGTGGTTTTTTTTTCATTCTTTATACCGTCATAGTGTCATCCTAATTGTTACGAGTATACTACTATCTCTTTATCAACCAGTGTACAGTGCGGTAGTTCACGGCTGTGGCTACCTCTGTGTCGGCACACGGCAGGCAGTCCGTCCGACCAGAATTGTATTATTTATTATTATATACCTACCACCTAACCGTGGTTTTTTTTTCATTCTTTATACCGTCATAGTGTCATCCTAATTGTTACGAGTATACTACTATCTCTTTATCAACCAGTGTACAGTGCGGTAGTTCACAGCTGTGGCTACCTCTGTGTCGGCAGTCGGCAGGCAGTCCGTCCATCCATAATTGTATTATTATTATAATATATACCACCTAACTGTGGTTTTTTTTGCATTCTTTATACCGTCGTCATAGTGTCATACTAGTTGTTACGAGTATACTACTATCTCTTTATCAACCAGTGTACAGTGCGGTAGTTCACGGCTGTGGCTACCTCTGTGTCGGCAGTCGGCAGGCAGTCCGTCCATCCATAATTGTATTATTATTATAATATATACCACCTAACCGTGGTTTTTTTTTCATTCTTTATACCGTCGTCATAGTGTCATACTAGTTGTTACGAGTATACTACTATCTCTTTATCAACCAGTGTACAGTGCGGTAGTTCACGGCTGTGGCTACCTCTGTGTCGGCAGTCGGCAGGCAGTCCGTCCATCCATAATTGTATTATTATTATAATATATACCACCTAACCGTGGTTTTTTTTTCATTCTTTATACCGTCGTCATAGTGTCATACTAGTTGTTACGAGTATACTACTATCTCTTTATCAACCAGTGTACAGTGCGGTAGTTCACGGCTGTGGCTACCTCTGTGTCGGCAGTCGGCAGGCAGTCCGTCCATCCATAATTGTATTATTATTATAATATATACCACCTAACCGTGGTTTTTTTTTCATTCTTTATACCGTCGTCATAGTGTCATACTAGTTGTTACGAGTATACTACTATCTCTTTATCAACCAGTGTACAGTGCGGTAGTTCACGGCTGTGGCTACCTCTGTGTCGGCAGTCGGCAGGCAGTCCGTCCATCCATAATTGTATTATTATTATAATATATACCACCTAACCGTGGTTTTTTTATACCACCTAACCGTGGCAGTCCGTCCATAATTGTATACTAGTATCCAATCCATCCATCTCCATTGTTTACCTGAGGTGCCTTTTAGTTCTGCCTATAAAATATGGAGAACAAAAAAGTTGAGGTTCCAAAATTAGGGAAAGATCAAGATCCACTTCCACCTCGTGCTGAAGCTGCTGCCACTAGTCATGGCCGAGACGATGAAATGCCAGCAACGTCGTCTGCCAAGGCCGATGCCCAATGTCATAGTACAGAGCATGTCAAATCCAAAACACCAAATATCAGAAAAAAAAGGACTCCAAAACCTAAAATAAAATTGTCGGAGGAGAAGCGTAAACTTGCCAATATGCCATTTACCACACGGAGTGGCAAGGAACGGCTGAGGCCCTGGCCTATGTTCATGGCTAGTGGTTCAGCTTCACATGAGGATGGAAGCACTCAGCCTCTCGCTAGAAAACTGAAAAGACTCAAGCTGGCAAAAGCACCGCAAAGAACTGTGCGTTCTTTGAAATCCCAAATCCACAAGGAGAGTCCAATTGTGTCGTTTGCGATGCCTGACCTTCCCAACACTGGACGTGAAGAGCATGCGCCTTCCACTATTTGCATGCCCCCTGCAAGTGCTGGAAGGAGCACCCGCAGTCCAGTTCCTGATAGTCAGATTGAAGATGTCAGTGTTGAAGTACACCAGGATGAGGAGGATATGGGTGTTGCTGGCGCTGGGGAGGAAATTGACCAGGAGGATTCTGATGGTGAGGTGGTTTGTTTAAGTCAGGCACCCGGGGAGACACCTGTTGTCCGTGGGAGGAATATGGCCGTTGACATGCCAGGTGAAAATACCAAAAAAATCAGCTCTTCGGTGTGGAGGTATTTCACCAGAAATGCGGACAACAGGTGTCAAGCCGTGTGTTCCCTTTGTCAAGCTGTAATAAGTAGGGGTAAGGACGTTAACCACCTCGGAACATCCTCCCTTATACGTCACCTGCAGCGCATTCATAATAAGTCAGTGACAAGTTCAAAAACTTTGGGTGACAGCGGAAGCAGTCCACTGACCAGTAAATCCCTTCCTCTTGTAACCAAGCTCACGCAAACCACACCACCAACTCCCTCAGTGTCAATTTCCTCCTTCCCCAGGAATGCCAATAGTCCTGCAGGCCATGTCACTGGCAAGTCTGACGAGTCCTTTCCTGCCTGGGATTCCTCCGATGCATCCTTGCGTGTAACGCCTACTGCTGCTGGCGCTGCTGTTGTTGCCGCTGGGAGTCGATGGTCATCCCAGTGGGGAAGTCGTAAGCCCACTTGTACTACTTCCAGTAAGCAATTGACTGTTCAACAGTCCTTTGCGAGGAAGATGAAATATCACAGCAGTCATCCTACTGCAAAGCGGATAACTGAGTCCTTGACAACTATGTTGGTGTTAGACGTGCGTCCGGTATCCGCCGTTAGTTCACAGGGAACTAGACAATTTATTGAGGCAGTGTGCCCCCGTTACCAAATACCATCTAGGTTCCACTTCTCTAGGCAGGCGATACCGAGAATGTACACGGACGTCAGAAAAAGACTCACCAGTGTCCTAAAAAATGCAGTTGTACCCAATGTCCACTTAACCACGGACATGTGGACAAGTGGAGCAGGGCAGGGTCAGGACTATATGACTGTGACAGCCCACTGGGTAGATGTATGGACTCCCGCCGCAAGAACAGCAGCGGCGGCACCAGTAGCAGCATCTCGCAAACGCCAACTCTTTCCTAGGCAGGCTACGCTTTGTATCACCGCTTTCCAGAATACGCACACAGCTGAAAACCTCTTACGGCAACTGAGGAAGATCATCGCGGAATGGCTTACCCCAATTGGACTCTCCTGTGGATTTGTGGCATCGGACAACGCCAGCAATATTGTGTGTGCATTAAATATGGGCAAATTCCAGCACGTCCCATGTTTTGCACATACCTTGAATTTGGTGGTGCAGAATTTTTTAAAAAACGACAGGGGCGTGCAAGAGATGCTGTCGGTGGCCAGAAAAATTGCGGGACACTTTCGGCGTACAGGCACCACGTACAGAAGACTGGAGCACCACCAAAAACTACTGAACCTGCCCTGCCATCATCTGAAGCAAGAAGTGGTAACGAGGTGGAATTCAACCCTCTATATGCTTCAGAGGTTGGAGGAGCAGCAAAAGGCCATTCAAGCCTATACAATTGAGCACGATATAGGAGATGGAATGCACCTGTCTCAAGTGCAGTGGAGAATGATTTCAACTTTGTGCAAGGTTCTGATGCCCTTTGAACTTGCCACACGTGAAGTCAGTTCAGACACTGCCAGCCTGAGTCAGGTCATTCCCCTCATCAGGCTTTTGCAGAAGAAGCTGGAGACATTGAAGGAGGAGCTAACACGGAGCGATTCCGCTAGGCATGTGGGACTTGTGGATGCAGCCCTTAATTCGCTTAACAAGGATTCACGGGTGGTCAATCTGTTGAAATCAGAGCACTACATTTTGGCCACCGTGCTCGATCCTAGATTTAAAGCCTACCTTGGATCTCTCTTTCCGGCAGACACAGGTCTGCTGGGGTTGAAAGACCTGCTGGTGACAAAATTGTCAAGTCAAGCGGAACGCGACCTGTCAACATCTCCTCCTTCACATTCTCCCGCAACTGGGGGTGCGAGGAAAAGGCTCAGAATTCCGAGCCCACCCGCTGGCGGTGATGCAGGGCAGTCTGGAGCGACTGCTGATGCTGACATCTGGTCCGGACTGAAGGACCTGACAACGATTACGGACATGTCGTCTACTGTCACTGCATATGATTCTCTCAACATTGATAGAATGGTGGAGGATTATATGAGTGACCGCATCCAAGTAGGCACGTCACACAGTCCGTACTTATACTGGCAGGAAAAAGAGGCAATTTGGAGGCCCTTGCACAAACTGGCTTTATTCTACCTAAGTTGCCCTCCCACAAGTGTGTACTCCGAAAGAGTGTTTAGTGCCGCCGCTCACCTTGTCAGCAATCGGCGTACGAGGTTACATCCAGAAAATGTGGAGAAGATGATGTTCATTAAAATGAATTATAATCAATTCCTCCGCGGAGACATTGACCAGCAGCAATTGCCTCCACAAAGTACACAGGGAGCTGAGATGGTGGATTCCAGTGGGGACGAATTGATAATCTGTGAGGAGGGGGATGTACACGGTGATATATCGGAGGGTGAAGATGAGGTGGACATCTTGCCTCTGTAGAGCCAGTTTGTGCAAGGAGAGATTAATTGCTTCTTTTTTGGGGGGGGTCCAAACCAACCCGTCATATCAGTCACAGTCGTGTGGCAGACCCTGTCACTGAAATGATGGGTTGGTTAAAGTGTGCATGTCCTGTTTTGTTTATACAACATAAGGGTGGGTGGGAGGGCCCAAGGATAATTCCATCTTGCACCTCTTTTTTCTTTTCTTTTTCTTTGCATCATGTGCTGATTGGGGAGGGTTTTTTGGAAGGGACATCCTGCGTGACACTGCAGTGCCACTCCTAGATGGGCCCGGTGTTTGTGTCGGCCACTAGGGTCGCTAATCTTACTCACACAGCTACCTCATTGCGCCTCTTTTTTTCTTTGCGTCATGTGCTGTTTGGGGAGGGTTTTTTGGAAGGGACATCCTGCGTGACACTGCAGTGCCACTCCTAGATGTGCCCGGTGTTTGTGTCGGCCACTAGGGTCGCTAATCTTACTCACACAGTCAGCTACCTCATTGCGCCTCTTTTTTTCTTTGCGTCATGTGCTGTTTGGGGAGGGTTTTTTGGAAGGGCCATCCTGCGTGACACTGCAGTGCCACTCCTAGATGGGCCCGGTGTTTGTGTCGGCCACTAGGGTCGCTTATCTTACTCACACAGCGACCTCGGTGCAAATTTTAGGACTAAAAATAATATTGTGAGGTGTGATGTGTTCAGAATAGGCTGAAAATGAGTGTAAATTATGTTTTTTGAGGTTAATAATACTTTGGGATCAAAATTACCCCCAAATTCTATGATTTAAGCTGTTTTTTAGGGTTTTTTTAAAAAAACACCCGAATCCAAAACACACCCGAATCCGACAAAAAAAATTCGGTGAGGTTTTGCCAAAACGCGGTCGAACCCAAAACACGGCCGCGGAACCGAACCCAAAACCAAAACACAAAACCCGAAAAATTTCCGGCGCTCATCTCTAGTTGTTTCCCCGTGCCTTTGCTCCTGCATTCAGCAACTGACTTCACAGGTGTCTGGATTCTGTAATTACAGCTCATTACCTGAAAACTACTTTTCAGCTTGTCAGCCTGCTCAGTCTGCACTGCAGCTGCATGTTATATCAATTACTGGGGGCCTGTCTGGTGCTCACAACTGATTGGTCCAGCCTGTTCTTTTAAGCCTCTCAATCCCAAGAGGCTTTGCCAGTTATAGCTACTCCATGTGGTGTTCTGCTCTCTGGTTCATCTCTGGTCTCAGTTCATCTGTCCAGTGGGTATTGCCTTGTTCCAGTATTGAATTCCAGCTTCAACATCTTGCTGACGACTTTAGTCTGCCGACTGCTGTTACCCTGTCTCCAAGTGTCTGCACCCCAGTCCGTCCGTGTGCCGCTACCTCCTGTGTCACCCCTGGAGTGCCTGCTGCTGTTCCATCTCCACGGCCCCAGCATACCATCTGTCCGTGTGCACTCTGCCATCTTCTCCAGTTCCTGTTTGTTCCTGTGTATCCCTGCGGTTGGTCATATACAACAGCTCTACCATAACTCTAGTCCAGTTCAGGTATCAAGTGACCCAGACAGGGGGCCGCGACCTGCACGTCGGAAGCCGTGAAGCCCATATCCCCTTGCGGGGTTCCCTGGTGAAAACCTTCCGGCGTGTTAGACTCTGCGCCTCTGTTCTGGGTAACGTCAACCACTTGGTACCTGATCCCGAATTCCAGATTCTGCACCAGTTCCTGACATTATAACTGGCCCACCACTTCCTGGGCATGGACCCGTCACAGCAAAATCCGGCTCAAATCTTGGCTGGTCAAATACAAAATTTGACGCAGCAACTGCAAGATCTAAAGCTCAGAGTTTCCACCCAGGAAGAAATTAGCAGGTCATTGGTTGTAACCAGAGCTCCTGGGCCTGAACCAAAGCTGCATCTTCCAGATCGGTTTACAGGTGACCGGAAACAGTTCCAGAATTTCTGTGATAGCTGCAAGCTATATTTCAGACTCCGGCCATTATCGTCTGGTTCTGAGGCTCAGCGAGTAGGTATCATCATCTCCCTCCTGCAGGGGGAACCCCAGTCCTGGGCGTCCGGATTAAAAACGGAGAATCCCGCCTTGCACACAGTGGATGCCTTTTTAGCGCCCTAGGAATTCTTTATGATGACCCGGACCGAGCAGCTTCTGCAGAGGCTCACTTACGAACCTTGAGACAAGGGAAAAACACGGCCGAGGTATACTGCACTGAGTTTCGCAGATGGGCAGGTGATAGTGGTTGGAATGACCCAGCCCTCCGAAGTCAGTTCCGCTTAGGCCTCACTGAGCAAATTAAAGACTACCTTGTCCAGTATCCTACTCCTGAAACCCTGGACAAGCTCATGCAGTTAGCAATTCGAGTAGATCGTCGGATCAGGGAACGGAGGATGGAGAAAGGTGGAGGGTCACCATCTCCCTCAGCAGTAGCCTTGGAAGAAGCTGAAGATTCCAGTGAACCCATGCAGATTGGGGCCTTTCGTCTTTCTGCTCAGGAAAAATCTCGTAGGCGATCGATGGGCCTATGCTTATATTGTGGAGCAAAGGGTCATTTTGCTAATGTTTGCACCCTGAAGTCGGGAAAAGACAAGACCTAGGGGTAAAAGGGGAGTTACTCCTGGGTCTGGCTGGAATCTCTCCAAAAAATTCAGTCTTGCTTCCAGTTCAAATTAGTCTACCTACTCAGCAAGTTGCAGTCAAGGCTTTTGTTGATTGTGGTGCAGCTGCCAACTTTATTGATATCTCTTTCGCCCGGTCCTGGAACATTCCTATACTAAAGATGAAGCCTTCTGTGGCTATTTGTGGCCTTGACGGTAATCCCCTCCTCAGTGGGCAAGTGTCTCAGCAAACTCCTCCTGTTCATTTAACTACTGGTCTTCTGCATTCGGAGAAGATTATTTTCCTCCTTGTCAATTGCCCCATGGCCTCCATATTCCTAGGGCTTCCATGGTTGAAATCCCATAATCCATCAATCTGCTGGAAGACAGGAGAACTCTTACAGTGGGGAACAGAATGTACAGGAAGATGTCTGTCCTTGCCAATGCAATGCTCTCAAGTTATACCAGAGGGGCTACCGACTGCATATCATTCAGTTGCGGATGTCTTCTCCAAGAAAGAGGCGGATACTCTTCCCCCCCATCGACCTTACGACTGTGCCATCAGTCTGGTATCCGAAGATAAATTACCTAAGGGTAGATTATATGCTCTTTCTTTGCCAGAAACTAAAGCCATGGAGGACTATATTCAGGAGAACCTAAGCAAAGGGTTTATTCGTCCCTCAAAATCACCAGTAGGAGCAGGATTCTTCTTTGTGGCAAAAAAGGACGGCTCCTTACGTCCATGCATTGATTATAGAGGACTCAACAAAATCACTGTTAAGAATTCTTATCCTTTGCCTTTGATTTCCGTGTTGTTTGATCAACTCCGGATGGCGGAAATCTTCTCTAAAATTGATCTTCGGGGGGCATATAACCTCATACGAATTAGGCCGGTGACGAGTGGAAGATGGCCTTCAACACTCATTCCGGGCATTATGAATACCTTGTTATGCAATTTGGATTGTCAAATGCTCCTGCCGTCTTCCAAGATTTTATCAATGATGTGCTCCGAGAATTCCTGGGAAAATTTGTTGTGGTCTACTTGGATGACATCCTGATATATTCACGGTCACTTGAGCAGCATCGAGTCCATGTCCAGATGGTGTTGCAAAAGCTCCGGGAGCACCATCTATACGCCAAGTTAGAAAAATGTGAATTGAAGTGAAGGAAGTCGGCTTTCATAGAATACATCATCTCTCCCAAGGGGTTCTCCATGGATCCCAGTAAGCTTCAAGCAATTCAAGATTGGGCACAGCCTACTAACCTAAAAGCTATACAACGCTTTCTTGGGTTCGCTAATTACTACAGGAGATTTATTTGCTCATTTTCAGACATTGTTGTACCTATTGTTGCTTTGATCAAGAAAGGTGCGGATCCGTCACATTGGTCACCTTCAGCTCTACAAGCTTTTCTCAAGTTAAAAAAAGCCTTTATATCTGAACCTGTTCTTAGTCATCCAAATCCTGACCTGCCTTTTGTTATGGAAGTGGATGCTTCTGAAGTGGGAGTGGGAGCAGTCCTATCGCAGAAAGATCCAGTGGATTCTAAACTTCACCCGTGCTCTTTTCTGTCCAGAAAGTTCTCTCCTGCCGAAGCCAACTATGATGTTGGAAATCGTGAACTGCTTGCTATCAAGTGGGTTCTAGAAGAATGGAGGCATTGGTTGGAAGGGGCGAGACACGTGATTACAATCTTCACTGACCATAAAAACCTATCCTATATTGAATCAGCCAAGAGACTGAATCCAAGACAGGCACTAGATTCAACTATGTGATTTCCTATCGGCCAGGATCGAAGAATCTTAAAGCAGATGCCTTGTCACGAAGCTTCCTTCCAATTCAAACTTCATCCTGCTCTTCTGAACCAATTATTCCTGTTTCCAATATCCATGCTGGTCTTGCTCAAGATTTAGTCTCCCAGATTCAAGCCAAACAGTCTCTTGCACCCATGGGGACTCCCTCAAGACTCCTCTTTGTCCCTAAAGAGTACAGGAAAGCAGTTTTATCTGAATTTCATGTAAAAAGAGTCTCTGGGCATCCAGGGATTTCTAAGACTCTGGATTTATTGTCTCGCTTAGTTTGGTGGCCTTCTGTGTATCAAGATGTTAGAGAGTTCATTCTTGCTTGTGAGATCTGTGCTCAACATAAAACTCCTCGTAAAGCTCCCATGGGACATCTTACGCCTCTTACTGTTCCCTCAAGACCTTGGTCCCATATTTCTATGGACTTTGTGGTTGATCTTCCTAAGTCATCGGGGTACAATACCATTTGGGTTGTGGTAGACCGGTTCAGTAAGATGGCTCACTTTGTTCCTCTTCGCAAACTCCCCAGTGCCAGGGAATTGGCAACCTTGTTTATTCAACATATCTTTAAATTACATGGATTACCACAGGACATCGTCTCCGACAGAGGAACTCAGTTTATTGCTCAATTCTGGCGAGCCTTCTGTTCAGCCTTGGAGATTAATCTTAGTCTGTCCTCTGGTTATCATCCACAATCCAATGGACAGACTGAGCGAGTGAACCAGTCTCTTGAACAGTATCTCCGTTGTTATGTTTCCAAGTACCATAACAATTGGGTGGACCATCTGGCATTTGCTGAATTTGCATATAATAATTCCAGTCACTCTTCTTCATCCATGTCACCCTTCTTTTGTCTCTCTGGGTTCCATCCTAGGTCTAACGCTTTTGACATCCTGCAGCAACAGATTTCTTCCCTTGATCCTGTAGCTCGTCTGAGGAAAATTTGGAGGAGAGTACGTCTGGCACTCAACCAAGTCTCTGTTCGTTCCAAACAATATGCTGACAGACGACGAAGACCTTGTACTTTAAAAGTGGGTGACATGGTGTGGCTGTCCACTCGAAAAATCAAGTTACGCCAGCCCTCTCAAAAATTTGGGCCTAGGTTCATTGGTCCATTCCGGATTATTAGACAGATTAATCCAGTAGCCTTTCGACTCCTTTTACCAAAATCACTTAAGATCAATAACACTTTCCACTGTTCCTTGTTGAAACCAGCATTTGTGTCCCAGAGATTTAGAAGATCTCCTTCCAGAAGGCCTGCCGCTGTGTTAGTCCAAGGTCACAAGGAGTTTGTTGTGGAAAAGATTCTGGACTCCAAGTTCAGGAGGGGTCAAGTTCATTTCCTCGTGCATTGGAAGGGTTAAGGTCCGGAAGAGAGAACCTGGGTACCAGAGCGGTTTCTTCATGCACCCAGACTTAAGAGGTCTTTCTTCTGTGAATTTCCGGATATGCCTGGTTCTAGGGGTTCTTAACCCCTCTTCAAGGGGGGGGTACTGTTACAATCCTGAGCACTCATGTTTTGTTATTGTTTAAATTACCTTTGCTTCAGTTTGTGGAACTACAGGTCACAGCTAGCTCCTGCATAGTTGTCTCCCAGTGCCTTTGCTCCTGCACTCAGCAACTGACTTCACAGGTGTCTGGATTCTGTAATTACAGCTCGTTACCTGAAAACTACTATTCAGCTTGTCAGCCTGCTCAGTCTGCACTGCAGCTGCATGTTATATCAATTACTGGGGGCCTGTCTGGTGCTCACAACTGATTGGTCCAGCCTGTTCTTTTAAGCCTCTCAATCCCAAGAGGCTTTGCCAGTTATAGCTACTCCATGTGGTGTTCTGCTCTCTGGTTCATCTCTGGTCTCAGTTCATCTGTCCAGTGGGTATTGCCTTGTTCCAGTATTGAATTCCAGCTTCAACATCTTGCTGACGACTTTAGTCTGCCGACTGCCGTTACCCTGTCTCCAAGTGTCTGCACCCCAGTCCGTCCGTGTGCCGCTACCTCCTATGTCACCCCTGGAGTGCCTGCTGCTGTTCCATCTCTACGGCCCCAGCATACCATCTGGCCGTGTGCACCCTGCCACCTTCTCCAGTTCCTGTGTATCCCTGCGGTTGGTCATATACAACACCTCTACCATAACTCTAGTCCAGTTCAGGTATCAAGTGACCCAGACGGGGGGCCGCGACCTGCACGTCGGAAGCCGCGAAGCCCATATCCCCTTGCGGGGTTCCCTGGTGAAAACCTTCCGGCGTGTTAGACTCCGCGCCTCTGTTCTGGGTAACATCAACCACTTGGTACCTGATCCCGAATTCCAGATTCTGCACCAGTTCCTTACAATCATCATACCGTGGCATAGAATACTGTAGAAGAGAATTTTGCAATGGAGACCATCTGGAAGTCATATTAATGAGATAAGGACTCAGTGGTACAATGCATTACATATTTATGGCTATGTGATAGCAACTGAAACTCAAATACTTTATGAGATAATAATGCTGTTTATGCTAATAAAATCCCGGATTTAGTACACAATGTAATGACAAAAGGAATTGTGTGAACAGGGCGGCAGCATGGCCTTGTATTTTGTAGAAGGGAACTTTTTTTAATATAAAGGGAAGTAGCAAAACATCAAATACATTTATTGCATTAAAAAAGAATAAATAAATACATTAAAAAAATAATAATTGCGCGCCCGCTGGGTATCAAACCCGGGAGCGCACGCATTGCGGGCGTTAGGCCACATCCAACCATGGGTTGTGTAAGCACCCCTTGTATATATATGTGATTTGACCTGTACTTTATTGATTTGACCAGGATTTAGTACACAATGTAACGACACAGCAATGGAGACCATCTGGAAGTCATATTAATGAGATACGGACTCAGTGATACAATGCATTACACATTTCTGGCCATTTAATAGCAACTGAACCTCAAATGCTTTCCGAGATAATAAAGCTGTTTATGCTAATAAAATCCAGGATTTAGTACACAATGTAACGACAAAGTGAATTGTGTGAACAGGGCAGCAGCGTGGCCTTCTATTTTGTAGAAGGGGACTTTTTTATATAAAGGGAAGTAGCAACACACCAAATAACTTTATTGCATTAAAAAATAATAAATACATTAAAAAAATAACAGTAATTGTGCAGCTGCTGAGTATCGATCCCGGGAGTGCATGCATTGTGGATGTACACTGTACTCATTAGGCCACAGCCTACCATGGCTAGGGTAAGCACCCCTGGTGTATATGTGATTTGACCTGTACTTTATTGATTTGACCAGGATTTAGTACACAATGTAACGACACAGCAATGGAGACAATCTGGAAGTCATATTAATGATATACGGACTCAGTGGTACAATGCATTACACATTTCTGGCTATTTGATAGCAACTGAACCTCAAATGCTTTCCGAGATAATAATGCTATTTATGCTAATAAAATCCAGGATTTAGTACACAATGTAACAACAAAATCAATTGTGTGAACAGGGCGGCAGCGTGGGCTTGTATTTTGTAGAAGGGGACTTTTTTAATATAAAGGGAAGTAGCAACACACCAAATACATTTATCGCATTAAAAAATAATAAATAAATACATAAAAAAAAAAAAATTGCGCTCCTGCTGGCTATCAAACCTGGGAGTGCATACACTGTGGGCAGACACTGTACTCATTAGGCCACATCCAACCATGGCTAGAGTAAGCACACTGTCACAATCCGGGTATCTGGACGCCATTTCTTACCTATCAGATGCCTCCTAAGGCTGGCTCAGCGCTCCAGGACCGGATCCCATCTGTTATCCTGATGTGCTCATTCCCGCATCCTCTCCTGTCTCTCTGGACGCAGTCACAGTAACGCCTTATACATCTGGCATGGCGTCTCCCGCGGCCTCCGCCGCCGTCCCTGAGCTTCTGCATTCTGAGTGGCGATTACGTCAGCCGCGGCCTCCGCTGTGTCCGCGTGGTCGGATGTGCATCTGTCAGCCTGGCGTCTCCTGTCTCCGGTGGCCGGCGCCGCCATTACTGTTTTCCAGACCACATGGTTTACAATCCAAACTTCCCTCCAAGTGTCTGCATGGGCGCAGCCATCTTGGATTCTGTCAGCTGATCTTTCCTACCAATCCGTTGTCAGTATTATTAATTTGCATAATTGCCTAGCCAATGCCTTCCTTGCTGCAGGTATAAATAGGTTGTGCCTGAGCAAGGAAGGCGTCAGTGCTTTGGTTGTCAAACCTAGTTCCAGTTTGTGAATGTCTTCCAGGTTCCAGCTCCTGTCTCCAGACTTCTGCTATAGAGACCCGCACCAGCATTCCATCTGCGGTGTAGCCTGACTCTCCGATCCATTCTGGACTCACCTGTTTCCAGCTACAACATCACCTGCTTCCAGCTCAGCTTCCAGCAGTGTACAGCTTCTCTTAAAGGGCGGTGTCCTTTCTGCAGTTTACCACTCTCCACCGGTATTATTATTTCTCCGCTCTCAAATTCTACATTTCATCTACATTGCATCGCTCTCAAGCTTTATTTATTATTTAACTGGTTCCAGCCAGTATCCACTCCGTGCCAACACCTGTCTGGTTCTAACCAGTACCCACAGCAGCATTTTATCTACAGCAGTCCAGCTTTCCCTGGAACACCAGCTGGTACGACCCTGGGCTTTCCTCATTGCTACAGTTGAGCATGGTAAGGACTTTCCAACTTGCAGATAATAAGAACTGTCTCATACCACCAGAGCTCTGTGGCCCCTGCCACCCTGTAGTACCCAGGAACTGTATTATTATTTCTCTGCTGATTTTTATGTTACTTTTTACTGCTACTGTGATGCATGGAGTTTGTCATAAATAAATATCATTGACTTTTACTCAAGTTGTCGTGGTCACGCCTTCGGGCGGTTTCTCTTCATGTTACTTACATGTCCAGGGGTCTGATACAACCTCCCAGGTTCCGGTACATCTCAGCCCCTACAACTGAGGCTGCCTTCCGTCAGCTCAGGCCCTCAGTTGTGACAGTAAGCACTGACCAAATGAATCCAGCCGGAGACCAGGATCAAGCGGCCAGGCCGATGCAAGAACTGGCAGCCCGACTTGAACATCAGGAGGCTGCACAGGGCCACATCATCCGCTGTCTCCAGGATCTCTCTACTCGGCTGGATGGGATTCAGACAACTCTCCGTGGATCAGACGCGTCCGGTGCGTCAACCACAGTGACTCCAGCTATAACCCCACCCACCTTACCCGTTTCTGCTCCACGTCTTCATCTTCCAACGTCAGCAAAATTTGACGGTTCTCCAAGATTCTGCAGGGGATTTCTCAACCAGTGTGAGATTCAGTTTGAGCTACAACCTGGCGATTTTCCCAGTGACCGTACAAAAATTGCCTACATCATCTCTCTTCTCAGTGGCTCAGCCCTTGATTGGGCATCACCGTTATGGGAGAGGTCCGACACCCTGCTATCTTCTTACACTGCATTCGTGTCAACATTCAGGCGCATCTTCGACGAGCCAGGCCGGGTAACTTCAGCTTCGTCTGAGATTCTCCGTTTACGCCAGGGATCACGTACTGTAGGACAATATCTTATACAGTTCCAGATCCTGGCATCCGAACTGGCATGGAACGACGAGGCCCTGTATGCTGCATTCTGGCATGGTTTATCTGAGTGTATTAAAGACGAGTTAGCTACCAGAGACTTACCCTCCAAGTTAGATGAGCTAATCTCACTTTGTACAAAAGTTGACTTACGTTTCAGAGAGAGAGCAACTGAGCGTGGAAGATCATCTGCTCCAAAATCTTCTGCTCCTCCTCCTCGCCAACTGTCACCAACTAAAGATGAGCCCATGCAAATTGGCCGTTCCCGTTTAACTCCTGCTGAGCGCCGAAGACGTCTCTCCGAGTCTCTTTGTCTTTATTGTGCAGCTCCGTCTCACACCATTAATGCTTGTCCCAAACGTCCGGGACTCCAGACCCTAGCTCGCCAAGGAGAGGGCCGGCTAGGAGTAATGATCTCCTCTCCATCCCCTCAAGATTGTAATCTCCCAGTCTCGCTTCAAGTTGCTCAACGTTATCAGAACGTCATTGCCCTCCTGGATTCCGGAGCAGCTGGGAACTTTATTACCGAAGCCTATGTTAAACGGTGGTCCCTACCCACCGAGAGACTTCCTTCCTCCTTTTCCTTAACTGCCGTGGATGGCAGTAAAATTTTTGATACAGTTATTGCTCTAAGGACTCTACCAGTTCGTCTGAGAGTGGGAGTTCTTCATTCCGAACTTATTTCACTTTTAGTGATTCCAAGAGCCACACATCCTGTGGTCCTGGGCCTTCCATGGCTCCGTCTTCACAATCCTACAATTGATTGGACGACTACGCAAATTCTGGCATGGGGTTCCTCCTGTGCTAAGACATGTTTGTTTAAAGTGTTGCCTGTCTGTTCTTCCTCCCCCAGGTCGTCTGATGTTCCACCTCCTCCATATCAAGATTTCACGGATGTGTTCAGTAAAGCTTCTGCTGATATCCTTCCTCCTCATAGAGAATGGGACTGCCCGATTGATCTCGTTCCAGGGAAGGTTCCACCTCGAGGCCGAATTTATCCGTTGTCTCTGCCTGAGACGCATTCTATGGAGGAATACATTAAAGAGAACCTAGCAAAGGGGTTCATTCGACCTTCTTCTTCTCCAGCCGGCGCAGGCTTCTTCTTTGTAAAAAAGAAAGATGGTGGTCTGCGGCCGTGCATCGACTACAGAGGTTTGAACGACATTACCATCAAGAACCGCTATCCTTTACCCCTGATTACTGAGCTCTTTGACAGAGTTAGCGGAGCTACCATCTTTACAAAGCTGGACTTGAGAGGTGCATACAATCTCATCCGGATCCGTGAGGGTGACGAGTGGAAGACCGCATTTAACACCCGTGACAGACATTATGAGTACCTCGTCATGCCCTTCGGATTGAGCAATGCTCCAGCTGTCTTCCAGCATTTCGTCAATGAGATCTTCAGAGACATTCTATACCGTCATGTCGTGGTCTATCTTGATGATATCCTCATTTTTGCCAACAATTTAGAGGAACATCGTTTTTGGGTAAAGGAGGTTCTGTCCCGTCTCCGTGTCAATCATCTCTACTGCAAATTAGAGAAATGCGTCTTTGAAGTCAAGTCCATTCCGTTTCTAGGGTACATTGTGTCCGGTTCCGGACTAGAGATGGATCCTGAGAAACTACAAGCAATCCAGAATTGGCCGGTACCCTTAACCCTCAAAGGGGTCCAGAGGTTCTTAGGGTTCGCCAATTATTACCGAAAGTTTATACGAGACTTTTCCACCATTGTGGCGCCTATTACTGCTTTCACCAAGAAGGGTGCTAACCCGTCCAAGTGGTCTGAAGAAGCCATGCAAGCTTTTCATCTTTTGAAACAGAGGTTCATCTCTGCGCCTGTCCTGAAACAGCCTGACATCGACTCTCCTTTCATCTTAGAGGTGGATGCCTCCTCCGTTGGAGTAGGAGCGGTGTTATCTCAGAGGGCTAAAGATGGCCATTTACATCCTTGCAGTTTCTTCTCCCGGAAGTTCTCCCCAGCGGAGCGCAACTATGCCATTGGCGACCAGGAGTTGCTAGCCATCAAGCTCGCTCTAGAGGAGTGGAGATATCTGTTGGAGGGAGCTTCTCATTCAATCACCATACTTACAGACCACAAGAACCTTCTATATCTAAAAGGCGCACAATGTCTCAACCCTCGTCAGGCCAGATGGGCACTTTTCTTTTCCAGATTCGACTTTAAACTCCAGTTCTGTCCGGGCTCTCAGAATCGCAAGGCCGATGCCCTTTCCCGCTCATGGGAGCAAGAAAATGAGTCAGAGTCTTCAGACAAGCATCCTATTATAAATCCGTTGGCATTCTCCACGGTAGGGATGGACTCTACGCCCCCATCAGGGAAAAGTTTTGTGAAGCCGACACTAAGGAAGAAGCTCATGCATTGGGCCCATGCTTCCCGCTTTGCCGGACATACAGGTATCCAAAAAACCCTGGAGTTTATCTCTAGGTCCTATTGGTGGCCAACTCTGAAAAAGGACGTTTTGGAGTTTATTGCATCTTGCCCAAAGTGTGCCCAACATAAAGTATCCCGCCAGTCGCCTGCGGGGCAACTGGTTCCACTATCTGTTCCCCGTCGACCATGGACCCATTTGTCGATGGATTTTATTACAGATTTGCCCATGTGCAACAAGTTCAATACCATCTGGGTGGTAGTTGACCGGTTCACCAAGATGGCACACTTCATTCCTCTCACCGGTCTTCCGTCAGCTTCCAAGTTGGCTCAAGTATTCATACAAGAGATCTTCCGACTCCACGGTCTTCCAGAGGAAATTATCTCAGATCGAGGAGTTCAATTCACAGCCAAATTCTGGCGAAGTTTATGTCAAGTCCTCCAAGTCAAGCTAAAGTTTTCCACGGCTTACCATCCTCAGACCAATGGTCAAACTGAGAGGGTGAATCAGGACTTGGAGTCCTTCCTCCGCATCTATGTGTCCTCCTCTAAAGATGACTGGGTTCAATTACTTCCCTGGGCCGAGTTCTGTCATAACAACCAGTATCATTCTTCATCTTCTTCAACACCATTCTTCACCAACTTTGGATTCCACCCTAAAGTCCCTGAGTTCCAACCGCTTCCAGCAACTTCTGTTCCCGCAGTGGATATCACCTTGCATCAGTTTGCCAATATCTGGAAGAGCGTACGATCAGCTCTGCTCAAGGCATCGTTCAGGTACAAGAAGTTTGCGGATAAGAAGCGTCGAGCAGTTCCTGCTCTCAAGGTGGGTGATCGGGTATGGTTATCCACAAAGAATTTGAGGTTGAGAGTTCCCAGTATGAAGTTTGCACCTCGCTTCATCGGTCCTTTTAAAATTGATCAAGTCATCAATCCTGTTGCTTACAGACTCCAGTTACCTCCTTTCTTAAAAATACCCAGGACATTCCATGTTTCCCTGTTGAAACCGCTAATCTTGAATCGGTTTCATTCCTCACTTCCTCCAACTCCGAAAGTCCAAACTCAACGAGGCGTTGAGTATGAAGTGGCCAAGATCCTGGACTCACGTCACCGTTACGGTCAACTTCAGTATCTTATTGACTGGAAGGGTTATGGCCCTGAGGAACGTTCATGGACCAATGCTTCTGATGTCCATGCTCCTGCCTTGGTCCGGAGATTCCATTCCAAGTTTCCTCAAAAGCCAAAGAAGTGTCCTGGGGCCACTCCTAAAGGGGGGGGGGGTGCTGTCACGATCCGGGTATCTGGACGCCATTTCTTACCTATCAGATGCCTCCTAAGGCTGGCTCAGCGCTCCAGGACCGGATCCCATCTGTTATCCTGATGTGCACATTCCCGCATCCTCTCCTGTCTCTCTGGACGCAGTCACAGTAACGCCTTATACATCTGGCATGGCGTCTCCCGCGGCCTCCGCCGCCGTCCCTGAGCTTCTGCATTCTGAGTGGCGATTACGTCAGCCGCGGCCTCCGCTGTGTCCGCGTGGTCGGATGTGCATCTGTCAGCCTGGCGTCTCCTGTCTCCGGTGGCCGGCACCGCCATTACTGTTTTCCAGACCACATGGTTTACAATCCAAACTTCCCTCCAAGTGTCTGCATGGGCGCAGCCATCTTGGATTCTGTCAGCTGATCTTTCCTACCAATCCGTTGTCAGTATTATTAATTTGCATAATTGCCTAGCCAATGCCTTCCTTGCTGCAGGTATAAATAGGTTGTGCCTGAGCAAGGAAGGCGTCAGTGCTTTGGTTGTCAAACCTAGTTCCAGTTTGTCTCTCTTCTGTGAATGTCTTCCAGGTTCCAGCTCCTGTCTCCAGACTTCTGCTATAGAGACCCGCACCAGCATTCCATCTGCGGTGTAGCCTGACTCTCCGATCCATTCTGGACTCACCTGTTTCCAGCTACAACATCACCTGCTTCCAGCTCAGCTTCCAGCAGTGTACAGCTTCTCTTAAAGGGCCGGTGTCCTTTCTGCAGTTTACCACTCTCCACCGGTATTATTATTTCTCCGCTCTCAAATTCTACATTTCATCTACATTGCATCGCTCTCAAGCTTTATTTATTATTTAACTGGTTCCAGCCAGTATCCACTCCGTGCCAACACCTGTCTGGTTCTAACCAGTACCCACAGCAGCATTTTATCTACAGCAGTCCAGCTTTCCCTGGAACACCAGCTGGTACGACCCTGGGCTTTCCTCATTGCTACAGTTGAGCCTGGTAAGGACTTTCCAACTTGCAGATAATAAGAACTGTCTCATACCACCAGAGCTCTGTGGCCCCTGCCACCCTGTAGTACCCAGGAACTGTATTATTATTTCTCTGCTGATTTTTATGTTACTTTTTACTGCTACTGTGATGCATGGAGTTTGTCATAAATAAATATCATTGACTTTTACTCAAGTTGTCATGGTCACGCCTTCGGGCGGTTTCTCTTCATGTTACTTACATGTCCAGGGGTCTGATACAACCTCCCAGGTTCCGGTACATCTCAGCCCCTACAACTGAGGCTGCCTTCCGTCAGCTCAGGCCCTCAGTTGTGACACACCCCTGGTGTATATGTGATTTGACCTGTACCAGATTGATTTGACAAGGATTTAGTACACAATGTAAAGACTGTGTTTAAACAGGGCGGCAGCGTGGCCTTGTATTTTGTAGAAAGGGATTTTTTTTTATAAAGGGAAGTGATTAATGATCCTTTTTTGTTACAATAAATGTCAGCCAATCAGCAGGCAGCTCTAGGAAGGGTCCGTTGGCTATTTGTGGCATGCGCTGTACAGTTTAGGAAAAGCGACATCTGGTGGACAGAAAGTAGTAGGCACATTACAATTATAATGTGACGTTACATTTATAATTTAACTTATAATGGGATTTATAATGCAAGGATCCTGCGCAAGTTGCATGGCGCCCACTACACGGTATGCAGCAACGATCTTTGAGGACACATCTGTATAGAGAGAGAGAGATGCTACTCTGTTCCTACTGTATGACTGGGTTATTAAACAAATTGGTCAATAAGCAAGAAGTAAACCTGGGTACACACTTGTCCAATCCTTGGGAGATCAGACTACAGATCAAACTATTTATACAATCCTTCTGCAGATCTGCATTGGGAGAGCATTTTAATGTTCTTTAAAAAAAAACTAAATGTGGGTTTCAAAAAAAGCATAACCAGCACCAGGCTCTTTGATCCAGCCCTGGTCCAAAAAGTACAGGGAACAAAACATGTAGGGGCCCCCCATATTTAATGAACCAGCACCAGGTTCTTGGAGCTGGCACTAGTTCTAAAAATATGGGGAACAAAATGAGTAGGGGTCCCCCATATTTTCAGTACCAGCATGGGGCTCCACTAGCAAGGGAGTACTGCCACAGCCAAGGGACATTCATCCATTCCCCCCTAACTAGTCAGCCCAGGCCAGGGATTCTTGGGGAAGTGGGGACCCCCCCAATAAAATAATACCTCTCTCCAGGGCACCCAAGGCCAGAGCTAGATATAGGGGCTATCTCCGGCACTCCCAGGCTGTTAGTGTCTAGGTGATAATCCAATAGTTAAAAATAGAATATTGTGTTTTACAGAAGGACTACGGGTCCCAACAAGCCTCCCCTGCATGCTGGTACTTAGAGAACCACAGGTACCAGCATGCTGGGCATTAACAGCCCGCTGGTACCTTAAGGCCCCATGTAAAATAAATATTAAAATAAAAACAGGATATGTTTTAATGGGATCAGTACGAGATCCCGGCAGTTTGGATCCCGGCGGTCAGAAGACCGATACCAGGAGCCCAACAGCCGGGATCCCGGCGGTGAGCACAACATGTCCCCTCACGGGCTTGCTGCTCTCGCCACGCTTTGGTTGCCACAAGGTTCTACTCAAGAGTGGTAACCAGCCGGGGTATTTCAGCTGGTGTCTGGATTCCGGCTTCGGTATCCTGACAGCCGGGATCCCGACAGACGGAAAATAGACTGCCTCCCGTTTTAAATATTTTATTATCCCGCACCTTTACCTGGGGGGCAGCAGTCTTTAAGCTCTTTTGCATGGCCACTGCCAACCACAGGACATTCCGGGCATCTTAATCTGGAAGGCGGCAACATTTAAACTCTTTTGTATGGCCACCTCCCATCCAGAACATCCCCGGCATCTTCCATCTTCTGGAGCTCTTCCTCCGCTGTCACACTGACACCCGTTGCATTACGCTGGCTAATATTAGCTGTTATTTAGGTGCGAGACAATGACGCGGCGAGCCGTGATTGGTTAGCCATGGGCACCTTGAATTAAAAAATGGCGTTATGGAGCCATTTTTTAAATGGGAAGCCGTGCTCACTGCCAAACTCTTCCTTTAAGGTAAGGTGAACCAGCTCCGCCACCATGCCCTCCACTGCCTCACCCTACACCAATTCCTGCCACCAGCACTGCATCCCACAGCAGGGGCGGATGGTGATGGGATCCCTTTGGATCCCGCATTGCCGCCACTCTGATGTGTGTGCTGGGCTACCGGGACTGGAGATCGGTCGCTTGCTCCAGTCTCCGCGGCCTACACACTACAATGTCAGTCAATTGGACGGCGGTCTGGTCTCCAAGTTTTAAGCAGGGTTAAAGATCAGGAGACCCGACAGACGACCAGGATCGGTTGTGTGGGTCTGTCGGTGGAGGGTAAACACTTGTCCAATGTCGGGCAAACCCGTCAGCCGGGAGATGAATCTTCCAGGGATTGAAAAAGTGTGCACCAAGCTTTACATAATGTACAGTATTACAGAACATAAAAATACAATCATTGGAAAATTCTAAAAATACAATAACGTACGTGAGATGCTCGATGCTAAGATGCTCCACTGCAGTTTCCAGCTGGTCAAAGAGTTGGTCATAAGAGCATCTGTAAATGTACAGAATATATAGTGCATATCTACAATATTTCTATATATGTCCACTGTATGTTAAAAAAACACAGGCTTCAAAGAAGCCCAAGAACCCCCCTCCAAATCCTGTGTTTTCCCCTGCGGGTTAACTCATACTTTCCTACTTTCCGGAATGGCCGTCAGGCTCCCGAAAATAGGGTGACCCTCCCAGTTGTCAGGAATCCACATTCTCCATCGCATCACTTCCTATGAACAGGCGTCCCCTGGCTTCAGTCCTCTGTCTCCAGAGTATCCCCTGTGAATTGGACCTGTGGAACTACAGGTCCCAGCAGTTCCGTTCCCGTCTCCAGTCTCCTGCAGCCTACAGCTCACTGTGCTCCACCCAACCAGTACTATCATTTGGTAAACTACTGGTTTCAGACCAGTCAGCAGCCTGGAGTACACAGTGCTTCTAGTTAACAGCAATTACTCCCAGTGCACTACTGAGCCCAGCCAGCAATCAGCAGTGCATTACAGAATTACTCTCCTGATGAATCATTAGCTCCAGCTAACAAACAGGTGATCTGAACACCCAATCCAGCAGGGTGTGTTCTCACAGAGATGCAACATCCAATCATTACTGAGCAAGGGGTATAAACTCCAGTTCCTGGCTCAGTCTCATGGCCTTGGACAATGCGTCACATTGCTGCATAGCGTCTCCTGGTTCCCGTTCCTGTTTCCAGTCCCCAGGGTTTAAACTCCTGTTTCCAGTCTTCAGTGTTCAAACTCCTGTTTCCAGCAATCTCCTATTTTCTGTTATCTCCAAGTGATCTCCCGGTTCCAGCATTCCTGTGGAACTACAGGCAGTGTCGGACTGGGGCATGTAGGGCCCACCGGGGAAATGCAGTGGTAGGGGCCCATGTTTATGTGTGTGGCTAGTCCGCAGAGGGGGTGTGGCCTGCCACATCATTGGTTTGACTAACCATTAGAGAGTGCAATGTCTGGGACCCTTCATAAATATATACAGTAAATTCAGCTGCTGCATGCATGATAATGTACCAGATTAATAACAGATTAATAACAGCAATGAACTGTGGAAAAATAAGAATTTACTTACCGATAATTCTATTTCTCGTAGTCCGTAGTGGATGCTGGGGACTCCGTCAGGACCATGGGGATTAGCGGCTCCGCAGGAGACAGGGCACAAAAGTAAAAGCTTTTAGGATCAGGTGATGTGCACTGGCTCCTCCCCCTATGACCCTCCTCCAAGCCTCAGTTAGGATACTGTGCCCGGACGAGCGTACACAATAAGGAAGGATTTTGAATCCCGGGTAAGACTCATACCAGCCACACCAATCACACTGTACAACCTGTGATCTGAACCCAGTTAACAGCATGATAACAGCGGAGCCTCTGAAAAGATGGCTCACAACAATAATAACCCGATTTTTGTAACAATAACTATGTACAAGTATTGCAGACAATCCGCACTTGGGATGGGCGCCCAGCATCCACTACGGACTACGAGAAATAGAATTATCGGTAAGTAAATTCTTATTTTCTCTGACGTCCTAAGTGGATGCTGGGGACTCCGTCAGGACCATGGGGATTATACCAAAGCTCCCAAACGGGCGGGAGAGTGCGGATGACTCTGCAGCACCGAACGAGAGAACTCCAGGTCCTCCTCAGCCAGGGTATCAAATTTGTAGAATTTTGCAAACGTGTTTGCCCCTGACCAAGTAGCAGCTCGGCAAAGTTTTAAAGCCGAGACCCCTCGGGCAGCCGCCCAAGATGAGCCCACCTTCCTTGTGGATTGGGCATTTACAGATTTTGGCTGTGGCAGGCCTGCCACAGAATGTGCGAGCTGAATTGTACTACAAATTCAACGAGCAATCGTCTGCTTAGAAGCAGGAGCACCCAGCTTGTTGGGTGCATAAAGTATAAACAGCGAGTCAGACTTTCTGACTCCAGCCGTCCTGGAACATATATTTTCAGGGCCCTGACAACGTCTAGCAACTTGGAGTCCCCCAAGTCCCTAGTATCCGCAGGTACCACAATAGGTTGGTTCAGGTGAAACGCTGACACCACCTTAGGAAGAAACTGGGGACGAGTCCGCAGTTCTGCCCTGTCCGAATGGAAAATCAGATATGGGCTTTTGTAAGACAAAGCCACCAATTCTGACACTCGCCTGGCCGAGGCCAGGGCCAACCGCATGGTCACTTTCCATGTGAGATATTTAAAATCCACAGATTTGAGCGGTTCAAACCAATGTGATTTGAGGAATCCCAACACTACGTTGAGATCCCACGGTGCCACTGGAGGCACAAAAGGGGCTGTATATGCAATACTCCCTTAACAAACGTCTGGACTTCAGGAACTGAAGCCAATTCTTTCTGGAAGAAAATCGACAGGGCCGAAATCTGAACCTTAATGGACCCCAATTTGATGCCCATAGACACTCCTGTCTTCAGGAAATGCAGGAATCGACCGAGTTAAAATTCCTCCGTGGGGGCCCTCCTGGCCTCACACCACGCAACAATTTTTCGCCAAATACGGTGATAATGTTGTGCGGTCCCCTCCTTCCTGGCTTTGATCAGGATAGGAATGACTTCCTCCGGAATGCCTTTTTCCTTCAGGATCCGGCGTTCAACCGCCATGCCGTCAAACGCAGCCGCGGTAAGTCTTGGAACAGACAGGGTCCCTGCTGAAGCAGGTCCCTTCTTAGCGGCAGAGGCCATGAGTCCTCTGTGAGCATCTCTTGAAGTTCCGGGTACCAAGTCCTTCTTGGCCAATCCAGAGCCACGAGTATAGTTCTTACTCCTCTCCGTCTTATAATTCTCAGTACCTTGTGTATGAGAGGCAGAGGAGGGAACACATACACTGACTGGTACACCCACGGTGTTACCAGAGCGTCCACAGCTATTGCCTGAGGGTCTCTTGACCTGGCGCAATACCTGTCCAGTTTTTTGTTCAGGCGGGACGCCATCATGTCCACCTTTGGTCTTTCCCAATGGTCCACAATCATGTGGAAGACTTCCCGATGAAGTCCCCACTCTCCCGGGCGTCGGAATGAACACTGCTGACAGTGCTATCACCTGATTTTCCGCTCAGCGAAGAATCCTTGCAGTTTCTGCTATTGCCCTTCTGCTTCTTGTGCCGCCCTGTCTGTTTACGTGGGCGACTGCCGTGATGTTGTCCCACTGGATCAATACCGGCTGACCTTGAAGCAGAGGTCTTGCTAAGCTTAGAGCATTGTAACTTGCCCTTAGCTCCAGTATATTTATGTGGAGATAATTCTCCAGACTTGATCACACTCCCTGGAAATTTTTTCCCTGTGTGACTGCTCCCCAGCCTCTCAGGCTTGCATCCCTGGTCACCAGGACCCTTCCTGAATGCCGAATCTGCGGCCCATTAGTAGATGGGTACTTTGCAGCCACCGCAGAAGAAACACCCTTGTCCTTGGAGACAGGGTTATCCGCTGATGCATCTGAAGATGCGATCCGGACCATTTTTCCAGCAGATCCCACTGAAAAGTTCTTGCGTGAAAACTGCTGAATGGAATCGCTTCGTAAGAAGCCACCATTTTTCCCAGGACCCTTGTGCAATGATGCACAGACACTTTTCCTGGTTTTAGGAGGTTCCTGACTAGCTCGGATAACTCCCTGGCTTTCTTCTCCGGGAGAAACACTCTTTTCTGGACTGTGTCCAGAATCATCCCTAGGAACAGCCGATGTGTCGTCGGAAACAACTGCGGTTTTGGAATATTTAGAATCCACCCGTGCTGTCGTAGAACTACTTGAGATAGTGCTACTCCGACCTCCAACTGTTCTCTGGACCTTGCTCTTATCAGGAGGTCGTCCATTTTCTTTGAAGAAGAATCATCATTTCGGCCATTACCTTGGTAAAGACCCGGGGTGCCGTGGACAATCCAAACGGCAGCGTCTGAAACTGATAGTGACAGTTCTGTACCACGAACCTGAGGTACCCTTGGTGAGAAGGGCAAATTGGGACATGGAGGTAAGTATCCCTGATGTCCCGGGACACCCTATAGTCCCCTTCTTCCTGGTTCGCTATCACTGCTCTGAGTGACTCCATCTTGATTTGAACCTTTGTAAGTGTTCAAATATTTCAGATTTAGAATAGGTCTCACCGAGCCTTCTGGCTTCAGTACCACAACATAGTGTGGAATAATACCCCTTTCCTTGTTGTAGGAGGAGTACTTTGATTATCACCTGCTGGGAATACAGCTTGTGAATTGTTTCCAATACTGCCTCCCTGTCGGAGGGAGACATTGGTAAAGCAGACTTCAGGAACCTGCGAGGGGGAAACGTCTCGACTTTCCAATCTGTACCCCTGGGATACTACTTGTAGGATCCAGGGGTCCTGTACGGCCCCAGCGTCATGCTGAGAAACTTGGCAGAAGCGGTGGAGGGCTTCTGTTCCTGGGAATGGGCTGCCTGCTGCAGTCTTCTTCCCTTTCCTCTATCCCTGGGCAGATATGACTCTTATGGGGACGAAAGGACTGAGGCTGAAAAGACGGTGTCTTTTTCTGCAGAGATGTGACTTAGGGTAAAAACGGTGGATTTTCCAGCAGTTGCCGTGGCCACCAGGTCCGATGGACCGACCCCAAATAACTCCTCCCCTTTATACGGCAATACTTCTTTGTGCCGTTTGGAATCTGCATCACCTGACCACTGTCGTGTCCATAAACATCTTCTGGCAGATATGGACATCGCACTTACTCTTGATGCCAGAGTGCAAATATCCCTCTGTGCATCTCGCATATATAGAAATGCATCCTTTAAATGCTCTATAGTCAATAAAATACTGTCCCTGTCAAGGGTATCAATATTTTTAGTCAGGGAATCCGACCAAGCCACCCCAGCTCTGCACATCCAGGCTGAGGCGATCGCTGGTCGCAGTATAACACCAGTATGTGTGTATATACTTCTTAGGATATTTTCCTTGAGGACAACCCTATCTGGAGACGGTACCGCCACTTGTTTTGATAAGCGTGTGAGCGCCTTATCCACCCTAAGGGGTGTTTCCCAACGCGCCCTAACTTCTGGCGGGAAAGGGTATACCGCCAATAATTTTCTATCGGGGGAAACCCACGCATCATCACACACTTCATTTAATTTATCTGATTCAGGAAAAACTACAGGTAGTTTTTTCACACCCAACATAATACCCTTTTTTGTGGTACTTGTAGTATCAGAAATATGTAACACCTCCTTCATTGCCCTTAACAAGTAACGTGTGGCCCTAAAGGAAAATACGTTTGTTTCTTCACCGTCGACACTGAAATCAGTGTCCGTGTCTGTGTCTGTGTCGACCGACTGAGGTAAATGGGCGTTTTAAAGCCCCTGACGGTGTTTGAGACGCCTGGACAGGTACTATTTTGTTTGCCGGCCGTCTCTGTTGACATTATCACGTAATTCCTTGAATAAGCCATCCATTCCGGTGTCGACTCCCTAGAGAGTGACATCACCATTACAGGCAATTGCTCCGCCTCCTCACCAACATCGTCCTCATACATGTCGACACACACGTACCGACACACAGCACACACACAGGGAATGCTCTGATAGAGGACAGGACCCCACTAGCCCTTTGGGGAGACAGAGGGAGAGTTTGCCAGCACACACCAAAAACGCTATAATTATACAGGGACAACCTTTATATAAGTGTTTTTCCCTTATAGCATTTTAATATATATAGTCATATCGCCAAATAAGTGCCCCCCCTCTCTGTTTTAACCCTGTTTCTGTAGTGCAGTGCAGGGGAGAGCCTGGGAGCCTTCCCACCAGCATTTCTGTGAGGGAAAATGGCGCTGTGTGCTGAGGAGAATAGGCCCCGCCCCCTTTTCGGTGGGCTTCTTCTCCCGTTTTTCTGAGACCTGGCAGGGGTTAAATACATCCATATAGCCCCCAGGGGCTATATGTGATGTATTTTTAGCCAGAATAAGGTACTATCATTGCTGCCCAGGGCGCCCCCCCCAGCGCCCTGCACCCTCAGTGACCGCTGCTATGAAGTGTGCTGACAACAATGGCGCACAGCTGCAGTGCTGTGCGCTACCTTATGAAGACTGAAAAGTCTTCTGCCGCCGGTTTCTGGACCTATTCATTTTTCGGCATCTGCAAGGGGGTCGGCGGCGCGGCTCCGGGACGAACCCCAGGGTGAGACCTGTGTTCCGACTCCCTCTGGAGCTAATGGTGTCCAGTAGCCTAAGAAGCCAATCCATCCTGCACGCAGGTGAGTTCACTTCTTTCCCCTAAGTCCCTCGATGCAGTGAGCCTGTTGCCAGCAGGACTCACTGAAAATAAAAAACCTAACAAAACTTTTACTCTAAGCAGCTCTTTAGGAGAGCCACCTAGATTGCACCCTTCTCGGCCGGGCACAAAAATCTAACTGAGGCTTGGAGGAGGGTCATAGGGGGAGGAGCCAGTGCACATCACCTGATCCTAAAAGCTTTTACTTTTGTGCCCTGTCTCCTGCGGAGCCGCTAATCCCCATGGTCCTGACGGAGTCCCCAGCATCCACTTAGGACGTCAGAGAAATACACCATAGTCCAGTATAAGGTAACATATGTATAATGTATAATTCAAGTGCACAGTCTGGAACCTGATCCTTAGAGCAGGAGGTGGGCCTCCAGACAGTGGGGCCCACCGGTGGTTTCCCCTGTACCCCTGTGGGCCAGTCCAAGCCTGACTACAGATCCCAGCATTACATCAGCTCCAGCTTCTGCTACAGTCAGCTTCCACCGTTTGCAGTAGAGACTTCTCTCCAGGTGCTATCTATTGTTTTCACCTGTGTATGGTTAACTTGCTTGCTGCATTATGCTATGACATCTGGCACTTAATACAACCTCTTCATGTGCATCTCATGCCGTCTCCTGCTTAAACCTTGCTTGGTTGTGGACTTTGCATTACTATTGACTGTGTGGAGAATTATTGCTGAGTTTCAATCCATCTGTGGGAGTGATTACTATCAGATTGCTATTTCAGTTTCCAGACTGGTTCATTGCCTATATTACTGCACTGGTTCCCACACCAACCGAATATCTGTGACTGTTTATATTACCTTTGTCAGCATTTCTTGTACCAAATTATTTCAAGTTCATCCGTTTCTATTTCTGTTATAATCCGTGTGCATTTAATAAACATCGTTGCACAGGAATCTTTACAGCCTCCTCGGTTTCTCCATTGCACCACCAGTGACCCACTAGTGCCCCCTCCGGGGACAGACAAAACCTCAGACCTGACACCAGCCCCCTGGACGAGCTGGCAAATCTCACAATTTTTAAGTTACCCCCCACAGCCGGCCCTAACCAATATGATGCCCTAGGCAAGATTTTGGCTGGTGCTCCTTGCACAGACGCTAGTTCTGCCTCTGACCATGTACCTTTCTCCAAGCACCATCACCGTGTACGGTGTTATTTATGAGAAACTAACCAAATAGAGGACAAATGAACACAGGTTTTTTGGTATAATATTTTTATACACACTTTCTTTCTGTACTTTTACACGCATCTCTCTATAATTTTAATATTTCACTGACAAGGATGTGATATGTCATTTTTAATATTATTAAATAAAGGGTATGTTTTAAAACCCATAAGTGCACCTATTACAGATAGCTTTTGTTCTTGTCCCCATTTTCATGCAAAAATACATAGTCCATGAAATGCCACAGACCTATGTATTTTTGCATCTGCGATCGCTGGAAAAAAAGCCCACTTATCAGCGATTTGGCTTCGCCTTCCTGAGGCAGGTGAAACAAAACCCCTTATAAACGCTGGCATCGGGGCTCATTGGATCGCACCTGGTGATATGACTGGCAGTAAATTACTACAGGTGATTGGATACCCCCCACAGACTGAAGGTGATTTTATACAATAGTTTTAGTAATTTTGTGCATGAAACAAAGTTTGTGTACATGCATGACATGCATTTGTTTCATATATACCTTATACACAGTCTGAAGATAATTTTATACAGTATTTTTAATAATTTTGTGTGTTACACAAAGTTTGTGTACATTGAACAATCACAAATGTACCACTATCTTAGTCTTGCTCAAAAAAAAAAATCCTTATTTCGGAATATTCTGTATTTCATAATATTGGCTATGGGAGACATGCCCTGTAGTAGTATTAGATTTTGGTGTTCTATTATTGGGATGTCAATAAGGGACAATGGCTGTTAAGTAGTACAGTGTCTGTTCACTACAGCAAGAGTCTAATGAATTGGTGTTCAGACACATTGGTCTATCTCTCTGTCCAGACACGTGTGTATTTTCACACATTTATTCTCCAAAACACGTGTGTATTTTCAGACAAGTTTGTTCTCCAAGACGTGTGTATTTTCAGACAAGTTTGTTCTCCAAGACATGTGTGTATTTTCAGACACGTTTGTTTGCCAATACACATCTGTATTTCCAGACACGTTTGTTTGCCAAGACACGTCTGTATTTTCAGACACGTTTGTTCACGAAGATGCATCTGTATTTTCAGACACGTTTGTTCACGAAGATGCATCTGTATTTTCAGACACGTTTGTTCACCAAGACACGTCTGTATTTTCAGACAAGTCCGTCCACCTTCCCGTATGTCTATTGTAGTAATCCACTTGTCCATTTTTTTTTTTGTGCCATAAGATTACAAGCCAAGAAATGAAGTACAGACAGCAAACTATGGATTTATTCATAGAAAGGAGAGAAGAGTGGAAGATAAAGACTGCAGTAAGGTGGAAAAAACTAGTGAATTGAGAAAAGATGAATTTGCTGAAGATTGTGTGAATACGATCCAAGATTGTGGCAGTATGCTAAAAAAATGACATTGGAAACTACATTGACTCCATTTTTACTCTCAATGACAATTTGAAATGTGAGCTACTGCAAAGACCATGGAAGCCTTCACTCGGATACAAGCTACCATTTTCAATGCATAATAAGAAAGGGAAGGAGGAAAAAAGGTTTCTAAAGCAATCTCATCTGGACAGTTTTCCGTGGTTGATGTACTCTGATGCTAAAAAAGGAGTCTTCTGCAAATATTGTGCCCTATTTGTTATGGCAGCAATGGGGGGCTCCCACAATCACATTCCTCTTCAGAAGCTTGTAAAAAAAGGCCCTTACTGTTTTGGCAAAGCTGCTAGGCAAAGATGGATAACTATGCACTCATGAGAAGCAACAATACCACAGGGATTCTGTGCAAGCAGCAAAATACTTTCTGAAGGCCATTTATGCACCAGAGAGGAATATTATGAACAAGATTAGTTCACAGCGACTACAGCAGGTCCAAAAGAACAGACTCAGAAGATTAAAGCCTATAGTTGAAACCATTATGTTCCTTTGTAGACAAAATATTCCTCTGTGAGGGAATAGGGATGATGGCGAGCTGTTTAATGAAGCAGACATAGAACCGCTGATAGATGAAGGAAATTTTAGACTCCTCACCATCTTTTGAGCTTAAAGTGAGTGGCAAAGTTTTAGGGCAGATAGTGATCAGGCAAATTAAAAAGATACTGAACTCTGTTGGGATTGGTACTGATGGTGGTTCTCTGATCTGAGAGCAGTTAGGTGCTGTCGCAGAGAAATGAAAGGAGGCTAAATATGCCACTAGATGCTCTTGCTTTAATCATACACTAAACTTGTCAATTTCCAAGACTTCAAAGGTTCAGGGTGAAAGCGACTGTATCGGCATCATCAAGGAAGTTGTATGTTTCTTTAATGCTTCAGCTAAGCGGAACTATGTTCTTATGAATGTTGTGGATGCACAATTAAAGGGTATGTGTGAAACACGCTGGGTGGAAAGAAGTGAATGCTTGATCCAGTTTTTTGCCTGATTAGAAAAATTTGTTCAGACACTTGAATATATATCTCAATGGACAGAACAAGCATCATCTGATAAAGCACAGATCTTGTTAAGTGCCATAAAAAAAATGTTGAGTTTGGCATTGCACTGCTAGCTCTCAATATTTACGATGTGTCTACCACTTAGTAGGCTATTCCAGAAGAAAACTGTTGACTTGACTGGCACTGCTACCCTTGTCACTGATCTTCTGTCAGCTTTGAATAAACAGCATATAAATTGCAGTGAAGAATTTTCAAATATATTTTCAAAAGCATCTCGGGTTTTGTCAAACTTAAGGGCCCTACACATTGAGTGATCCGCCACCGAGTTGCCCGACGGCGGATACGGCTGACAGGTGACGCGGTGGGGGGGGGGGAGCAGTGACGGGGGAGTGAAGTTTCTTCAATCCACCCTGTCACCCAGCTCCATAGAAGTGCAGGCAAATATGGACGAGATCGTCCATATTGGCCTGCATGCACAGGCGACGGGGCACCAGCGATGAATGAGTGCAGGGCCGCGCATCGTTCATCGCTGGTGCCTCCACACTCAAAGATATGAACGGTATCTCGTTCATTAATGAACGAGATCGTTCATATCTTTGAGTATTATCGCCAAGTGTGTAGGGCCTATTAGATGTTTCAATAGAACTACCATGAATAACAAAAAAAAATCAAATTCATAGAGCAAATATTCCATTTTCAACACCAGAAGATTACTATAGGAGGGCAATCTATAGTCCTTTGCTGGATTCCGTAATACAGTAGGTGATTTACAAACCAGGTTTTCTGCTGAAACATTGTCATCTTGTGAGCTGACTTGCTTGCTACCAAGAAACATCTTGCATTTGAACACTGAGTCACTGACATTAAAAGTAAGGGAATATTGCAATACTTATGGAGATCTAAAAAAGTAATAAACCTGTGCTGGAGTGGACACTACTATCAGAGGTTCACCTCTGGAAAGAGAGGTGGGTATGGTCGGCTGACTGAATACCTCTTCCAGAGTCTGTGGAAGAAGCTCTGCAGGCCTGTGATGAAGATACTGTATTTTTTCATTAGTGAACGCCCTTCTGAATTTTTTTTTTTTACTTTGCCCATCAGCGTTGCATCAGCTCAAAGGAGCTTCTCTTCTTTACAACATTTAAAAACCTGGTTGAGAAGCCAAATGGGTCAGGAGAGGTTAACTGGTTTAGCTCTTCTACATACTTATAGGGAAATTGCAGTAGACATGGACAGAGTGATTGATCGCTTTGCAAACACTGGAAATCGAAGAATGGATTTTGTTTTGTAAAGTTACTTGTGTTTATTTCTCTTGTTGTTGTTGTTGTTGTTGTTGAATATTCTGTCCATTTCATTATTAGTTGATTTTATTGTTGTTATTTATAGCTATTTAGTGTTTTGCCTAAAATAAAGCAAACTCAAAATATATTTACATGTGTGATTTAGAAGTTGGGACTGGATAGGGGAGGAGTCAAGACTGAAGAGGGGAGGAGTCTGGATTGGAGAGGGGCGGGGTCAAAACTAAACCGTAACACCCCCCCCCCCCAAAAAAAAAAAAAGTCTAGATCCGACCCTGTCCTGTATGTAGAGCTTCTTTCATGGGTTTATATTATGGAGATGATTTCCTCTCCAATGTACTTACATACTTACATATTGTTTGTAACACATAGTTTGTGTATCGTTCAGTTTACATGGGAGCAGTCTCTTTATGGTGTGGACTATGTAACAAATGTGGAACTATGCATTTTGGACTATTGGAATTGGTTTTATTCAGTGAGAACCTACCATTCTGTACACATTTATCAAAGGGTTACCTGCCAAGTGTTAAGGTTACCCTGAATGCGTTTACTGGTAACAGCAGCAGAGATTGGAGATATTTGCTGCAATCCCCTGTTTTTGGTCTCCAAAGGACCCCTCATTGGTTTTTATGGTGACCGCTTAAGCCAGGGCATATTTATTATCATGTTTTACACCTGATAATTAGAATTTTGTATCCCTGCTTATTGCAGCAATAAGAAATTAAAGGCTGCCCAGATGTATCAAAAATCAAATCCAGGGACATGGGTTCCCAAAGGAATTCATTGCTGCAATATGTAAGACGAGAAGTAATTACTAATGCAATCACATCTTCTTTGGGAAGTGGGCACACTACTGCACATGCACCATTTGCGGACCACGAATATGCGGACAGCCAGTGGTGGCGAGAGGGGGGGAGGGTACTAATTACCCTGGGACCAGATCTGATAGAGGTGCCAGCGGGGGCCCAAGTCCTTCCCCTCTCTCCTCTCCCTTTTACTTGGTAGCAATAGCTGCAGCTCTTTTCCTCAGCCCAGCATGGCTGCATTGTGGCCAGGGAGGTGCTTAAAATATTTTTTTTCCTAAGAGTCCATTGCCACACCTCTTATGTTTAGACCATGCCCCCTGAAAAGTACCTGGGCCCAGTTGTCTATTCGCTTAGTAGTGTACCTAGACCCTCTTATTATAGATTTTTGCTCTGCCTTTTTCTCATGTTACCCGTGAATGTATTTAACATATCTTACATAATTTCCACTACTTGTTTTGTGCAGCCTGGTTTCCATGGCGATGGGTCTCACTTTGCATTTTCTCCGCCCCCCGGGTCGCCGGCACCAGAGCACGCCCATGACGTCGCTGAGAGTCCCGGAGAGCGGAGGACGTGAATCACACGAGGTGTCCGGTAATGTATATAAATGGGTATCCGTTCACATGGTCGACCATGTTATGGTCGACAGTCATTAGGTCGACCACTATTGGTCGACATTGACATGGTCGACATGGACACATGGTCGACACATGAAAGGTCGACACATGAAAATGTCGACATGAGTTTTTTTAACTTGTTTTTTTTTCTTTTGGGGAACTTTTCCATACTTTACGATCCACGTGGACTACGATTGGAATGGTAATCTGTGCCGAGCGAAGCGGTAGCGGAGCGAAGGCACCTTTCCCGAAGCATGGCGAGCGAAGCGAGCCATGCGCGGGGACGCGGTGCACTAATTGGGGCTCCCAGTCACATTACGCAAAAAACGACACAAAAAAGGTAAAAAAACTCATGTCGACCTTTTCATGTGTCGACCATTTTCATGTGTCCATGTCGACCATGTCAATGTCGACCAATAGTGGTCGACCTAATGACTATCGACCATAACATGGTCGACCATTCATACCGGAACCATATAAATGTTTGTATTTCACTTTTGCAGTTCTTGATAAAAGGAGTCTGTCCTGAAACGTTGACTGCAGCTGCTGTGCTATGTCAAGTTCTTTATCATAGTCTCTGTGCCGGCTATTTTCGTCTGTGCTTTATATATATATATATATATGTGTGTGTATGTATGTATGTATGTATGTATGTGTGTGTGTATATATATTGTCAAAGTCAGAAAAATATCTCTATGCACACTACCATATTTGCACCTCACACAGGTCCGTGCTGCGCATGCGTACGCTCTCCCATACGTGCGCATACTCACAGTCGCGGGCACCCGCAGGCGCACGGTATGCGTATTTACGGTAGAGTTTATGTGATCGTAGCGTGCGACTCAATCGTTACATATTTTCAGTAATAATGTATTTTGTAGATCATGGTCCCTTTGATAGATTCTGAAAGTTTAGTTAATATAGCATGTTCCTGAACAGAGAGATCCCTCTTTGTATTGTACGAAGGGTCAGACAGGAGTAATACAGTGGTGTTTAGTATCCATCGGAAGAATATTTAATTAGAAATATTCCGGTGTTGGTTTGAAGCAGATCAATCGCTCGTGCGAATAGTTATGGACATAAGAAGTTTATGAACATTTACTTTATTTGCACTTTATTACCCATGCGGCGGGAAACCCAGTTTCCCTCCCACCTGAGCTGTTGGAAATAGTCACAGCCCACCTGTATGAATCAACCTATGACCTTTTGTTATAATGCGAGGAGGAATTCCTGTGTCCAATGAACAATGAGATTGTAGGGACCAGTGAATTGCATTGTGTGTGGGGCATAAATAGAAAGGCCGATCACATCCAGCTCTCACTCTTCAACGGTTATCATTGCTGAAAATCGGGAGCTGGATGTCCAGAGGCGCATGCGATCGTTTCCTTTGTGCGTAAGTTTTTCTCCGTAATCATACTGTTTCTCTCTTGTTATTATGGGCCATATCTTTCTCTCTCTTCTCTTTCTCTCATTTTTCTCTTAAACTTAATTGTATTGTATTTACTGTGTAGTTACCTGGTTAGTTAGTCTATGTTATATTGTAGTGTATGATTTGTATTTGTATTAATTCTTTTGCAAGTATATCATTCAAAATATATATATATATTAGGCGTTGGACCCTAAGCCCAGGTATCTGTGTATTTCTTATAGAGTTAAGTATTCTCAGAGCGTCGGTGACGCTCAAACTGCTTTTAAGCTAGTAAGGTTATACTGTGTTGCATTTACACCATATCACTACACAAAGGGTTTACTGCATAATACACTGTTTATGGTTTAGATATAAAGGTTTTACATTGTGAGCGTATGCGCCGCTGGTGATCTCCTCGTGGTCTCGAGCGGTCGCATCGCTATAGCGAATCATTACGGTAGTCGGCAGCCAATAGCGTGCCTGCCAGTGATCTCTTGGCCGTGAGCGAACGTAACGCTTGAGCGTCTCGACCACGGCTAAGCGATTGTTACGCAACGTGCGTACCCTTACGGTACTTCATACGTAGTTAGCGTACAGTGTTCTTAGACCTCATAAAGGGTATTATATAAGATAAATAATCTGCTTTAACAATTGCGGGCTCGTCCTGTCCTTCACATATCTGCACTAGGTAATTACAGCAGACATTATCCAGCAGCAAAGGGCGGGAGATCATATTCCTCGTAGTGCTGTTTGGATAAGTGTCTGCTTCTCTTAGTAAAGGGTGCTGAAGGAATCCGGGAACCGGAGGTAAGAACAACACGCTAGTCTCTTTTAAAACTGTTTATTTGTCTGTCTTGCGTACACACGCACGCATATCTGCATTTCTTTTCATTCGTGTATTTTCGTATGTCACTCTCCTGTTTGCTATTATATAGTTGATAAACGTGCTAAGAGAGATTTGCCGCTATTTCAAAGTGTAAAAGTAAAGGTAATATAGTTAAAGTATAGACAAACACACAGTTTTGCCTGAGAGACAAGGCGAAGTCAGTGTGGTGCGCGGTAGATGATCAAGGATCATCTACATTGATAAACGTATAAATTGTGTTACGGTGGATCTTTATTTTGCGTACACGTGTCTCTAACAAAGGACTGAGACTTGCGTACGCAAACCAAAGGCCGACGCACGCAGCGTATATTACGCAACGGAGCGTACGGGTACGCCCACGTAACTCAAATCACAAGTTTTTTTCTCTCCTCTCAACGCGATAAGTAGCGCCACGCGGTAAATAACGCCAGGCGATAAATCGCACAAATTTATTTTAAATTCGAAATTTAAATTAATAGATCCTTCTCCTAATTTGTAACACATCTGGTCTAAAGAGAAATTTCTGCGCAGAAATAGAAATAGAAACAAAAGTGTACATGTGGTGAGTGAGTGTGTTGTATACAATTTTACAGGTTGAACCACAAGAAAAGTCGAGTTCTCGTGAGGTACATGCGTGTAAGTGACGTACATGGTGGCTAGGGAGGCATCCCTGGTTAAAACATACAATTTGAGCATTAGAGTGTAGCAGACCAGGAGGTCATACTGTAACAGACCAGGAGGTCATAGCAGACCAGCAGGTTCAGGTACAGCAGACAAGGAAGTCCGCTATACAGTCCACAGGCACAACACCAAGAAAGGGTTGGTGCAACACCCATATAGGCCATACAAGCTCTTGCTGAAGGAATTCGCAGCCGCAATTTTCGATTCCACTGGTCGCTCCGTACATAAGATTAGTTGCTTATGTGCTGAACGATTGTACCGCACGTAATTGTGTACATTAGTAAACCTGACCGGTACTATTTGTGTACGAAGGTCATAAACGCTATTTGTACATTCTAACGTGATTTGTGTAATTTTTATTTTATTTTAAGGGAAGTTCGCTGCTCACTCAGGAAGTATACAACAACCAATAGTTACTGGAAAGAGTAAGTGTTCTTCGGATCACCCTCACAGGTTCCAGTAAATAGAGGTTCAGGTCGCAGGGGCCCTAGGTCGAGTACGCCAGCACCATATCGGTGTGATCAGGTCGTATTGGTCGGCGTGGGCGAGTGAGTGGGGTACTCGGTAAACCGCCACCGTCAGCCTATTTTGAACATTTTGGTTTGCGTAAGGGTTGGCTGAATAAAGCAACACCTTCGAACTATGGGGGCCACTTGTTCAGGTAGGGGGCGATCAACCTCGGTTCGGGTTGATTCAGTGAACCGACCAGTTGGGTCGGCAAGGTACGTGATGTGTGAAAAATACGGTTCACACACAGAGGTTTTATGTGATGAATGGGAGAGAATGACGGTACATGACGGGGAGAAATTCCCAAGAGTAGGTAGCTTCAGCACAGAAGTGTTAACGAATTTAAGGAGAAGGATATGTCTCATTAAATCAGCAAAGAGACGAATCAAGCATTATGATTATTTGCAGTTGTGGCAACAGGAGGGTGACATACAGAGAGGATTGGCTCAGGCGGCGGGATCTGGCTCAATCAGAAAACTGATAGCCACGGCCCCACCGCCACCATATATATCGGGAGAGAAATTGGTTGCGGAGAATGACGCACTAAGGTGTAACACACAAACACTTAGCAACTGTGTAAATGTTAAAGATAATGTTAACCAATTAACCAATGCAAGTATTAACCCGTGCAAGTTGTACCCTGTTTTGAACTTTCCTCAGGAGTGTGATCAAGAAGACAAATCGGCAACAATTTCAGCGCTCTCTCTAGCAGCCACCATAGCAGAGACCACAGTAGGCACAGCTCCACCCACGAGATTAGTAACAAGGGCCCCTAGCGGAGGGATAGGTGAGGTCGTATCTACAGGTAAGTACGGCACCATACACTATGCTGAAGCCATTTCACCACAGGCTGTAGAACCCACACAGAGTGATGTTGTTAGAGTTAATCCTGTTAGGGTAATAGCTGTTCCAAATGGGAAAACTGACACATCAGGAGTCACCCCTGTGAGGAACATTGCCATGTATAGCCCATTTTCCAGAATGGAATTAAGGACCATAGTGTCTGAATTCCCTGACCCTAGAAAAGACTTAGTTGCCAGCCAAAAATACATCAGAGACCTAGGTAACACTGTAGAGCCCAACAACAAAGACTGGCAGATATTGCTGAGAGCATGTTTACCCTCCAATGTTGACGCAACTCAATTTTTAGCTGACTGTGGATTAGATCAGGATGTACCTCTTACAGATGTGTACAACAAAGACAATGTAAAAAGAATAAGCTTACAGTTAAAGGAGTATTTCCCAGCCGTAGTTAAATGGAACAAAATATTCTCCATTAAACAGAAGGAGTCAGAAACAGCTGCAGAGTATTTTCACAGAGCATTATCAGAAATGGCAAAATACACAGGCATAGAGGACATTAAAACAAACATAAACCATCGAGAAGTAGCAGTATCGGTACTGATGGATGGTTTAAAAGAATCATTAAAGACTAGGGTACAGACCACACAACCATGTTGGCGAGGTCTGTCTGTGGCTACTTTGAGAGAGGCTGCTATTGATCACGATAGGAACATCACCAGACACAGGGAACAACAAAGTGATAAGTTAATGGCAGTAAGTATACAGGCCCTGACCACAAAACAGCCTGTGTTAACATCACCAAACCCTGTGGGTAAGTCAAATGTGGTAACATGTTATTTTTGTCACAAACAGGGACACTTTGCACGAGACTGTAGATCGAGAAATGTACAAAAATCTTATCAACCCCCTAGACAACGACACGACACACGACATTGGGAGCAGGGTCCGCAGAAACGGAGTTATGAGCCACATGCAGGGGAAACAAAAAGATACCCCCCAAACAGAGATTGGCAAACCTCTGGTAGTTCCCAGCTAACTCCCTCACAAGTAGTTGCTGCCAGCGGGATTCAGGGAGGTCACCATACCCAATAGGGGTGTGGCCATACCTGTAATCTGCAGCCAGTAAAATTGATTGCAAGCCTTGGAAGTGAACCAGAAATTGCAATCAATGTAGCTGGTAAATCATTAAACTTTCTTGTAGACACAGGGGCGGCCAAATCAGTGATAAATTCGACAGTGGGCATGAGAACCACTGGTAAGACAATTCCAGCCATAGGGGTAACGGGAGTAGTCCAGCACTACCCTGTTAGCAAACCAGCCGAGATTACAGTAGGGCCGTTACATACCAAGCATTCCTTTTTGCTGGCTGCATCGGCACCGACCAATCTCCTGGGTAGAGACTTATTGTGTAAAATGGGGTGCGTCATTTATTGTACTCCTGAAGGTGTATTCTTGGACATACCTGAGAATCACGCTCAGGAAGTACGAGACATGTTAGACTCCCCGTCAAAATTAATGTCACATACCATTATGACAAATAGGACTCCCTCCCAAGTAGAAGAAATGACATCTCAGATACCAGAGTCACTTTCGACAAAAGATGGACAGGACACTGGATTAATGGCAAACGTAGCTCCGGTAGTTGTACAAGTAAAAGATGGTAGGATAGCTCCAAAAATCCCACAGTACCCTCTGAAGCCAGAGGTGGAGTTAGGAGTTTATCCCGTAATAGAGCGCTTGCTACAACAGGGCATTCTGGTAAGAACGTCCAGCACTGCCAATAGTCCCATCTTCCCTGTTAAAAAGAGTGGGGGGAGGGGTTACCGGCTAGTGCAGGATCTAAGGGGGATTAACAAAATAGTTGAGAGTCAGTTCCCCGTAGTGCCAAATCCAGCTGTCATCCTAATGCAAATCCCTCCCACTGCGAAATTTTTCACTGTTATTGACCTCTGCTCCGCTTTCTTTTCGGTACCTCTGCACCCTGACAGTCAATATTTGTTTGCATTCACATACAGAGGAGTCCAATACACATGGACTCGATTACCACAAGGATTCATAGATAGTCCAAGTATATTTTCTCAGGCTTTGCATGATTGTTTACAGTCTTTCCAACCAGTGAGTGGATCAGTATTAATACAGTACGTGGATGATCTACTACTGTGTTCTGATTCATTGGAAGCATCCCTGAAGGATACGAAACAGCTCCTGTTTCATCTTTCAGACACAGGACACAAGGTTTCCAAAGACAAGTTGCAATTATGCCAAACTAAGGTAAAATATTTGGGACACTGTCTAACACAAGGACTGAGACACCTGACCGCTGATAGAATTCAAGCAATTAGAGACATGACTCTGCCACAAACCCAGCAACAGATCAGAACATTTTTAGGAATGTGTGGGTATTGCCGTAACTGGATCCCAGGGTTTTCCATCCTAGCGTTACCCTTGCAGGAAATGGTCTCCTCAAACAAACCTGATCGGATTTCGCATACAGACGAGTCTGAGACAGCATTTGAGAGACTTAAACAGTGCCTAACGCAGGCACCAGCATTAGGTATGCCGGACTATGGGAAACCCTTTGAACTATACGGAACAGAAAGTGCTGGTTGCGCGGCAGGTGTACTAACCCAAAAGCACGGTGATGCCAGCAGGACAGTAGCATATTACAGCGCTCAGCTAGATACGGTAGCGCGATCCCTCCCCACATGCTTGCGAAGCGTTGCTGCGATAGCATTGCTAGTAACGAAAAGCGAAGACGTCGTGCTAGGTCACAACCTCACAATTCATACACCACATGCAGCGTCAGCCTTGTTAAATTCTGCCCAAACCAGACATGTCTCATCAGCGCGGTTTACAAGATGGGAATTGGCACTAATGGCCCCCGTAAACATCACCATAAGGAGATGCAGTGCATTAAATCCTGCAACATATCTCCCAGGTGTGCCTGGACAGGCACAAAGGGTGGAAGATGAGAGTGGTGGGGAAGGAGGATTTAATACAAAGGAAGACACTCATGATTGTATGGAATATTTGACCCAAAATTTTACCGCAAGGCCTGACATCAGTGACAACCCACTGGAAGATGCAGAACTTACGTTCTACACGGACGGTAGTTGTCATAGACAGTCAGACTCGGGAGACTTGTGTACTGGATACGCAGTCGTAGATGACCAAGGCACCATAGAAGCGGAACCGCTAGGCCCACCTCACTCAGCCCAGGTTGCTGAACTGGTCGCCCTAACCAGAGCATGTGAATTGGCTAAGGGCAAATCAGCCAATATCTACACCGATTCTAGATACGCATTCGGGGTAGTCCATGATTTCGGAGCCCTATGGCGCCTCAGAAATTTCATGACGGCAGCTGGTACACCGGTAGCGCATGCAGCTCACATAAAAAGGCTTCTAACAGCGATACAGGAACCTGACAGAGTGGCTGTTATCAAATGTAAAGCACACACATATAGCCAAGACCCAATATCACTTGGTAACAGCCGAGCAGACGAAGCGGCTAAATTAGCAGCTGGTACCCCCAGACAGACAGACACCACACAACTGATGGTATTTAATACCATCAACACACAGAAGTTGTGTGAGATGCAAAATTTGTGTTCCACACAGGAAAAGGCAGTCTGGAAGGCAAAGGGATATGGCCAGGAGTCCTCAGGACTCTGGACGGATGGACAAGGTAAACCGGTGGCCCCCAGAGCATATCTTCCATGTTTAGCTGAGGCAGCTCACGGGCTGACTCATCTGGGCAGGGAAGGGATGTGCAAGTTGGTAAGAGCATATTGGTGTGCCCCAGGATTTTCATCTCATGCGAGTAAAAGAGCAATGTCATGCCTTACCTGTCTGAGAAAGAACATCGGAAAAACAATACCAACAGAACCATCCCATATCCCACCTGCCGGCGGCCCTTTCCAGGTAATACAGATTGACTTTATTCAATTACCCCCTTGTCGAAATTTGAAATATGTACTTGTTTGTATAGATGTTTTCTCAAATTGGGTCGAAGCATTTCCGGCGGCCACAAATACCGCTATGTTTACTGCTATGAAAATTGTGCAGGAATTTGTATGTAGATATGGTATCCCTAGAATAATCGAAAGTGATAGGGGTACCCATTTTACAGGTGATGTCTTTCAAGGAATGTGTAAATTGATGGGAATTGATAGCAAGCTGCACACTCCATACCGTCCACAGGCGAGTGCGAAAGTGGAAAGAGTGAACAGCACTATTAAAAATAAACTGAGTAAAGTGATGGCAGAGACAGGATTGACATGGCCAGAAGCTTTACCCATTGTACTGTACAGCATCAGAACCACTCCCAGGTCCCCTCTTAATCTGTCTCCCTTTGAAATCTTGTTTGGTCGACAACCGCATATTATGATTAACCCTCAGGATGATTTGAAGTGTAACAATGAAGTGACTGTAAAATACTTGATTAACATGAGTAAACAGTTAAGGAATCAAAATGATAATCTGAAGTTAGTGATTCCTGATTTACCAGATAGTAATTGTCATGACATTGAACCTGGGGATTATGTAATGATACGGAATTTTCTACGCTCAGGTTGCCTTATTGACAGATGGGAAGGACCATACCAGGTCTTATTGACTAGCACTACAGCATTGAAGGTTGCTGAGAGAGAGACTTGGGTTCATTCGTCCCGCTGTAAAAAGGTTGCTGATCCAGAGAGGTCCCGTGATAAGGAACAGACGGTAGAGGTTGTATCACTGGAGTGTCTGTTCCAGGAAGATTGAGGCGGCACCTGAGCATTGAAAACCACAAGATCAAAAGCAGTTGTCGATCCCCTGTTCCCTTTTATTGTTTTTCTCCACTTCCCATCCCCTCTCCCTCAAATTATTTTTCCCCCCTTCTCATTCTTCTTCGTTTCCTCCTACAAGATGGACTTGCCTCAAGAGACTGTGATCCGGATTTTCCTGTTGACCATGATGTTGACCAGAGCAGTCTGTTCCGGCGAGAGTACCATGGAGTTCGAGAGAGGTTCTGGAATGGGTTCTGATGACAGAAATGGAGGCGTAGTTTTCCAAGAACAACTTAACCAACAAGTAAAGGCGAGTATCAGAAAACGATCCGATAGCATTGACCATAGAAGGAATTGTGAAGGATTGTTAGCTGAAGAAAACTGTATCTGTCGGCTTTGTAACAATGTCATTGAGGATGGGTGCATAAAGAAATGCCAATCCAGTTTTAATATCCATATGGACCGGCATCCCTTGAGTGACTATCACTCTTTAGTGGGTAGTGTGTTAAATAAAACAGATTGTTGGGTATGCTCTCAAGTACCTCAAGGTCATAGCAAATCAGGGCTAGTACCATTTCCTTTAACGTTAGGGGAGGTACTTGAGTTAAGTGGTGGGAGACCGGTGGACAGGAGGTTTAATATCTCCAGCCCTCCTAGTTTGAAGCTCCACCAATACCATGTGGATAGGTCCCTATTATGTTTTAACATCTCCAATCCCCGAAAGCCGGGAAATTGGGAAGTGTCATGGAGTAATCAAACCATGACCTTTTCACACAGAGCAGATAGAATGCCTACAGATACAGAGCTTATACGCCACATAGCCAGTAGAGGAAAATCTTTCCGGTATAGGTATACCTTAGGAAATAGGATTACGAGAGTTGGAGAGGTATCACCAGGATACTGTGCACATATCGTACAACCTGATACGTGTACTAAGCAGATGGAAGAATTAGGGTTAGGAGATTTCACATGGAAGGTGTGTAATATGGTTATGTCCTACTCCGTCCCATATGTTCTCCCCGATGATGCATATTTCATATGCGGGAGAAAGGCGTATAAGTGGCTTGCCCCAAACTCTGAAGGATTGTGTTATATTGGAAAAGTACTGCCTGAAGTAATGACTGTATCACATGACAAAATGAAAGACATACACCGTGTTGCCCAAACTCCTTATACTCATACTCATTATGAGCACATCGTTAAACGGCACCTGATAGAAAGAACAGAGCACCCGGCCTCTGACATGATCAGTGAATCCACCGGGATTCAATTCTTAATCGCGTTAGATATCACTCACACCGCTAGAGGAGTGTTGAATTATAAATACATTTCTGTGCTCGCCAATTTGTTAGATAATATCACTGAAATGTATGATGACACGTTTAGGTATACTGGAAGGGAACTACAGGCTTACAAAACAGAACTAGTCCAGCATAGAATGGTTCTTAATTACCTCACAGCAGTAACAGGCGGATATTGTGTCACACTAGCAACACAATACGGCGTGAAATGTTGCACATATATTACGAATAGCACCGAGGACCCGGTCGAGGTCATAGACCAAAAGATAATAATAATAATAATAATAATTTTATTTATATAGCGCTCTTTCTCCAATAGGACTCAAGGCGCTTAACAGATACACAGCATAATATAGTACAGAAAAATAATGAAGTACATTTTTCATAAAATACAGAAGCATGAAGATACTAAAAGAGACACTATGGAAATGCTTGAGTAAACAGGAAAGTCTTGAGTCTACTTTTGAAGGATTCTATAGTTGGGGCCTCTCGCACTGTGCTGGGAAGTGAGTTCCATAGAGTCGGAGCCGCATGACTAAAAGCTCGACCCCCAGATGAATTACGGTAGATTCTAGGTACTGCTAAAAGTCCTTCATCTACAGATCGCAGTAATCGAGTGGGGCAGTATGGGATCAGAAGCTGTTTCAGGTACCTTGGGCCTTGGTCATGTAATGCTTTGAAACTCAGTAAGCCAATCTTGAAGAGGATTCGCCATCTTACAGGCAGCCAGTGAAGGGAGTAGAGGATGGGTGTTATGTGGCTGGAACGGGGCTGGTTGGTTAACAGCCTGGCAGCTGTGTTTTGCACCAGCTGTAAGCGTTGCAATTCTTTTGCTGGTAGACCAAGGTAGAGGGCATTACAGTAGTCTAATCGAGATGATACAAATGCATGTATGACTTTTGGCATATCATCTGAGGGAATTAAGTGCTTGATTCTGGCTATGTTCCTCAGGTGAAAGAATGAGGATTTGATTGTGGCTGATATCTGATGTTTAAGTGTCAAGCCATCATCCAGGACAACGCCAAGATTCCGCACATGATCACTGGACGATATTCTCCAACTAAAGTGGGAATTTCGCAGAAGACACAATCTCACCCTTGCTGCTGTGAGTAATGAGCTGACTGGTTGGGTGTCATGGTTGAACCCGCGAAATTGGTTCTCCGGTTTAGGAGAATGGGCCCAAGGAGTTATAATGGATGTTGGGAAGTTTCTCCTATGTATCTTAGGTGTTATCATAACGATTGGTTTGATATTTAGATGCGGTCAGGCTTTAATGAGGTGCAATCATCGTACAAGGGTAATGAGTTTAAGGAGTGAGGAAACTGTAATTCCAATGGACTTGATTTATGACCCAAATGTAGAAACAATGATGTGATGAAAATGCGATTTCTACGGTCCGTTTCTTTCACCTGTTTTTCCGTTTCCTCCAAGGTAAAAAGACCCACTTGGACGAGGAATTTGATGAGCCGATATACAGACAACAGAGAGATTAAAGAAGAAGTTTTGACAACCTGATACACAGATTTTTGATGAACTATGCCATGGATCCCCAGTTTCCCTAGAAATTTTAAAATTACGCTAGCCCAACACTTTTGTAAATCTATGGACATTGACAGCTTTGCTCGCACCTTATGAGCAAAAGCACAAAGAAGACTGCATTCAACAGACACCAAACAAGACCTCAATCGACGAATGTACATTTACCTGACATAGAATACCACCGCATTTACCGTAATTATGTATTTTCTTCATTTCTACAACCCTCAGGTAATGACACACATAGTCGATAGGGAATACAGGCACAGATATCAGCAATCACATATCTCCCCCATTCATGTATCATCAACTAAAATGTGCTCCCCCATTTTGTTACAACCAAAGCCGAAAAGAGCTCGGTAAAGTTTGACAGCCCATCCACAGACCCGTACCACGGGATAAGAAGGAATTCAAATGTATACTTCGCAATACCTCGAAGCTTGATTTAAAACATGTACGGCACGATGATACATGACCCCCAAGCACGGATTCATACACACATGCTTCTGCTATCTCACTAGGTCATACCCTTTTCCTACCTTCTCCTCTCCTCCCTTACCCAACCATGTAAATGTATTAACCCCTAACATATATTTTTCTCTTTTTGAAATGTTTTCAGGAAGTGGCAGTTATTGTTGACTGCCAAAGGGTGGACTGTCAAAGTCAGAAAAATATCTCTATGCACACTACCATATTTGCACCTCACACAGGTCCGTGCTGCGCATGCGTACGCTCTCCCGTACGTGCGCATACTCACAGTCGCGGGCACCCGCAGGCGCACGGTATGCGTATTTACGGTAGAGTTTATGTGATCGTAGCGTGCGACTCAATCGTTACATATTTTCAGTAATAATGTATTTTGTAGATCATGGTCCCTTTGATAGATTCTGAAAGTTTAGTTAATATAGCATGTTCCTGAACAGAGAGATCCCTCTTTGTATTGTACGAAGGGTCAGACAGGAGTAATACAGTGGTGTTTAGTATCCATCGGAAGAATATTTAATTAGAAATATTCCGGTGTTGGTTTGAAGCAGATCAATCGCTCGTGCGAATAGTTATGGACATAAGAAGTTTATGAACATTTACTTTATTTGCACTTTATTACCCATGCGGCGGGAAACCCAGTTTCCCTCCCACCTGAGCTGTTGGAAATAGTCACAGCCCACCTGTATGAATCAACCTATGACCTTTTGTTATAATGCGAGGAGGAATTCCTGTGTCCAATGAACAATGAGATTGTAGGGACCAGTGAATTGCATTGTGTGTGGGGCATAAATAGAAAGGCCGATCACATCCAGCTCTCACTCTTCAACGGTTATCATTGCTGAAAATCGGGAACTGGATGTCCAGAGGCGCATGCGATCGTTTCCTTTGTGCGTAAGTTTTTCTCCGTAATCATACTGTTTCTCTCTTGTTATTATGGGCCATATCTTTCTCTCTCTTCTCTTTCTCTCATTTTTCTCTTAAACTTAATTGTATTGTATTTACTGTGTAGTTACCTGGTTAGTTAGTCTATGTTATATTGTAGTGTATGATTTGTATTTGTATTAATTCTTTTGCAAGTATATCATTCAAAATATATATATATTAGGCGTTGGACCCTAAGCCCAGGTATCTGTGTATTTCTTATAGAGTTAAGTATTCTCAGAGCGTCGGTGACGCTCAAACTGCTTTTAAGCTAGTAAGGTTATACTGTGTTGCATTTACACCATATCACTACACAAAGGGTTTACTGCATAATACACTGTTTATGGTTTAGATATAAAGGTTTTACATTGTGAGCGTATGCGCCGCTGGTGATCTCCTCGTGGTCTCGAGCGGTCGCATCGCTATAGCGAATCATTACGGTAGTCGGCAGCCAATAGCGTGCCTGCCAGTGATCTCTTGGCCGTGAGCGAACGTAACGCTTGAGCGTCTCGACCACGGCTAAGCGATTGTTACGCAACGTGCGTACCCTTACGGTACTTCATACGTAGTTAGCGTACAGTGTTCTTAGACCTCATAAAGGGTATTATATAAGATAAATAATCTGCTTTAACAATATATATATATATATATATACACATACATACATACATACACACACACACACACACACACACACACACACACATATATAAACAGAAGGAGATGTGACCCGGCACCTGTTAGCAAGGTATGCTCAACCCAAAGATTTTTGGAAAAAAATCACTGGTATATGGCTAAATAGTATTAGCTTTTATTTTTTAATGTAGAAAATATATCAGAATCAATATAATATTATAAACATTGGCTAGCTGTGAACACAGAATATTCACACCTAAAATAAACACATATTTATCCTTCCCTCTACTGGTATAGGTAAAAAGCAACAATGTATCAAATGTGCGGTTTTAAATATAATTTCTGATCCTGTTAGACCTATATGATAGCTTTATGGAGAATTTCAAATAGGGATCACGCAGCAGATATTGACCATGCTTGATGTAATACTGTTTGCTAGCAAGGATATACAGTAGTAGTACCTTTACAGTTATAAATGCAGGTATTGAATTTGTAGTACTACAAGGCCTGGAGCTTTAATGTTAATTATCAACATGTACAAGAAAAGTCATTTAGACTGAGGTTATTTCATCAGTAGTAATATAAAGCTCAAAGCATTAGTATAAATAAACAGCATACAGAGGAAAAGTCAGCGAATATGTATATATTTTACCGCTGTACTCCCAGCCACTAGTGCTTATCAACCATAGATGGAAGCCATATCCAGGGGTGTAGTATGGTTTGCCGGCGGCCCAGTTCCCAGCACCCATCACACCGGCGCCGGGATCTCAACCGCCAGCATGCCGACAACAGGGTGAGCGCAACGAGCCCCTTGCGGGCTCGCTGCACACACCATGCTGCGGCCACGCTATTTATTCTCCCTCCAGGGGGGTTGTGGACCCACAAGAGGGAGAATATGTGTCGGTAAGCCAGCTGTCGGGATTCCGGTGCTGGTGTACTGAGCACCGGGATCCCAACAACCGGTATACTGAATACCACCCATATCCAGAGGTGGTTTATCATTCCTGGCTGCTGTGAGTTCTCTGGTGAACAGAAATCTCCTCTCTGTCGTATGCTCCATTCCCTTGAGCAAAAACTCCTGCTGGCTGGAAAATAAATTTTTGTACGTTGTCATTGTGGGGTATACTGTATAGAAATTTTTAGGGAAAAAATTAATTTATTCCAGTTTGGAATAAGGCTGTAACATAACAAACTGTGGAAAAGGTGAAGTGCTGTGAATACTTTCTGGATGCACTGTATAGTCCAGTAGTACTAGTCCAGTGCAGCTTTATTGTAATAATAATTTCTGCATTGCCTGTGACTCTGTGCCTATATCTGCTGTGTGGTTTCACTCTCAGTGTTTCCCAGATATAACTGTCACTATATTCTGTACCCTGGGCTAGGTGCGTTTGGGTCTTATAATATAGTAATACACAGTATTTATCACATGCGAATATTCTACTATGTTACAGTCACATAATACCAGGTTTATATCTGCAGTTATTGTACTTTGTCTAGCTTTATAGTACTAAGTAGCCCTGTTGTTGCATTTGTCTCATGGGGGGAATTCAAATGTTTGAAAAGTCAGTTGGGCGTCTGTATTTTCCTGTCTATTAGATAATAAAAAACAGACATCCAACTGACT